>NC_056730.1:757018830-757221330 GCF_019279795.1 Protopterus annectens
ATACCACAACAGTGTTACCATTTGCTAAACAAAACAGTTGCACATTTTAAGCAGACTTACCATGAGCAGCAGTAAACTTCTCTTTCCTTGAAGCTCACATTTTCTTGAAAACACACTTGAAAATAAATTCTGCCTGCTAACTCTGTATTTCACTCTCACTCACACACACCTCAACCTCTTAGTGCAAGAAATCTGGACAAAGCCTAAAATAAATAGGGACAGATTAGAAATATTGCTATCATGAACTTAGAACATTGCTAGAATAACAGGATTTGTGTTAGTATGCATTTTTCTAAAGGATATAACGTCTAAAACTCAAATGTCTGCCATTATTTATCAACTTCAATCCTTTTTAGGAGGAATATGGGGCAAAAATCTGGACATTCTGCAAAAGCCTGGACAGCTGAAGGGTATGCTACATCCCTCTTACACACACACACGCACACACGCACACACACACACACACACACACACACACACACACACACACACACACACACACACACACACACACACACACACACACACACACACACATCACCTCTCAATGTCTTAGCACAAGAAATCTGAACAAAGTCTGTTATAATGTTGGGGACAAAGATCTAAAACTAGAGACACATTTAGAAAGTTGCTAGAGTAATAGGATTTGTATTACAATACATTTTCTGAAGGATATTATGTATGAAACTCGGTGATTTTTCAAAAAAAACAAAAACAGAATTTTTATGAAGAACAGACCAAAAACATAAGGCAAAAATCAGGACATTCTGTGAAAATCTGTACAGTTGAGAGGTATGCACACATACTTCCCCCTACCTCCTTAGAAAGTAGCTAGAACAACATGTTTTGCATTGGTATGCAGGCAAAGCCCACGGCTGGCGTAATCATTTGACAAACAGAGGATTGAATGTGTCTGCCATGTCAGAGCTCAGAGGCTACTGTGTGGGGAGCTGTTCCAAGTCCATTATCTATTAATGCTTCTGTTGATTATTTAAACATTTATCACACCAAAAGACCTGGGCTGCAGACATTATCTGACATTAATGTGGATGTTACTCCGGGATTTAGCTCTGCAAACAGCAGTAGGAGACGCCAGCTCAAGAACCTATCCTATCCCCTGACCGAGGATTCTTATGGAGCTTATGCCATTATATGTCTCGCAGTGGTTATCTTTTTTGTTTGGATTTTGGGAAACATCTCGATTATGCGCATCGTTTGCCACAGCTACTATATGAGGAGCATATCCAATTCACTGCTAGCAAATCTAGCTTTCTGGGATATCCTCACTATCTTTTTCTGTTTGCCTTTGGCAATATTCCACGAAATAACCAAAAAGTGGCTTCTTGGAGACTTCTCTTGTAAAATCATACCATATACTAATATGCATATATGTTGGTGTAGGACACTGTATCAAAGTACAGTGTCCTGATACTCTACAGATCGATGTCCGGATGTTGAAAGCACCAATATCAGCACGTTCTGCACATACATGCTCTGGGGATTATCCCTGAGCAGACTAAACCAACAGCAATTGTTTTTACAGGAAGGCAAGCCCGCTATACACCCATGTGGGGGGGCTGTACCCCCACACCCTTGCTAATTATATATATTAACTCCAAGACTGCACAATCTCCAGGTAAAGGAAATATTCCCATACTCTGGGATAGTTGATCTTGCACACCTGTTGACCCTGTTGTCACTCTACATGGTGTCGGAGTCCTGCTCACTCCAGTGCTTGGTGTATATATTATATATATATATATATATATATATATATATATATATATATATATCTATATATATAGATATAGATATATTACTATACAGATTGAGAGACCAGTTTAGCCACAATTTAAGAACTTTTTTGCAACCCTCAAACTAAATAAATGTCAACTATCTACAGCCCTCCAAATACACCTACAAAAAATATAGACACATTAGAACATATACCATCATGGATAACCTTATTCATCAAACAAGATATGATTATTATACGGGCATTAATATTGACTGTGCTAGACTGTCCTCTTAGGAAGCACCAACCACAGATTTACCACACAAACCTTTTTGAATTGACAAGTATTCACTGAACCTTCTAGAATTTACAAACTCTCTAATAGAAATAGCATTCTAGACTGAATATTAACCCCTAACACCAGTCACAAAAATAGTATAGATATACTTTCAGACTGACTTAGTGACCTTCTACTGACTTATATAATTTGGGGACAAGCTAAAATACCAAAGGTAACAACATAAAATTAGACTAGGTCTAAATATTTGAGGGAACAACTTTGAAGATACTTCTCTAACAATGTATCTAATCCCCACTAAATTAGCTACCTCTAAATTAAGCAGTTAAATATTTCAGCCAGACTTTCCAAGAAATCCTGAATAGAGTATGTCGCCTACACAAAAAGAGAAAGTGAAACTTTACATGACCCCTGGCTAACTACATAAACCTAGCAAATAAAACAGCTAGAGCAAAGCATGGAATAGTTGGAAAATACAGTAAATTATGTCTAAATTCCAAAACTGTAGGTCACTGAGAAATAAAGTAAAGAACATAAAGGAAAAAGAAAAGAAAAGCTGCTTTTGCTGATTACATTACAGAAGCAATAATAACCCTAAAGTTTTTGGAATACAATTAATACTTTAATCAAACTAAGCAAAAATACACAGCCTAACCCCTTACTACAGGAGCCAAATTACAAAGTGTCCTGAAAATGAATATCCATTTTATTCAGGCTGCGACATCAATATTAAATCAACAAAACAAAAAAACACTACCCACAACACTGAATTAAACTACAGAAACTTTCACTCGTCAGTCTCTACAGACCAATTCAAAAAGCAGCTTAAGAAAGTAAAAACAACTACCTTAGTCCCTGACAATATCCCAGTAGAATATTAATGCATAGTGGCCATCTACTACCTTATATTAATGAACTGAGCATGGCACAGTTTGTCCTGGATCAGGTTTATACAAATCCATAGTTGCAACTAATACATGTTGACCAGTAGTAATTACCTAATTGGTCAGTTATTCGTATACCTTTTCATACTTATTTTCTGACATCTGATTTACTACAACTTGATGAATCATTAAGATTTTTTATTTTGGAACAGCAATGTGAATCAGCTTAATTTATGAGTGAAACTTTTTTTTGTCACCACATTCAGTGTTATATATAACTCCTTACTGTATACTATAGTCCTATCTCAGCTAATCATGCCATTTTAGGTCCTTAAAGGATTGCTCTAGTTTTATCATTTATGGCATGGAAACATTTTCCTTTGTAACTCATTTAAAGAAATTTCACCCAGGTGATTTACTCTGTGCATTAATTTTGTTAATGAAAAGTTCACTGTCCTTTTGAACTTACTAAAATATTGTTTTGTGGAATTAAAACCTGGGCTACTAAAAAAAATTATATCCCCAGAAGGGGATATTCTCTTATTGATAAATGCATACGGTTGATCTGTAGGAGCCTATAAGAAGGGCACAATTATTTTCTTTCTCCTAGTCATCAAATGGCTCAAACCTTACAGGACTATAAGTCAGTAATGCCTCTGTATAAATTAAAACTTAAGACCTACTCACTGATACTAAGGACTCATAAAGCATTAGTGCATCAATGTAAAATTATAGCTCATTTAATTTTTATCAGAGGGATAAGAAATAAAACAATTGTAAATTCAATTAACACTAGAGTACAAGACACCCTTACTCACTTGAGAAATCAGTCTGAAATTTTTAATCAAATGAAGGAAACAGTACAGTATTAAAACAATTTACTGGACTTCATATATACAACTATTCAAAATGAAATGTCTAGAAATTATGTCAAAGATTTAATAAAACTCTTCATGGTTAAGGAATCAGAAATATCACTAAATTGAAAAGTATGAAACTCATGGTCTGGTTCATTTTATCCTACAATTTTACAAACATATCTCCCTAATGACTGGTTCTTTTAGTCCAAGCTTTCAATAGTACCAGAAATGTCCTCAGTTTCCAGAAATGTGCCTTACATCAGTTATTCCTAAACCCTTAAAAGAGCAACTTGATTATTCATCATATAAACTAATTTTAGTTTAAAATATACAGAAACTATATGCCCATCCCTGTGGACTGAATATAACATTTATGCTGTGTTTAATACACCCATATCAAGCTAGTGCTTTCACATATAGATACATAGCAATATTAGTATGCTGTTCGTGACATGTAGAATGACAGAAAATTACATTTCCTTCTCATAAGTTTAGACGTGGAGAAAGGGTTTGATACTAGAAGTGAGAATATCCATTTCTAGTATTAATGACAAAGTGATTGTGAAACTTTCTTTCTCATTATATAGAGGCTTTATAACATATACTTAGCTAGGAGGTAAATACAGGAGGGGAGGGAGCAAATCTGATAAAATTCTACCAACCACTCTCCACTTACAAACAAACAAGCACACCTACTTCTTACATACACACATACACACGCCTACCTACTTCTTATATCCACAGACTCCTACCTATTTCTTACATGCACACACATTTCTTAAACACTAAAATACACACACACGCACACCTACCTCTCACTTCTACATTCGTCTGGCATGACCGCAGTCCAAACATCCTCTGGAAATCAAATTCCCAGTAGGTGTGAAAGACGAAGATGCAAACCATCGGTCGCACAGAGACAGAAGATGAAAACAGGTCACAAACATCTGTTGCGTCTGTGCAATTGGATGAGAAGCAAAGGGCGTTCTTAAAGAGGAATGCCCTTTAAAAAAAACAAAAAGAAGTTGTTTTCTTTTTTAATTAAAATAAAATTAATTTCTCAGCCAGCCAGTTCTGGGGGGGGGGGGTGCAAGAGCACCCTCTTGCACCTACCTGCAGGCGCCCTTGCCCAGGATGCCTTCTAAATAGCATGAAACATGACCTATCAGAGCCTCTGGAATTACTATTTAACTGTAGCCTACAAACAGGCTTCATGTCTCGTGAATGGAGGAAGGCAACAGTCATCTCTCTGCACAAAGGTGGGCCGTCTTCAGACCATGGAAACTACAGGCCCATAAGCCTCACTAGTCTTGTGTGTAAAGACATGGAAAGAACTATCATGGAGATGATTGATAGAGATATAGTAAACCTCCAGACATTGGACCCAACCCAGTTTGGTTTCATCAAGGGCAGAGCATGCCTACTCAACCTGGTGGACTTCTTTGAGAAGGTCACCAAAGCAATAGATGAGGACAAAATTGCTCACACTGCCTATCTTGACCTGGCCAAGGCATTTCACACAGTACCCCACACAGGCATTGTTGACAAACTCAAGAGGTTAAGTACAAACCCGTATGTCACCAGTAGATAGCCAACTGGCTCACAGACAGGACCCAAGTAGTTAGAATTGGGGAGTCCACCTCTACAAAGAGATCAGTCAGAAGTGAAGTCCCTCAGGGATCAGTCCTTGGATCACTCCTTTTTGGCATTTACTTCTCAGAACTCAAGGCCAATGTCAGATGACTGCAAATTAGGAGATGTCATTGAGTCTCACACTGACACAAATGTTCTCCACGAGGTGCTGACACAGACAAACTGGTGTCAGAGTCATGGACAACAATTAAATTCCAAGAAGTGCATAATAGTATCCTTTAGGAAGTCATCCATCTCTGGTAACTATCATATTGACAACACATCCTTAGAGTTGACCCAGTAGTCAGGGGCTTAGGGACACACACAGATAGTAATCTAACCTTTGATCATCACATGTCTACAGTGGTGAGGAAATCATTCTATGTTGTGAAGCTTATAAACAAAGGTATGACATCTAAATCAAAGGAAGTTATTGTGCCACTATATTTGGCATTCATCAGATCTATCATTGAGTACAATGCTCCCTTTGGTATGTACCTAACCATATCCAACAACTGGAACATCCACAGAGGTTCCACACTAAAACAATACAGGGTGTAAGTAATATGTCCTTATGCTGACTGCCTCAAGGCCCTATCCCTGTATTCTGTCTCATACAGGCTTTTGAGGGGAGATCTATGCCTGGCATACAGGGCATTGTTAGACACAACTCTGATGGATGTCCTGCATATCCACAAAACAAACAATCCCAGAATTACCCATTCTAAAGACTTAAACCTTGTCTTTGATGTAAATAGGACCTGTTGGAGACACAGGTATGTATCCCAGAGATTATCATGTCTCTGGAACAGGTACCCCATCCATGTGAAGCAGAGTTCCACCCTAACCCAATTCAAGTGCAACTTGGATAATTGGATGGGAAACCAGAAATTCATCCCTGGTTTGGCACCTATGTCTCTGATGCAAACAGGTAACCTGCAAACAGTTCATCTTTCAGGCCCACAGTTATCAAGGGTGTCAGAACTTGTCAGAGATTCGGGATGCATGGCTAGGCTTAAAAAAGTTCACGTGGTCATTAGCCTTGTAAACACCTATAAATCTATGACCCTATGTTAGGAGCTGTGCAAGGTGAAATGATTTCTTCACCACTATTGGAATGTGATGAATATCAGGGAGCTGCTCACCCATATGCCCAGGTATCTCATGCCCTTTTAATTTTTAAATGGTATGTTACCACTGCTACAGGCTGGAGCAAAGGTGCTTATCAAATACTATAATGTAGCACATTTTGGCATGGAGTTTGAGCCTATTTTAGAACACCAGCTACTGACATGTATAAACATGTGCTAGAGTGCATGTGTATCAGACAGGACTTCCAACTTACAATCATCCATGGTCTTTGTTAAGATAAATCAAATTTTGAAAAGTAGATGCCAAACAGCAGAGTTCCCATCACATATCCCTGTTGGACTCCACTGGTCACCCAGTGCTCTCAAAGGATGCACCCCCATACTCTTACTGTGTGTCATGTCATTCAGCCACTTGGCTATCTACTTAACCACATATGGCACAATTTGCAGCTCCTTCAAGCTTGCTTATTATATTACTATGTGTTATAGTAATGAATGTCTGGGCTAGGTCAAAGTATGCTGTCTGGATAGCTCGCCCAACAGTCTGCAGTTTAACTCTCTCAATGAGATTTACCAGAGTCATTAGATAGGTTCTTGACAAAGTCAAACTGCAGGGTTGGGGGTGTCGATTCTGATAACATTTTTGAATTTTTATATCATTGTTAATAACATTAGTTATGATACATTCTACAGCTTTGCTTATAATACTGATTAGGCTTATGAATCTGTAATTCCCAGGGTTTGTGGTGGGATCAGCATTGTGTAGTGGCATGACAACAGCTGTGTACCCCTCCATTAGACAAAGCCAGTTGCTTGTCTCAGGTTGAAAATGTTGAGGAGTGAGGTCTTCAATGTATGTTTAGTGCTGTTAATTAGACAACTGGTTATGTTTGTCAGGCCCTATGGATGAGGTATTCTTTGTTTTAGAGAGTATCTTCATTACATAATCTTTCATCATGGTTGGCAGATTGATTCCATCAGGCATAAGTGAGTTTGGAAATTGATTCTATCAGGCATAAGTGAATTTGGAATAGCTGTCTAATGTTTGAATTTTACAATGAATTTATTAGCCAGCATTTTGACAACATCCACTGGATCGGACTAGTTGCTACCTTTATGAATAAACTTGGATCACTGCTGGGGATTATTTCTTATTTATATATTTTTTGAAATAATTAAAGATGGACTTATAGTAGTTTTTATCTCCTGTTCTATTTTGAGTTCATGGAATGTATTTGTTTTTCTTATGTCTTGTTTTTTAACTCTCTTTTCTAGCTGTTTGATGTTGTCTTCAATTTGGGGGTCATTTGTTCATCTATACATGAATAGGAGTGCCTTTCTTTTATGACAAAGTTTATTAGTATTTGGGGAGCATCATATTGGTTTGCTTTTGGGCCTCCCCATTTAATTGGATCTAGTTGGAACTGATAGTTTAATACGTGTGTCCAGGTTTGAGGAGTTTTGTGTACAACTTTTTAGAATATCAGCTTTTTGCAAAATACCATTATGCATCATTTTAAAGATGCATCATAGAATGTTACGAGATTTGTATATTTGAAGTCCTAGAATTCTGTGAGATTTATTTCTAACAGTTTGCAGAGCCTAATGGAGAAGGTTACTATTTTCTGGTCTGGATTGACCAGTGAGGGGGATACTTGGGGATGATACATACAGAGTCTAAATTTGTTAAAACCATGTCAAGTATATTCAATCCGCTATTAGGTTCATTAACAGTCTACTCCAGAGAGATTTTTTTAAATTAAATCAAAGAATTTTGATGGCGTAAATACCCTAATTAACCCATGGTCCTCTGTACAAATATGCTACATAAAACATTGCTGTAAACAAATTCAGTGTAATCTACTACACTGAAAATCAAATGCTGACATATCCAAAAGTGGTTAAAATGTAAATTTTTCTTGTTTGGGGAACATTCATACAACTCATGGAGAGGTGTTGTTTTTTTTTACCTGCAAACTTGCATATCGCAATTCCAAAGTTGCTCCATTAGGAAATCTGAAATTCCTACTCACAGTAGCTGCATTTGAAAAATGTAGTCTGTAATGTCAGAGATAGGAATTTTCTACCCTGCAAGAATCAATAATTACATGTTGGCAAATAATATTTGAAGGACTGAACTATAATTATGACTATATTCTTGATTAGAATCAATCTGGTAAGCTGACACCACAGTGGGGTCCCACGATCATAAAATATTGTAATGCCCCCAAGGATATATCCTACAAGCAGAGTATACATATCAATCATACAGAGTCATTTAATTCTCATATATGTAAATATGCCACCTGTGAATACTTTTCTAGAAAAGCTGTGACCTAGCTAGACATCCTCATTCTTACTGACTTCCCATGTGTATGTGACACATCTTTTGCTTTGCACATGTAAATTGTCCTGCTTACCCCTCCACTAGACTATATATGCTTAAACTTATTCTATTTCACTCTCTTCATCCCTCTCTATTCTTTCCCCTTCTCTAATTTCCCCCCATTCTCTTTCTATCACTCTCCTTTATGTTTGTATCATTCACATACCCACTACTTGTTGATCTATTCTTGCAATATTTTCTGGTCTATCTTTTCCTCTCTGTCTCAAACTTGACAATTTATTGTACTTGTCAGCTATTCGTAGAATTATAGAGAGTTCACTAATTTATCATTTTGCATCTTAAATCAATGATACATTTCTTAATCTGCAATCTGGTGATGACACTTTCATGCTTGCATTTCTTATTTTGTGGGTTGTTATTTTATCCATGATTGTTTTTACTACAATTTCTCATGCACATACACATATCTTATCTACAGGTTGTTATTTTGAAATTTAATTATTTATATTACTCTTTTCTTTTGGTTTTGACTAAATGCAGGTTAGCCTGAAAGGGCTACATTGTCACCAGTTCTGCAACTTGGAAAACACATTTAAATAAATAAAATAAATTAATTAAATAAAATGATATGAGGTCTGGATTATGGTATTTATATCGGTCTTGCATAAGATTTTTTACTAACTAATTAAGCCCTAATGCCACCTCAAGGAATTTTTCGAGGATCATCCCAGTGATGTCTCTAGGCCTCTAATATTGCCTGTTCATATTTGTAATGATAATATCAAAACAATGCTACATACACATTATTAAAACATTTCCTTTTGAAGCATAGATGATGGGCAGCACAACTCCATTGATACTTCACCTCTGCTTATCGAAGGTAAAGAGACATTAATGTTTTTTTCATATACTTTGTATGTATATTTTCATACTGCTCCTATTTCCTTAAATTTTCAACAATCAAACAAAACATGCTCAGCTGCTTAGCTTTATATGAAAACACATAGGTGGATGAACAAAATGGCACTGCTAGTCCCTGTGAGTCAGATGTATTGCCTCCATAATCACAGTCACACCACCACTGTTTACAGTGAGCGCACAATGTATCTCCAGCCTCATTAACAATGCATGTGGCTAAGCCAGTGTGCACAGCAATGAGCTGCTCATCATGGCAGTGAGTGCACAATGTGTCTCCAACCCTCATTAAATATGCATGTGGCCAGGCCAGTATGCACAACAATGAGCTGCTCATCATCGCAGTAAGTGCACAATGAGTCTCCAGGCTCATTAACAATGCATGTGCCTAGGCCAGTGTGCACAACAATGAGCTGCTTATCATGGCAGTGAGTGCACATTGAGTCTCCAGGCTCATTAGCAATGCATGTGCCTAGGCCAGTGTGCACAACAATGAGCTGCTCATCATGACAGTGAGTACACAATGAGGCTCCAAGCTCAATAACAATGCATATGGCTAGCCCAGTGTGTAAAACAATGAGCTGCTCATCATGGCAGTGAGTGGACAATGAGTCACAGGCTTATTAACAATGCATGTGGCCAGGCCAGTGTGCACCATGGCAGCGAGTGCACAATGAGTCTCCAGGTTCATTAACAATGCATATGACTAGGCCAGTGTGCACAACAATGAGCTGCTCATCATGGCAGTGAGTGCACAGTGAGTCTCTAGGCTCATTAGCAATGCATGTGGCCAGGATAGTGTGCACAACAATGAGCTGCTCATCATGCCAGTAAGTGCACAATGAGTCTCCAACCTCATTAGCAATGCATGTGTGCAGGCCAGTGTGCACAACAATGAGCTGCTCATCATGGTAGTGAGTGCACAATGTGTCTCCAGCCTCATTCACAATGCATGTGGCCAGGCCAGTATGCACAACAATGAGCTGCTCATCATGGCAGTGAGGGCACAATGTGTCTCCAGCCTCATTAACAATGCATGTGGCTAGGCCAGTGTGCACAACGATGAGCTGCTCATCATTGCAGTGAGTGCACAGTGAGTCTCCAGGCTCATTAACAATGCATGTGGCCAGGCCAGTGTGCACAGCAATGAGCTGCTCATCATGACAGTGAGTGTCTCCAGCCTCATTAACAATGCATGTGGCCAGGCCAGTGTGCACAGCAATGAGCTGCTCATCATGGCAGTGAGCACACAATGAGTCTCCTGGCTCATTAACAATGCATGTGGCCAGGCCAGTGTGCACAACAATTTGCTGCTTATCATGGTCACAGTAAGGACCTAGGGAAAGAATATGATAGACTAACTCATGCCCGGTGTAAAGAACAAGCAACTCTTGCAATCATTTATTATGCATTGGTGTCTAGGTCAGTTGTTGTGAAACTGAGTGCATGGATGGTAATGCTAAGGTACGGAATTATTGTTGCAGCTCAAGGCAACATATATACAGAGAAATGTATTAAGGGTGGAGAACAGAGAGATTAATGGGGCAACAGAAACAAACAAAAGTGGACAGAAGATTGCAAAGAGAACTGATTACCAAATCAGGGATACAGAACACAGTGGTGAAGGGGGCAGGAGGCAATACACACAAATATGAATCTGAAGTACTTGAACTTAGAAAATGTGAAACTCTGAGAAGGTAGGTGATTTACAGAAAATTAACAGTATGTAGCAACCTACAACAGTTCTCACATCATCAGAATTGTATCAGTATACTTGCACTATAATGTAAATATAATTAAAACAAATTATCTCTGACAAGATTTGAACCATCATCTCTGCCCATGTATACTTAATGCAGCACTTCCTCAACAAAGTGAGGCATAGATGCAGTCACATTTAAGGTATCAGGTAAGCACACAGGAGGTACATGTTACCACCATTTGTAGACAGAAAGCTGAAATAAAGACAGGATTGAAAGGATTTGAACTAACTCCTCTCTTGAGTGATATTATATTGAATACTACATTAACGTACTGAGACATAGGAGCAGTCATAATGAAAGTGTTAAGGAAACATATAGCAGGTCAATGTTATTCTAGACTAGAAACAGAAAAGTCATAAACAACATATAACTCTAAAGGGTTTCAAACCCTCTCTTCTGTGCTCTGACACTGTACAACTCATGTCATTAACAATCAATGAGCAGAATGTATGTTGAACCATGTTTCATGTTTACCTACTGCTGCGCAATGGCATTTAGCTCATTAGTTTGAACTTTGGCATTTTAGGGCAATTTATGTATCACTATACAATGAGCCATACCATATCTTGTTGGTTGTACATAGGCATTGACGGTTCTTTCAGTGACTTATTGTTCATAGTTTGACCACAACAAAGATAAGTCATATAGAAGTCCTTTGTGGTATTTATGGGGTGAATTTATCTATTTTCTGACCAGACTAAGGGTTGAAAAAGGAAAGGTGAACAGACACAGAATGAGCAGGTGGAGGTGGGGTAGGAGGCAATTTAAGCATCAGAAAGCACAACAACAAAAGGGAAGGGGAGAAATACAAACCAATGAAAAATAGAATTTATAAGTATGTAGATAGTGATGCAGTTAAACATAATACATTTTTCAAACCAGTGCACAATCATGAATTTCAGAAGCCTATTTGTATATGTGTGTGTACATATATATATATATATATATATATATATATATATATATATATATATATATATAGAGAGAGAGAGATATGTGTACATACATATATATATATATATATATATATATATATATATATAGAGAGAGAGAGAGAGAGGCACTGGGGCACCAAAATCGACAGCTATCATCACATGTAGTGTAGTGTGACAGATAGCAGATTAATAGGAGGAACTATTTAGGGAGACCGACAAGTGCCTGTGGTCAAAGATGGAATTTGATGCCTGGGAATACTATATATATATATATATATATATATATATATATATATATATATATATATATATATATATATATATATATATATATATATATATATATTTACACAAAAGTAAACATGAGGTTTAGACATGCATATATCAATCACGGGTGACAGACAAAGGAAAACAACTTCTATTTTTATATCGGAAAATGTCCACCAAAGTACTAATGATGATCGTACATATATGGCTCATGTACTGCTGCAGTGATTCCACTGAGAAAGAAAAAAGAATGTATGAATTCTTTTTATGAGATCACAATAGTGTGAATATGGAGGAAGGAGAGTCAGCCCACAGGTTTCTGCACAATGTGTGAGCAGAGATTTAACATAATGATGCATTTGTCCACCTATACAGGAGGTGGCGGGCAGAAACAGAGTTCTAACATTGCATAGTCATATTGCTATCTTTGTGTTATGCCAGTACTGACAGATGTGGCACTGCTGCATTGAAGTTATACATACTGTTTATAATCCCTACTGCTGTTACAATTGAAATTCAGACAGTTTTATCACAGCATGTATACTCACCCAGATGCTCTCTGACATGATTCAGTCCACTCCCGTGCATCTGAGTATTTCTTTCCATCTCTTCAGGGGCTAAAGATATGAAATGAGCATAATGTATAATTTGTGGATGGCATAAAATGTCAAGTTGGATGGTGCAGTGGTGCATCGGTAGTGTTGTTGTCTCACAGCAAGAGGTTCTCCAGTTCAATTCTTGGCTGGAGTGCCTTCTGTGCAGAGTCTGCATGTCCTCCCTGCATTCGTGTGGGCTTTCTCCAAGTACTCCAGTTTCCTCCCACGTTACAAAGACATACGTCTGAAGCATTTCTCCCCAGACATCCACTGAAAATTGGCTTCATTCCAAGTCAGACTTTACCAGTACACAAATAATAAATAAATTGTTATATATTATGCCCCATGAAGATATAAAAATGGTATAATGTATAATTTGTGGATGGCATAAAGTGAAATGTTATTTGTGTTGCTAAAATGTTATACTTACAGTGCTGAGGCTGCCATTTAACTTCATCCTCCCATTGGTGAAGGAAGTCAGAATTGTGGTACCTCATGTCACTGTAATGGTGATGGCACTAGTTCTCCCATGCATGGGATGCTAGTAGCATGAGTGACAGCCTTTCCAAATTATTCCAGGCTTCAGCCTTATACAGGGACTGGTATAGCCTTTGTACAGGAGCCCTGGCTATACTACTTATGGAGGATGTCTAGAAAAAATTTGGATTCCTTCACACACCATCTCTGTGTTTTAAAGGGATCATTACCCTCTGATATCTATCTGTCAGGCACAAATGCAGCCAGATGCATAGCTGGCTCCATCTGTGATCTGTACAGTAAGATCCACCCCTTCACAGGCAAGTTCTTCCACTGAAGAGCAAAAACAACAAAAACAAAAACAAAAAAAAAAAAACAAAAAAAACCCCAAAATAATAAAAAAAAAAAAAAACAGAACCAAATGACGTTCCTTCTAGTGACACACCAACTAGGTGGCCAGCTGCACAACATGCCCACCCACATGCCCCAGGCCCCAGCTAACAGGACCCATTTCTGTGCCTTGCCTTGACCTTCCTTCCCCTGCCAGTATATTAAAAAAAAAAAAAAAAAAAAATATATATATATATATATATATTCTAAATATATATTCTTTAAAACTGTAGCAAATTGCTTACTACAAGTGCAGCAGACATTTGCTACAGTTTATACTCTGCCTGCATGGAGCAGTACAGCACTCATGTTTTAGATTAAAAAAAACTTGTTTTAAACTGTAGCAAACTGCTTGTTACAAGTGTAGCAAATATTTGCTATAGTTTAGACCAAGCACAGAGCACTTCAGTGCTCAGGTTTGACTGCAAATGGAATACTGCCTTTTAAAAGCTGATATTGCACTAAAGAGTGATCGAGATGATCAACGGCATTTGCGCCCACTCAGCACTCTGTACCCAGAGCCATTGCCCCTTTGTCACACCAAAGCTATGCTTATGAAAATATATGGACTAATAGGATAGGACTAGTGTAAGGATTTGTACTGTTCATATAGGAGCAAGGCTGCTAATTCCCCTGTATTCCATACCAACAGAACTATATCTAAAATGAGGGGCACACAGAGAAAACAAACAGAAAAATAACTGTTGCATCTGGTGGAAATCCACATCCATCTGCAAGCCACAATTATGAAATGCTAAGAATGAGGTGGTACTACAGGCCCTGCGTCTTCATAGCTGATGTCACTTTAATGTCCGTGCAGCTGATTAGCCCTACCCTGACCATGCCTGGACTGAAATCATGAACAATCTCATCAGGTGGAAGTTAGAAATGTGGCTATGAAATGGTCCATCATAGGGCCATGGATATGATCTGTGCTGCCACCCACAGTACAGAATTTGTTGCATGGTAAAGTAGGGTAACAGGTGGTGGGTTGTTGACTGAACCACTTTTTACAGAGATAGAAGAGTTCTTGGCCAGAGTCCCACATTGCGGTGCTGGATGTTGGAAAAATGCTAGACAAGCCCCAGAAACTTTCAACTCCTGATGCTTCAGGTGTATAGTACTATTTCATTGTATCAGTAGCTGCAATACCTCCTTACCATTTAGTAACTCTAACCTTAATTAAATATGTCTTTCTTATGGTATACTGGTACATTGTGGATCCATCTTGCTCAACCATCTGTACAAGGTATTGCCAGGGATATTACGTTTCACCATTTTATAGCTATGTGACGTCCCCCCTCTGGGCCAGTAATCAAGGAGCCTCAATCCTCACCACTGGCACTGGAAAGGGATGTTTATTTAGAATACAAATGGATAAACTCATTATTTCCAGATGCAGACCTCATGGCATCAACCACAATTACCCTTAAGAGCACACAGGTAACATGCTCAGTATGGAGGCTGGTTCTTCTATTTCTCACTCCAGACCCCCAATAAGACTTAGCACTGGCACAGCTTTAGAGTTGAGTTCTTAGCCAGGGTTCCAAGCCTTGTGTCCCTGCTCCAAGCAGTTGATACACACACTCTTTGAAATTTAATTTGCACACACACACACACACACACACACACACACACACACACACACACACACACACACACACACACACACACACACACACACACACACACACACACACACACACACACACACACACACGCACACACACACACACACACACACACACACACACACACACACACACGCACGTGCACACACACACACACACACACACACACACACACACACACACACACACACACACACACACTTGGGAAAGCTGCCACAGATTCACCCGCTGTGCCCCCTTCTACCCAGACAATAAAGAAGTTATCACTGCCACCAGAACCCCTGCCAGCTACTTTAAGGCTCTTACAAGGATATCCAATTATACTGAGTGAAGTTAATATGAATTCAAGTGGTAATGTTGACCCAACAGCAAGGCTTTCAGGAGTGGCCAGAGCTATCACCAAATAAATTTGTGCAAATACACTCAAAACTTAGTTTTATAAAAGGGACAGTCACAATGAAATGTTTAAATATATTTAATAATAAATAATAAAAGAACATGAAAATATTAAATATCTATTTACAGTAAACACCAGAGTTTCAGCCACAGGAAATATTGAAAATATTACAGCAATAAAGAGTCACACAATTACAGGAAAAAACAATGCTTAACTATTCTCACTATATTTTTCTGATTGATCTAGAGAATTACTGTTCCTACTTACTGAATAGAACAAGGCAAGATGAGGTATGTGAGTGGGCCTTATTGACAGAACCAAGACAGAATACAGAATACTGAGACTGATCTCCTACTAATATCTAAATATTATTTCTGGCTTACAGAATGATATCACAAATATCTGGTCATCTGTCTCTGTTTCCTGCACTATCGCACATCACTAGAAGCTGCCAGTGTTTAGCACCTATGTGCTATAATACACACTGATGGAGCTTTGCTCAGATTTGCTGCTGCTGCTGGAAGTCATAAAACAATGTTCAACCCTCTACCCTTCCAGGGTAGAAATTAGCTCCCTGCTAGAGAAAATAAAGTGGGCTTTCTAATACTTGGCTTCCCAGCCATTTTGTCTCTGGCTGCAACCAGAACTGCAAGATACCACACAGAAGTCAGCCCAGCTGAGAATTGAACTGGAGAACCTCTTGCAACAATGTTAACCGCTGAACCACTGCTCCATCCAACTTACATTGGGCATGCTTTCATTTGGTGGTCACAGGTCTGACACCAGCACTGTGGAACTGCCCTGCCAGATGTTGGAGAATCTGTAGCCCATGATAATGATGATGATCTGGCATAGTTATGGGGTGCAGAGTGTGTGTGCAATCACTATATCCCTTTCACAGATCACAGACACAGTCAAAATGCCTGCAGATACACAGAATACACAAACATCTGAGACAGAACAGGTTGATGGGGATACTATAGATCATGGAAGTGTGCTAGGCTCCAGTAGACAGATGTCTGAATCTGCCCCTAAAACACATGTGCAAGGAGGCCTACATAGGAGGGCTGATAATGGTGCTCACCAGAGATATAGTTACCAACCCCCTCCTAAGACTGGTGAGTCAGTGGCTGCAAATCAGATGATGTGCTAGGCAGTCTTTGAGGCACAGGATAGTGCCAACACAGTCTCTAAAAAGATGGTGAGGGGTATCCAGAACATGCATGCTGACCTATGAGACTGCATTATTACTGTAATGTATCTGCTTAATTTTGTATAGTTTGTTGTAAAGCTTTGTGCAGTCTATTGCCACTTTGCAAGTGCAATGACATATTGCCCCCACCTCCATCTGGCATCATCATCCACTGCCTCTGGCACCTCCTCCTCTGACTCTTCATCTGTCTCAGATGATGCTACCTGTTGTACTGGGAACTGCTGGTCCTGCAAGAGATTGCCCTGCTGTAACTACTTCCTAAGCACACATAGTCAGTATTTCAGCAGATGTTGCAGGGTCATACTGCACAGCACTACCAGATGAATTCAGACAGTGAAAGCATGCCTTCAGTTGACCAGACACATATACATAACTTGAATGGTTATTGTGATATTGTAAATTGTTTACAAAATATTTTAAAAAGTATTTACAATGCTATTGTAATGTATAAAATCCCATTTAAGACTTAGAATCTAATGAATGTGACCTCTGTAATGATTGCTGTTTGCTGAACAGTTTGCATTTACATGATTTTAAAAACATTTCTGGTCTGAGGGATATGAATACTTGTTTGAACTGTGAGGACAAAACTTGACTTTGTCAAAAGATACATGATGCAACCAAAGGAACTTAAGAGTACAAACTCCCAGAACTCCATGGGGGGTTAGAGCAGCTAGCTGAATTGTTACCTATGCACTAATAATAGTAATAGTAATACTAATGTATTCAGCTCCCCTTCTTAATGATTTTGGACTTTATTTAAGAATCATACTATAAAGTACAAGTGAACCATTTCAGACTGAGTTTGTAATATGGTGCCAATAAGACATCTTTATAGCATTTAATGAAAGGTTAACTACTGACCTGAATCATGACTGCTATGTCCAGATGCAATGCATTGCATTGTACATTGACAACTAACACATAAAAATTGTACTTTACTTTTTGCTATATACATAATTTTTCTTACATTAGTATAGTGTTTTGTGTGATATCTATATCAGGACTGCAGCATCTCTGCACTCTGCACATTTACATTTTCTGTAACAATATGAAGGGGCGAACAGTTTACTTGAATGGATGAGTCTAAGTATCTCAGGTCATCTTGACATGTATGGCAAGAGGGGATTGAGAGGTTAACTAACAGCTTGCTGCAGTGGTAGCAGTCCTGTAGCCAGTGTACTGGGCTCTGCCAGGGAAGATAAAGCTGAGTCATAAGATAAAGCTGTCACTTTATAGGTGAATATATGGCCACATCCTCTCTTCTGAGCATGAGTTTTGTTTTGTGATTGAAGGGATATACTTATGGATATAAGTTGATTTGTTTATTTGTAGGCCTGCTGTGCTCAATCATCATTACAGAGCTAGAAATTTCACAATCTGGGAGGACAATTTAGAGCATAGCCTTTAGTCTTAAGAAGAGTCAGTTGGGGTGGCAGAAAGTCTACTTAATGTGAGATATTGTTAGACTCTCATCAGTATTGCATGACACAATGAACTTTTCAATGATTACCCTTGGTCATAAGCTTAATAAGAACCTACAGATCTGCAGATACCTTTTGGGGTGCCCTCAGGATACCTACAATTGGTGTCCCAGGCACAGTTCACTGAATGCAAGTACAGAAGACACAAGGCATGGTGGAGGATTATAGCACTCATCTTGCATAGGAATACCTTGAGGTTCCACAGGAAAGGCTGGAGACTGTTGTTAGTGATTGGAGTCTATCCTGCTTGACTTGTTGCCCTAAAATCTTCAACAGGGCTAGCAGTTTCAAAAATGGTGATGATTATGATGATGGTGATGGGTTTATCATGACTGACTAAGGATAATTATTTTGGTCACAGTTTACCATGAACAATAATGCTACCAGGTGGTAGACTGTGCCAGTAAAATTAACAGTTACTGAATACAGTTCAAATGTTTTTACAGGGCAGCTATGTTCTATCTCTAAATAAATGAAGGGTATTAAACTGGTTCTATGATCAACAAATCTATGTGAAGTCAAGACTTTGGAGAGAGTATGAGGCACATCATGCACATTGGGGAGGGAAGGAGGGCAAATGTCATTTTATTATTATTTACCTCCATGAACAAGAAGGGGAACAATAAAATGTGATTGGAAAGAGGACAACATTGGAACTCTGTAGAAAATTTATGATGGAGAAGTATCACCCTTTCTTCTCAAGTATGTAGCCCAGATAAGATCCTAGATGTCTACAGAGGTCTGGTTATTCTCTGACACAGTGCTAAATACTTAAATAAATGACAAGCATGGCTTAAAAGTATGTGTATGTTTTCCATAGTTGGACAGAACTTTGCTGTGAGATACATTCATGCCATCAGGCCCCTTCATTGCAGTTATTACATCGACCAATCAGGTACATAACAGTCTGCTATCTATCTGCCATGGAGCATAATATCTTGTGTTTAGCCTTGATTGCATGGGAAACATGTCATGTGGTTCTTTGCATAAATAAGCTGCAAAATCATTTCTGTTGCTGATTTTTAACTTTATAATTGCTGTTATGCACTGTGGTTTGGTTCATCAACTTTGACTCGCCAGCAATGCTTTGGAACTATTTAATGTGGTGATAAGAACCATAACCTGTGACTCACACATGTCACGATATTCTCTCCTACCACTACTGTCACTGCCATCACCAAGAGAACAATGAGAATGTAAGTATTGTGGTTCCATAATGCCAGCCTGTTAGTCACATTTCATCAATTAGTGGCATGTTGCATTTTTGTTTATTGTTTTTCCTAAGCTGAATTTATTTAGATCTGTGCCTGTTGCAATATAGCTAACCTCAGACCAAGAACTGATGGTCTAAATGAGTTATGAATCCTTCCAAACAGCAAGTACTGGAACACCAATAGCCACATCTAGATATGAGGAGCATTAGTGACATTACCAGATTATTGCAGGGACAGAAATGACATGGTTAAACTTGATAACATTTCACTGGATTTTTCCACTAGGTTTTTTTTGGGCTCCCCTACTCATCTGTCCATCAGGCTTTCCACCAGCCATTATGCTGACATATTCATTACCCCAAATGCTAATTCAAGAATTGAGTGTAACAGGAGTGGTGCCATCATCTATAAGAAAGATTGCAGTTTACTTTAAGTATTATATCTCTATACATGCTAATTGGCATCCAAGAAGTTAGCATGCAGCCAGCATTTTCTTTTCAATATTCTCCTGTATATCTACATAACAGGATCACTTGGATCTGCCTGCTTTGTAGACAGGCACCTCCTTATGATCCCTGGTCTACAGCAGGTTTTACATCATTGGCACTCTGCCCCTTCCCTCTTGTTAAAGAGAAGTAAGCAGGTTAAGCCTCCCTGTTCCTATCTTCTTGCATACTTTCTTCACTGATCTGATGCACTAGTCGTACCTTGATCACCTGGAATATAGTCAGGGCCTTATCCTTCAATGCTAAGAAGGCTAGTTTGTCACTGGGAAGTTGTTTCAACATTACCAGAGCTTATATCTACACATATCACACAGTCAATGGTGATAATCAGATTAATGTATCTTACAATTCTGTCAAACTACAGATAAAAGAGGAGGTAATATATTGTAATAAGAGTGTCAACAGGAAGGGATTTATTTTTAAACACTGAACACACTTAGATTCCAGCAGTAGAGGCAAGCTACTAAGTCAAAGGGAAAATTAGTAGAAAGAACAGTCCACAAACAACTCCCCTCAAACCCTCACACATAAATGCTTGGAGTCTGATATGCAGCATCAGTTTTGCCTGCCCACAGTGCAGAAATGTCACTAATCTGCCTTACTAATCAACTCAGACACTGGTTAGACAAGAGACATCACATGATCATCTTATCATCTTCTGTCAAAGAAGGTCAATACTATGGATCTCCATATCTTTTGCAAAATGAATCCAGTTTTGTCTTATATTTTTCCTAGTCCCTAGCTAAATGCTTGTTTTTATAGCAAATCCCTGAGAATTTCAGTCAGTCCATAACTCCAGACATTAGAGATTCATATTTTTTACTGCTCCAAAAAATGGACATTGTTGTAAAACCTATTGTTATTTTGACTTTTTAAAGTGAAATAGAATAATCTTTAAAAAGTGTGCCTGATTTTTTCGATGTTGTTGCCCATTATTTCTTGTTGAATCCCTCCAAGTATTGGGTGAAGAAGTGAGAGTTATATGAATTATTCACTACTTCTAAAAACATGAAAAGAAACATGGTAGATCTGAAAATACTGGTATGAATCTTTCATTAAAACATCAGCCACATGTATGAGCAAATGGTTATTCTTTTAGTAAAAAGTTCACAAAAGTCATTTTGGTTCTACTATGCATTTTTTATAGTAAATTAGGTGTACATGTAATGGCAGTTTTATTTTATACTTCTAAAACAACAGTCAATTCACTTAGCCTTTTTAGCCCTCATCCACTTCTAATCTGTCATGAGACGACTTTATACTAAAGTAAATTATTATGACAAAGCGTTTCGCTTTTTTTTGCAGCTTTATGTTACGATTAGCTATACATTTGATTATACTCCGACTCACTTCTGACTGTTACTTAATTTAAAATCCCTCTATCAGTTTCTCACTATTGCAATCACATTCAAACTTTAGACATCTTAAAAAGTGCAATAGCTTCATTGGTAAATGCTAGGCTAACTAACCTTGTGGGCCAATTTAAGACTAGCTGATTTCACTCAAAGGTAAAAATCAAATTCTGTACTCTGTGCCTGTGAGGTAAATACCTTATTTAGTATGCAAACACACAACTCCTAATTGATAATAAAAACTACTGCATTGTACTTAAGACTCACCTTTTATATGCCTCCCCTCCCCTAGAGAGTTATGAATCACTCATCATTATCCTTGTATTTCAAATTTTATTTGTTTTTTCCATTCACCTAAGTTTACTACAAATTATCTCATCTTATTTAATTGACACATAATTACTGAAACTCAACACATCAACATTCTTTCACTAATCAAATCAGCAACACTCCCAAGGTAAAAAAAAAAAAAAAAAAACATAATTTTTTGTGGGTTCAAACTCTCCTGCACCCCTAATGCATGCAAGAGCAGTCAGATGTAGCTTCGATAAATCTATAATCTTCGATAATAAGTCTCTTAACTCAATGCTCTGTGAATCAGTCAGTTATGCAGTGGCTCCTATAGACACGCTTAAATTAAGTTCATATTATTTGCAGAATACACAAAGGAATATTCCAACTGTTAGACTTCTGTAGCAAAGTTAGGATCTGAGGTATTCTACTCATATTTATGTATACTGTTTACCATTATCCACCCTTTAAACATTGCATTGTGTGAATGTCTTCCTTTTGGAAAATAATCATTAATGACTTCAATAAAAATTGCATGAACAAATCGCCTAGACCCTTTTTTACATCATTGACTGCCTCACTGATGTTTTTCTTCTCTGTATATTGAAACTGAAGTATCACACTAGCTGTTTCTGTTATGAGTGTTAAATAGTTTAGAATGATTATATATGTCATTTATGGATCATTTCTCTCCAGGCTTTGCCCATAGCTGGGCTTCCACTCAATGTACTGCATATACAGACTGCTAAGAGGTGACCTGTGTCTGGCGTACAAGGCATTCTCTGACCATTACTGATGGATTTATTGCACATCAGTAAGTCAAATGGCATCAGATTTACTCTGTCTAAGGGGTCTAAACCTCTTCTGGAACTTCAACAGAATGGTTTGGATGGACAGGTATATCTTACAGAGGATACCGCTACTGTGGAACAGGCTCCCAATCCACATAAAACCAAGTTCATCACCATCCATTTTCAAGTGCAACTTAGATCTATGGCTTGAAAAGAGAAAATGTACCTCAAGACTGTTCCCTGTACCACTGATGGACAGAGGCAGCTCCTAAATGCTTTACCCCATGCATGGGTCACCTCAAATTATCTATGGTATGATCTCAGTTATTCTCAATGGAGTAATATATAGTTATTGACCATGGGATGGGTAGGGCCATTCTATAACCAAATGAGGATTGGTTAATTCAAACACTAAAAGGGAAATTGGCTAGGCTTAAAATGGCTCAAAAGGGGAGCAAGCTTAGTACTTACCTATGAACCAATGCTTATATTTTTGTATGACGTATAGGCTTGAATGTGCACCTCATTCATGCATTAGGATTTCCTTTTGTTTGTGTACAGCATGACACTGTTATTACATGTTGTCATATGCCACAGGGCAGCTGATTGTACTGCATATTGTTTGCCATTTAAATAGGCTGCACAGAGTTCACACACTATATCGTGTAACACTGTTGAATGAATATTTAACAGTCCAGCTAAGTTTAATCTGTGACACTTTGGAAGCTCAATGGCAAAGACACTCTTTAGAGATATTTTTATGTCCTGTGATAATGCATTTCTTTCTTGAATAAGAAGCTCTAGTTTAGTTCTCTGCCCCTTTTCATGAAACATCAGCAGTAAAAGGCTGTGTCATTTTCGGAAACAGAACTTGCTAAAGATGTTTGCATTTCTAACGTGATTCTTGTTACCACATTGAAATGAACAGCATTGAAAAAGGATGATGCAGTTTAGCTAATAAATAACTGTTTGTGAGAAAGTGTTTCACTGTGTTCTCTAAACTGTGCACAAGTTAAAACATAAATGATACATCTCATTTTGCAAATTCCTTAATAAATCCAGTCAAATCAAAGAAATACCACAAAATTCTCATTCATTTACAGTAGTAATCTTGTTGTTATGAGTACCAAGTAAATGTAACTGTTTGGGTAAAATATGAATATACTTTATCTGCTCTCGACCTAGGAATACAGTAGGAGTATATACATAACAGTATAAAATAGTGCTGAATGCACAATCAATGTATAATGCATATTATAGTCTTTATATGTGTCTGAGACAAACATGCAAATATTATATAATATATATATATACATATATACATATATATATATATATATATATATATATATATATATATATATATATATATATATGATTACATATTAGGTTATATAATCCTGAGTATTATAATATATTTTACTCTATAATCATTTAAGTGAATGCAATGTGGAGTTTTTTTTTTTCCTTGAGCATCTGCTGAAAAAGGGCTCAAGCAAACTTTTTGGCTAAGCAAGAGCAAACACATTAATAAATAAATAAATACAATTCTAAAGATTCTTACATATAAAGTTGAAATATGAATGTGCAGAAAAAGATTTTTTTTTAAACTGTAGGTTTACTTTCATAGTGGCTTGAGGAAAATGTTTATATTGTGTTAACCTTTGACATTCTGACTTATTTTCTTGGGACCTCTTACTACACTATGCATTTCATTCTGTGCCTTATATCACTTTTGTGCTGATAGATTCTGGATTTCATGCTGAGGCATCCTAATTGATAGGAACACAAGTGAAAAATAATGGGCATATAAAATAATATTTGTCATACAGCCTATATGAACCAAATGAATTGCCCACATACTGCATATTTGTCGGCTGCTTTTCTTGTAGCTTGGCTAATTAACATGTATCACATTATTAAGATTAGTTTTCAATTAATGTACTAAGTAACGGCTGACTGTACAAAGTGGACAAGGAAATATATTTTAAAGTAATATATGATGTCTTTATGCAATGGTCGAATGAACTACGAAAACTTTTGTTCAGTGTAGGCATGTGTCCATTTTTTACATGAAAGCCATGATTTGTGTTCGTGTGTGTGGGGGGTTGAAAAACTGGGTAAAGTCCTGAATTACTACTAGAATGGCTATTTTCAGACCTTCCTCAGAATATATTGAGAAGCAAAGTAAATGAGATACTGTGGTATTTTATATATGTGTGTGTGTGTGTGTGTGTGTGTGTGTGTGTGTGTGTGTGTGTGTGTGTATATATATATATATATATATATATATATATATATATATATATATTTACAGTGAGTTATAATTTTCATAGTGAAAAGGAAACGAGTAAATAATCTTTCTGCAGTCTTTGAGAATATTGCTTGTCCATCAATATTTTACATTTCAGTACTGACCCCTAAATGGATAACTGCCAAGGTAAAGTTATAAATGTAGTTTCTCACAAAGACGTCTTACAAATAAAAAGACCCAAAACAAACAGTGAGAACAGTTTTCTTTGTTGGAAAATATATGAGAAATGCAGCCACTAGATTACTGACAGTAGAATCTTGAAGAAAATGCTGCTTTAAATGCTTACTGGTCAAAGTTGTGTCAGATAAGCACTGCTAACATCAATCCATTTTCTAGTGTCCTTACAAACTTAGGCTGCTCTCTGCTGCCCTCTGCAAACCTCTGCTCTTTTCCTATCAATGCCTGTGCTCACTTTTCTATGTCCTTAATCCAGCTGGGCCTGAGCCCCCTGAGGACCCACATGTCAAACTACAAGGCCTCTACAACACTACACGCCCTGAAGGTGACTGCACACAGATTGTGTAAACCTTGGAATAGCAGGATGGCCTCTCTGTATAGAAACACATCAGTCCCCCTGGCCAAGGCTATCTCAATTAACCCTAACTTAATGTGAGACCTCCTGGTGAAACTGAAAAGGTTTTCAAGGAATAGGAGATTTTTCTGCCACAAAGATTACCGCTCTTGTTGTGGATCAAAGACAAATCCAAATTCTACCCTGGTGATTAGCTGTAATTAAATAAAGTAAGTCTGTTTAAACTTCATTAGTGGCAATGTGCTTGTTACAGGAGAGTGAACACAAATCATCCTTTCTTAATTAAAAGATAATCCACGGGACTAAGCACTGCCCTCTGATAAAACATTATTCTCACCCTGAAAATGCTCCTCATCAAACAAAATAAATACCAGTTCTTTTTCCCTGTATAGACTTACAAGACATTGCTGCTGTGCCCTCTGTGTGCATGAATGAATTCTGTATGTGCTGATTGCATCAGTCTGGCATGCTATTATCTAAAATGGTAGAATATATCACTTGAGAAAAGCTTGGCATAAATCTCTGTTAGCAAAATGACTGCATATTTATAAGCTGAAAAGGATATGACAGTGTTATTGCATTAATTTTATTTTTTAAACTTTCAGTTTGAAGTTTGAACAAAAAGCTCCATTACATAAACAGTAATTTGTAAACAAAACAGACAACTAGGTTATAAGAAACAGCATATATAAGGACAGCACAGTATAGAATGAAAACAACCTGCAGCAATGCTTCCAAGCAATTTAATCTTTTTAAATGCAATAAATGTAACTCTCAGACAGGAGCCTATTGAAATGTGTGCATGTGTGTGTGTGTGTATGCATGCATGTATGTGTGTGAGTCTACTTGTAGTGTATGTGTGTGTTTGTTTCTGTGCATGTATGCACATGTGCATGCACTCACAAGTGTGTGTGTGTGTGTGTGTGTGTGTGTGTGTGTGTGTGTGTGTGTGTGTGTGTGTGTGTGTGTGCCTGTCTGTCTGTGTATCTTCCTACTAGTGTGTCATTCATCCCTTCAAACAATATAAACTCATAAGTTGAACTGGAATCCAGTCTGTGAAGTCAGATGATTAAAGAAGAATAACTTCATTCAGATAATTACTTTGCTAATGTTATAATCTGGCAGTCATTTAATCTAAATGGCCATGACCTAATATCCTCTAGCTGGACAGAAAGAAAGTGCAAACACATCCCCCGGGATTCAAGAAGCTCGACGCAAGGATAGTTTTAGCCTTGCGCCGAACGTCATCACTACAGATGGTGCAGCAGTGCCATATGAATATGTATGAGGGCATGCTGCCGCACCCTCGACGTGCACAGGAAACGTGTGCGAGTGCAGGGGGCATGTACAAGTGCTCTACAGAGGCGTAAACATGCCCCGACACTTGCAAAACTTACTATGCCTACTAGTAGAGCCCGCCCCTAATAGTAAGTCAGTAAGTCAGTGTCCATGGATACAGAAATGTATGCTAAGCATACAAGAGTGTCCAGGAACAGTGAAATAAAATCGAAGTAGTAAACACACAAGCATATAGTGGAATGTAGAGCCCTGTCCCTAGAACTGTCACAATTACATTCCCTGTCCCTGTGTCCCTATTATAAATTCAAATTGCAGCAATAGCGAAGGTGTAAGCAAAATGCAGTGTGTCTGCACGTCGCCGCCTTCCGCTGAGCATAACTTACACATCATATTCATTCAAATAGAGAAAAACAAGCGGAATCAACGTAAGTGCCAATAGTGCAGTGCTTAGAGCATCCGCCTATCAAACAGGCAGTCACGGTTCGAGCCCAACAATAACACATATAATTTTCCATGTGGAATGAATGTCATTTTGCCGTAAAACTGACATAAGAGTATCTCATGAGATATTTAACTTAAATATAATTCAAGCAAAGTGGCACTGTCATAATGAATAAGGTACTAGTAAGCAGATGTAAGCACAAATAAGCAGCAGTAAACACATATAAGTACCAGTAAGCAAGTCTGAGTGCACTTGCATGTGTCTAAGCAGTGCCCAGCATAGGAAATGTATATAAGTATATACAGATATATAATAAATATATATATATATATATATATATATATATATATATATATATATATATATATATATATATATATGAAAAAAGAATAACGTAACAATAAAGCATACAAAAGGAATCAGAAGGGAATCAACAGCAACCCCAGTATTATATAGTGCTGTCAGCGTATGTCATACCCAGATGGGCAGGAGTGAGCAAAGCACTGCTACTCACACCACAGGCAGGATATTATCAGTAGGAGTATCATTGTTGATTTGCTAAGTCTACTTTACACACAGAGGGTAGTCCCTGGTGGGACTACCCAAAAATAGACCATTTGGCCTTCCGACCATTACACAACCAAGGGCAGGCATGTTCAAGGACTAAATGGTGGGAGAGTCTGAGAATACATGGGGTTGGACAACATAGGTGTAGGGCCCCTAACCCTCTGGAGATGGCAATGTGTGGAGGTGTGTCATGGCTGCAATAACAAGTGGACAATGGAAGATATGCGTGTATTTTGAACATGGGTGGGGTGGAGGAACATGTGACAACTGGAGTATGTTGTGATGCATATTAAAAGGGTTACATGTGTCCAGTGGACACATGTGTGAAATGGACAGCTATGTATGGGGCAGATGTTGTTCTAGGAACCGATTGGCCTTTTGTTTCCATAGGGTGAGAGTGGGATGTGGGGGAAGGAGAGTAGGTATGCTCGTGGAGGATAGGTAGGGTAGGATGACAGACAAGACAGCATACAGGGTCAGTATATTACACATGTGGGTGGATACACCTCAGACAGGGAGGGGTGTTCGGCATTCACAAGCCCATGAACCCCCAGATGGAAACAGTGGGAAGGAGGTTCACAGCCATGGGCAGCCACCACTGCACCAAAACAGCTGCAAAAGTGGCAGTGCTGGGGGCTGTCTAGGAGGGGCAGCTTCACCCTGTAAATGTGACACTCTGCCCTTGAGCTGGCATATCTGTCCTCAAAACCCCTTATTGAGCCCTGTGCACACCACATCCGGGACTGTACGACAGCGGACATGTCCCTGTCTGGACCTGCTCCCAGGGGGGACAAGCCACATCCTCAGTGGCAATACCACCAGAAGGCGGTGCAGAGCCAACAGAGGTGGAGGTCCAAGCCTGGACCCCAACCTGGTGCCCAGTGCCATGGCTAGCGGAAGTGGGACAGGAGGTTTTGCCGGTACCCCCAAACCCATACAGCCTATGGTGTTGCAGTTTAAACACAGATATGGCTTAGTAATAGTCAACAGCATTCAGGATTACTTACAGCAGCATGCATAGATATGACCATCAACCCAACACGACAGGTGGTATACATTTGCAGAGAGAGCACAACACATGCATATATACTGCATGACATCTGTACAACATGTAGAAGACTTGTGACTGCAGCTATGAACAGTTACCCATTATTGGCATGTCACTGAGAACCCCAGACAGTGTCTGTCATACCACTGTTTCATGTGACATATGTCCAGTCAGTGATGGATGGCAGTAACTCATCACTATCACCATGTACTGGCTGCAATCCTCACACTATGCTCCTGCTGTTCACATATGTGGGATCAGTGAGTAACACAGGAATCAAATGGTTCCACACACAGACCAGTCCACAGATGGCCCTACAGATGAGGGTCCCTCACAAACAGAGCACTGTCTTGTCAGTTTCAAAACATGCAGAATAGCCATTACCACACACACCTTGTTAAACAGGCATTTGTCTCAATGAAGCATAGCTACACTTACATGCTGTAGTCATGTCTGGCACATCACCCTCCTGTCTTTAGGCTATTTCCTACTGCGTATGTTTTTTGAGGAACATCCAGATATCATCTGTGATGCCATTTACCAAACACCAGATCCAGGTACCACTCACAGCGACTGTCATGGGCAAACACCAACATGACGTTCCTAGATATTGTACTGTGTTTTTCATGCGAATGGCTATGGAAACATCATCACAGCTGTTCCACATGCAATCAGCTAGAGGAGGACTGCAATAGGTGCAGAGGCCACCACCCGAGCATGACCATCACTTACAATACACAAGCTGCTGCTGAGCAGGTATACACCTCCACATCCACCAGAGAGTGTGTGGGAGGGACAGACAGAGGCAAAGTACATCAGAGAAGGGCTTGGAGACTAAAACCTAAGCATCGTCTGTCACACACCTACCAGTACAGGGGTTCAAACCCCTGACTGACTAGTCATTACTATTACAAGTGCATGCAGTTACTCCATGTGCCACAACGCTGACATGTTGATGCGTTGTAAGAACATATATGTGTGTTGGTGTACGACATCTGCAACAGAGATATAGTAGACATACATTAGGTGTAGCACACATGGCTGTCCACATGAAAAGATGTCATTGTCAACACAACCACACTCTCTAATGGACTCACATTGACACTCTTTGCCAGGCCCACAAATACACTCCCAAACCACTTAGTTTGCCACACTGCAGTAATGCACAGATACTACATGCACCACAGGGGATATACGGAGGTTCTATGGGCTAGGGCATGTGAACGTGTTTGACATCTGTCGGTATGCCAATGGGAGTTATACTGGGAGTGACTGTGGCTGGGAGCATCATACCCCACATGCAGATACAAGGTGCCAGTACTGACATGCATGTGTGCATTGCTTCATGGGTGTGTAGTAGTTGGCTGTGCAAGATGGCTGTACAAGGCTGGGTGAGGGGTAAACCTTGGCATCACACCACCCGACAATGGTATGCAGTGTGGTACAGGGGTGTAGTGTCTGCAATGTCCCACACAGATGGGTATTGTATGAACTGTCCTGACATCCTGGTTACCATTGTGTATGGCCATAGCTTTGAAATGCATGCCATATCTGTGTTTGATAGTCCTTGACATGGACATTGCCTGGGATGTGCATGTCCCACAATAATGTACAGTGACATGTACAGGTGTACCTGGTTTGGCTGACACATGTTGTGTACACAGACCGTTATCCTCCAATATGCTTATACTGGCCTGGTGTGGCAGAACCTGCTTATAGTCAGCAGGTTGACCCTGCACCTGCATTGATAGCATGATACAGGTATTCCTTGGTGTCAGTGGCATCGGTCTATACAGAGCACATGTGTAAGGCATTGTATGGCCTCTGTGGATCACATTTGATGGCACCACATATGTTGCAGGCATCCAGTGGGGAACATAGTGAAGGCACATTGTCTGCAATTATGTGCCTATTGTACTGCTGTACAGGGTGCCATGCCCTCTGCAGCCCACTGCAACCACACCATGCCTACTACCTGTCACCAATGTGCAGGGTACTAGCAACATAGCGGGATATTCTAGGCAAGTGTGTTTGTGTATGACATATGGGTTCAGGACATATTCCGGGTAATAGTAGGGTTGCATACTTTGTTCACCAGGCCTTTTGCCAGATGTAGGGGTATGGCTTGCCAACACAGTCCTTTGGCTGACTGACATCTGTACTCCTCATGAGGGGGACATTGTGACATATAAGACGGACACCATATAGGAAAACTACAAAATCCGCTCTCTAACATGTCCAGTGGTTAGACAGTCACAGCCACCTCCACACAGGCTCTAACAGTCAAACACACACACACCTGCCATGTCCTGTAATGGAACCCCTACCTAACTAGTGTATAACACTACAGCATTACGCAGTTACAGTACGTGCTACAGAGATCACTGGGTTACAGCTGTCCCAGAGGTGTATGTCTAGGTGGGTGACATCAGCAGGATTGCCAAAGGTGGTCATGTGAATTCTAAAGAATGTGCATACTTTAAAAAGCTTAGTTCCTGTCTCCAGCAGACAGAGTCACACACACACGCACAGTTGGTCTCTCTTGGAAGAGAATCCCTACTTAACTAGTTTATCACACTACAGCAATATGCCGTTACAGCATGCACTATGGAGAATACAGGGTTATAGTTATCCTAGAGGTGTATTCCTAGGTGGGTTACATCAGCAGGATTGCCAAAGGTGGTCATGTGAATCGTAAAGAGTGTGCATACTCTAAAAAGCATTGTGCCTGTCTCAGGCAGACAGAGACACACACAGTTGGTCTCTCTTGGAATAGAACCCCTACCTAACTAGTTTATCACATTACAGCAATATGCAGTTACAGCACATGCTATGGAGAATACTGAATTACAGCACTCCCAGAGGTGTATACGTAGGTGGGTGATATCAGCAGGATTGCCAAAGAAGGACATTCCAAGTGTTCTGTGGGTTGTACATGTCTGTTACCTGCATGTACCCGCTGCTTACTGTCATGAACACACAATTGCACCTGCTTAAAAGTGTCTTAGGCAGTCCTAATTGACAGTATCAACAAGGCTTGCAGGTCTCGAACCCTGGACCATGCACACTGAGATCACTGGATGTACCCCTAAGCCATCTGGGTTGTACACATGTTGCATGGTGTCTATAATGCACATCCTACTACATGTATTCCACAGTACTGAAAACAAATGGGACAGTCCCTTTGTGTACATATGTACAGTACCCTTGAATGTACTGTACTCTGTGAAACAACAAAGACAAGTCTACATCTGTACAACTGTCATACCTACATATATATATATATATATATGCACCTACGGGATGGGTACACACACACACACACACACACACACACACACACACACACACACACACACACACACATATATATATATATATATATGTATGCGTATACACAGACACAGCCATAGCAATATATATATATATATATATATATATATATATATATATATATATATATACACACACACACACACACACACACACACACACACACACACACACACACACACACACACATTAGAATGCCCTTTATGACACAGAAGGGTTCCAACGGAACTGACGTGTACACAAAACAGAGGCATCTCTTGAGTTATAACATTTAAATCATAAACAGTGCACCAGAGAAGGGATGGTTGTTGTGTATGTGGTGTTTGGGGTGTGGAATGATGGCTAATGTAATCTACCCCAGGGATTGTGGAATTAGGGTGGGGGAATGATGGGTATGGACCTACACCCCAGCGACCACTTCTGTGCATTGCTCGACAGTGGCACAGGAAAATAACATACCCATCTGTAGTCATGCTTGACTGTGTATTCTTTACCATTCCTAACTATGTAATACTTTGTAGACACCGGTCACCACAGATGGCTACCATGGTGTGCTAAAAGATATTACAAATGTGCCGCGACATCAGCAGGGCATGTGGGAGACAAGAGGTTGGGAGGCCTGCTTGAAATAGATGTGTAGGCATGTTCAAGTATCAAAATGCTGTCAATCCATGGCATTGAATCAGTAACTGTAGGATACATACTTCTGCTCTTCTGTCTAGACAAACACACACACACACACACACACACACACACACACACACACACACACACACACACACACACACACACACACACACACACACAGAAACATCAAGTTAACTGCAATGAAAAAGACCCCCTACCTGTCTAAGTACACAGACTACAGAACACAGTACTTTATGCAAGCACCATGGCACAAGTCTGCTTTTTGCAAGAGTTCAGGTCAACTTATAGTAGCTGCCATGTGGGAGACAAGAGGTTGGGAGGCCTCCATGAAATAGATGTGTAGGCATGTGCAAGTATCAAAATGCTGTCAGTACATGACATTGAATCAGTAACTGTAGGATACATGCATCTGCTCTTCTGTCTACACACACACACACACACACACACACACACACACACACACACACACACACACACACACACACACACACAGGCTACAGGGTAGTCACACACACAAACACGCACACACTTGCCAGTATTGTGCATACACGTCTTGCCTATATAAAGGTAACTAGTACAGTGGTAAGCAGTTGGGGTATCTGCCACAGAACACATACAATTACACTTACTGTTTCCACGTCTGAGCTTGGTGACATCTCAGGACCGATTGCTTGCAGTGGAGAGGAGGGAAGAGAGAGGTATAGCGGTTGACAAGGATAAAGGCCAGTGCAAAAGGAGGTATCTCTTTGGAATGCAGCAAAACCCACTGCCATGACGCAAACAGAAATACACACACACACTCAGGCATTTCCTAAGACACACACACACAAACACACTCAGCCATTTGCTGACACACACACAAACACATGCACACATTTACCAGTGGTGGGATCAGAACTCCTGTCCACCTAAGGATCACTATTACAGTACTACGCAGTTATGAGATGTGCCACAGGGATTACACATCCCAAGGCACTCAGACAGCCCTTCTACAATTGATGACAATAACAGGGAGACTAACAGTCATGAAGTGCATAGCTGTAGACCTGTGTGTTTAAAGTAGGTGTCCATTACAACCTGTATGCACAAACAAGACACACCATCCACCGGTAGGCCTGAGAGGTATAGTTGTAACACAACAGGAACCTGAACTGGAGTATGGCCATCTGCAGAATGGACAACTACTATCACTATACAGGGTTACAGTGGGCATGCTCATACACTTAGTAGCACAGGGCCGTTTGGGATGCACTATGACTACAACTACACAAGGTTATACTGGGCATGCTCATACACTTAGTAGCAAAGGGCTGTTTGCGATGCACACCAATTCTAACCACTGAAGGCCACAGTGTGCATGCTCAAACACTTACATGTACAGAACACGTTGTAATAGACTCCTATTGTAAATACACAGGTTTACAGTTAAGTACATCTTACCTGTCAGCATATATGCACATCATACTGGTTTACTACCTGATACCTGTATGTGGCCTGCAAATGATATATCTGTGTCTGTGCTGTGTGATACACATGCATACATGTACATGAAGTACTGACATATATATGTTACATATACACATTCATGCATGTGTGGACGTGACAGACAATAGGTTACCTGGGTCACACAGGTGGAAGCTACCTACAGCATGTGTCACACACCTTGCTGCCCTGAAAGCCATACATTGATAGCAGATTGTGGACAGTGGCATTATACGTGGAACAGTGGCATGTGCAAGCATAATGTGTGAGCCACCTTGTGTAATGGTACTGAGGTGCAGGTGACAAGATGACCTCTCCTGGCTGTGGTAGTAGTTGTCATTATTAGCTGGACTGCTACCCTAAGTATATCTCACATTGGTCATATACACAAGTTCTGCCTTTGTCCATCACCTTATATGGGGCATTTGCTACCAAGCACATTAATGCCATGTGCAGTGATATCATGGTATGGGTGGCAACTGCTAGACCAAAACAATGAGCCAGTGTCCTGCTGTTATTATGAGGTTGTCCAGTGTCTGTCATTCTGGGCTGTCATGACTGAACAACGAGCCTTCAACACAGAGCAAATGCATCCATGTTACATGTGTGTGGATAATACCTAGGTCGCATTTACCCATATAGCCGCATTCTAAGGCAAAAGTCCTACACACAGAAGTAACACCCTGACACCTACATGACAATTGCAATGGTTGCTTATGGTAACCTGTGCTAGATGTGTGGCTTTAGTAATCCATTTGCTCAATGTAGAACCTGCAATGGGGAATATTGACATCTGTGCAGTGAGGAACACCTGGCTGAAGGCTCTGTAGTGCACAATTGCACTACCACCATATAAATCAGATCCAGACATGTGGGCCATAACAGTGGTATGGACCATACCAGGTGGTGGTGTACACATATTCATAAAGGCTACTCACATGTAAAGACCACTACTCCGACATAACGCATCACAGATGAGTCAGGTACAGGTGACAGTGGCAAATGCTGTATTCCAGGTTGTATCCTCATATACATCCACCACTTTGTTCCCAGACTACCAACACACATTCATATGTGGTATGACATAGTATGGTAGACCACCAGATAACCCTCAGTTGGTGGACTGTACCTAGGCCTACATCAACTGTGCAATGCACCCATGTACAGACACAGCTGCATAATGTATTATGCAATGCAATAATACTACTGTTTGTAACCTGCTCAGTGGTACACAGGGTCCCTCGGATGTTGTCAGCATTAACACGGTCGACTGTTGCTGTACACCAGTAAACAACACCCTAATGGTTGGATACAACCTGACCATACCTGCCCTGGATATGTACATCCCACACTCATATAATATATATTACATTACCATAGCTTCCGTTTACCTTTCTACATACAGGTGGCTACAGTCATTACGCACATGGCACATGGCAGATAGCATACTAACAGTGCATAAGGTTCGATATCTATGTTGACAGAGGTAATATCCTCTCTCTACTGGTCACCCATGACACCTATCATATCATACAAAACCCCGTGTGGCATGTATGTCTTTAGACATGTCCACCTAATGCAATGTCTACAAACATACCCAAATAACAGGACCATAAGACCTACACAAGGCCTGTATTGACAGACTCAGGGAAATCCAGCTATGCACTGTATGTTCCTGAGTAGTCACAGGTGATATGTTCATGACATGTACAACCATGTGTGGCCACAGCTCCTACATATACCCCATGTCAACAATTGCAAGCCATGCATGCTGTGTGCTCTCTGGACATTAGCCTTAGTACCACAATAGCCAGTACATGCTGGGGTGAGTTGTTTACAAGCCACAGACCTCGCACATGCTTAAATGAGTGTACTGCCTAGCTATAACAGAGCACATTGCTGGCACTCTTGATGATTACAGTGCCCTAGCTTCACCATGGCATTGTCAAGTAACAGTTTGTAGGAGGATGACATGGAATAATGTTGTGCGTGTCATGCTGATATGTGCTGTTGTAATATATGTACACTTGGCTACGCAGTGAAAATGGTGGTGTCCTTCCAATACATAAATACAACATCCATTATGATGTAATGCTCAGCTATGTTTCACACATGGCATGGGGAAGCTGTGGAATGTATCCTTTTGACCTGCTAGCGCACGTAATGATGTAGACCGCATATGTGTACATGTATTGCTGTTTGTGTAGATTCCATGTGTGTGCAGTGTCTGATGTCTGAAGGTGACTGTTGTCTTAATACATCATGCTGTTGCAATACAGCCTCAACATTGCCAACTGTATATGGTGATATGCTCTAAGTACAGTAAGCCGTACATGAGGTATGGACAGATGTTTGGACATGACTACCAAGTGGTGGGGCTTCTTTGCAGATGAATGATTACTGAGGACAGCTCACTGGTGTGTTACAACCAGTCCTACAATAACCTGTGTACCTGCTAAGGTCAGGTTTTGTTAATTGAAGTGGAAGACAGACAATGTAGAATGCTGTTAGGGTGACACCGAAGGCAAACCCCATGACACCTGTAACAGTAATACATCCCCTTTGCATATGTTGTGCATATATCAGCACAGTTTATTTATTTATTTATTTTATTTTACATTTGTTAACTGGGGGTGTCTGACTGAGCCGAAAAGGCCCTTTTTCAGCAGAGGCCCGGGGAGAAAAGCTCCACAAAGAAAAATTACAGACACATTTAGTTATTTAGACATAATCAGTATACACACAAATTACAAGAGACATGTTTTTACAGTGGTATGCGGCACAAACAGTTACAGTGGAGCACAATCAAAAAGATATTAATTTTAAAAAATAAAGGTAAGTAATAGATTTGTGGTGTACAGCTGAACTTTGGAATGTAGGTAGAATACATACATAGTACACAGGTACAGTACATACATTGTAGATTAGCCAGTGTTTGTGAGTAAGATTGAAAAACTATTATCAATTGCTCTAGATTTAGTATGCATATGTTATCCGCTTTCACTTGTCAAAGGAAAGAGTCAGTAAGCATTGTACCAGATGTGATAGTGCTGTACTACTGTAGTACCTATAATGAGATAGGCAGGTGTTTGATTCACTGTACTGGCAGGTGTGGGTGTGTGTCCATATATGTCAAGTATGGCTGGGAATATATCCCACATGTTATCACTCTCCTGGACACTGTTGTTGACACCAGTACAGAGTGAAGTGTAGAAAGAAAGGCATAGGCAGGTGGTTAAACCTCACACATGTAAAGTGTCTGTATGTGTGTGACATAGGTGTATATATTTGTGAAAGCTGGTGTGTGTGTGTGTGTGTGTGTGTGTGTGTGTGTGTGTGTGTGTGTGTGTGTGTGTGTATGTGTGTAAGTGTCTGTGTGACTGTCTGCATGTATGGCTATCTGGTTCCTGGAGTGAGGCTGTATTTTACCATAGTGAAATGTTAATGCCCCCACCCCATCCATTCAAAGCAGTCCAGCATCCCTGTTGATATCATCAATCGTAGATGGTCATACTAACCACCTGTTAACATGTACACCCTGGGGGTGTGACCTTTTGTTACATGGCCTACTGATGGAACTCCCTCCCCACATACACTCACTGCATTGTAGTATCCCTGTCAATGTCCTCGATCTTAGGCCATTCCAACTACCTGCACCTGTACATGTGTAATCTCTGTGGCGCATCTTGTAATTGCGTAGTATTATAATGATGATATGCATATAGGCAGGGGTTCTCATCTGAACACTGGCAACTGTGTGTGTGTGTCAGAGTGTGTGTTACTGTGTCTGGAATCCCTGAGTGTGTGGGTGTGTCTGTGTTTGCATGCTGTCATGGCAGTGGGTATTGCTGCTTCCCAATGAGAAGCTAATATTTCCACTGGCCTTTATCCTTGTCATCCAGCATACACACGTTTACCCACTCCTCGATCCAGTTAACTATACCTGTGATGTCACCCACTATGGATGTGACGGCTCTGAACACAGTAGCTTACTACACAGCTATCATGCTCTTGGATCATTAGAACAGTAAACATAATTGAAACATGGGTGAATATAACTGTGATGTGGAAGCTACAAAGTGCATGCAGGTATTGTCATACTGACCTGTGGGTAGTCATCATGTACACATGGGACTTCCATAAACACCAATATCCCCCGGCACATAACGTCAAGATCAAGATGCTGTTAGTGTTGTTACACATGATACATGCTGTCAAACATACAAAATGCATTCTAAAACTGCAATACATGGTATGTCTGCTGTCTGTCAACACTACTCAACAATATTAATCTACAATTGTCTACCTAGTATGTTCACCCTGTGCATCAGACCATATGAACATGTCCCTGCACCGATGGTGATGGAGTATGTGCAGGCAGGGGAACTGTGTGCGAGGATGAGGGGGAGACAGGTGGAATAGCAACCAATGGCACAGATTCTGCCCCTGACAACCTTGCCTGTGCCTTAATCATACTAGCATCATCACTGCTAGAGTCTGTGGGGACAATAACATTAGGTGGACCGCAGGAGGGCAACACACCTACATCAACACCTGTGAGGGGAAGACAAGAACTGTACATTGCAAGTTATACCAGACACAGACAGACATGCACAGACACACAGACAGAGACACACAGGCAGAGACACACAGACATACACACAGACAGGCACACAGAGACACACACACACACACACACACACACACACACACACACACACACACACACAGACACACACACACATATAGACACACACAGACATACACGCACACAGAGAGACACACACACATACAGACACACACAGACAGACATGCACACAGACAGACACACACACAGACAGACAGGGGCACACACACAGATAGACAGGGGCACACACACACACAGACAGAGACAAACAGACACACACAGACACACGCAGACACACACAGACACACGCTACATGCAGGTGATATGGCAGATGGCATTCAGCTTAGACAATTATAGTTTCAGCTTAGGCAATTATAGTGGTAGTTATTATACATCCCTGAGTTGCACACAACAGCAAGCATGTGGTGTAGCAGATGGCATGCACCTTACATAATTATAGCGGTGGTTAGCATACATACCTGTATTGCACCATTTGTGTTAGTAGCCTATGCCCTATACCTGCAACACAATGCATGCACTTTGCACCATTGCACTGCACTGCCATGGTGTGTGCAACATGCACCATATGTTAACAGACCATCACTGACCTTTGTACATCTGTCACTGATGCTTTGTGTTGGCCACCGCCCCTATGTGTGAGGACATGAGCAGTAGGGTATGTTGACTGCATACATCTACCTATTCAACATTCCTCCTACCCCTGAGCTGAGTGTAGACATTGTGCATGTGGCTGTACACACATGTTTGACATGGCTGTCCCACCTTTGCAATGGTGCCCCAGACCAGCACAGGTTTACAGTACACCAGCCTGCTGTATGGCGTATGACCTTGCCAATCACATGAAGTATGACATGTCTTCTGCTGACATTTTGAATGACATGCATACATGCGCAACACAATGGTGTCCTTTCCAATCTACAGTACGGTAATGGTGTCCCAATGCAGGCGTGTGTTATACTAACATGGGCTTTCAGCCGATGCAATGTTGTCTGTCCACCCTACAAATATGCAGGGACATACTGCACATTGAGCTGATGTGCATAGCCATTGCAGGGCATCATGTGGCTTCACAATTGCTATACAGTGTGAGCTGCTGACACAGTTCATAGCCATGACTATGTTCACATACAATACATATCTTATGTGGAATGTGACCCATGTCACCGAGGTGTATACACAGTAAACCCTAATGTGGAATGTGTGACACAGGTCACAGAAGGGTATACGGATGGCACCCCTGCACATCTGCAACCATATTACTGATACCTGGCAACTATGCCCACACATGGCTAACTTACAAGTACTGTATGTCCTACATGCCATCTGTGTACCTCACACACATGAGGAGCAGGCATGGCAGTGATGTCTGACACCAGCAAGGTGAATGTACTGTATCTGTGGCTTGATGTAGATGTATGTGTATGTTGTGCAACACATGTATGTATTTGGATACTGTATAGGTGAATGCTTTCATGTCGTGACACACTCCAGATGTTCAAGACATGTTATGTGGTGGTTTCATGTTATGCCTACACAAGCTGGGCACAGGCCTGTATGATGTTTAGTGTTTCATATCTGCAATATCACCATTACACAAAGGCCATAGTTGTATTGTGTCGAGCCAATGTACAACAGGGTGTACACACATGTACATCACTTCTACTGTGTGTTTTGCTTCATGTATCTGGCCATCCTCCATGGCCATGCATACACATGTTCAGTCCAATGGTTGTGATGGCCATCTTATTTTACATGTCAGTGTTATCCCATATGACATACGCCCATAGATGTCATATGCTCCACTTAGGACAGGGTTATGCAGACAAAGGGTGGTATGTATGGGATGTGAGACATGTTTTGCAGGATAGTTGAGCAGTGTTGCAGTCAGCCCACTACATGTCATGGGCATGTCTGATAGCACATGACATTGTGTGACATTCATAGCAAGGGTATACTCCACAAGGGTGTATCCTGTGGGCTGGGCATACTCCAGCTCCAACACATTTAGTGTGTGTGCACAAATATGCTCTCTGTGCAGTACTGTTCATATTCCCAACATGTGTAATGCTGCTGTGTAGTACCTGTCCCTACAGTGGAACACACCTCCACCATTGTATTCACTGTTGTCCACACATCTGGCAATGACAGTTTGGAAGGTTTAGTGCAGGTGTTTCATATAGTCTTCAATTGTTTCAAATAGACAAACAGTGTGATGCATTGCAGGTCTGACCAGCGTCCATTAGCAGGACCACCATACATTATGTGTTTGTGTGTTATGGCAGATAGCATGCAATTAATATATTCCGTGCATTATCAAGCCTGGTAAATAATAGCAATCTCACCTGACACAGGCTGTTGTCGCTGCAAAAAACACCAGAGCTACCTAAACAGGAGTGTCACAGCAGTAAGATCATTATCCACACCTGTGTGGTAGCTACAGGGTGCAATGTCTATGTTAGCACATAAGCCAGTACAATACACCATACTATGGAGTGCATACATAGAGTAGCAGACTATAGTAGGTGGCATGTGTGCATACATGCCTTGCATATGATGTTACATTATATATTGTACAGTAAAACATGTAACTATGTGATATATGGTTGTGTTTTATGTCCAGTAGTGACTTACCAGGCAACTCCAGACTTGGTGGTTGAGAGACACCCACCACCACAATACCAGCTAAAGCTTGTGGATGAAGGTCTGCAGGTGTCCCCAGGTTGGCCAGTAGCTCCTCAGTACATGTGAGTGGGGGCTGGGTGAGTGGCCCCCCACCTGTTGCACCTTGTTCCCTAGCGATTGCATTAGCACACTGTTTTGCCCATCTTATCAGGTCAGTGCAGTGTCGGCACACCTGCTGTTAGGTACGATTGTGACCGCCAACATCATTTACCCTCCTGCAGAGTTCCTCCCACAGGGCATACCATTGCTGTGCATTCTGTGGCACATGGCTGAAGAGCATTGTGTAGTTGTTGAGGAGGTATGGGATGAGGGCCTCATCCTCCAAGCGGCTGTACAGTGGCAGTCTGCTACGTGGCATACCTGGAAGACATAACGATGGAGACAGGTCACAGTAACTCACAGAGAAGTACAGTGGTACAGCTGAACATACATGTGTATCACATTTATTAAAATTACAAATACTTCTTTGTAGATCTACATGACACTAACACCACTGACATGTATAAGTCACATACATTTGACACCTACTGATGATGTGATGTTATTGCCATATATGTGGTGTCATGTGATGACATTGCTCATACACCATGTGGATGTTGTCTTGATGTGGGCATGTCTGTTTGCCTGTAGTGGTATCTTTACCTATCAGCACATGCCTGGATGTGTTCACATCAATGCAATCGACCTTAATGCTGTGCATATGCCACATATATAGTCATACATAGCCATTAGGGACATGGCCTGTGGCCCTGCAGACTTGCAAGCATGTATGTGTTTCGCCATATACATCTCCATGGCACTGTACAGCTGTGTAGCATCCTACCATGAATTGCCTGTGTTGCACATGTGTAACACATGGGACAATAGCTAGTCTGATGGTATTTGCAGGGTTGGATATCAGCTATGGCATGTATGGTCATAGTGATCTAGTAGGCTATATGCCCTGGGCCATTTATGAGCCTAGGCAGACAGGTTACCTAGCTGTAGGCAACAGACAGGTAAGTTTCAGTGGCCAGTTCAAGCAGTGCCACAGAACCGATACACATGGTTACTGATATATTTGGCATGCGGTCATCACACCATGTCACAGAGAGGGGTGACGTGCAGCTTCACTGGACAGGGATGCATAGTATTGCAAGAGTATGTTAAGTGTATGGGATAGGGATCTGTCAGGCATGTTGTGATCCTTGTACTAGAAAGGTGAATGTCCATGATATATGTGTTTATTTGGGATCAGGATGTGTTAAGTGTAGCATGTCCAACACCTCTGGGTTGGACATGGCTTTATTCAGGGTAGGCTGCATGCTACATAGTGCAGATAGGGATTGTGAAGGGCAGTGTAGGCCATCTACACATGGGCAATAATCCTTAAAGGAAATATGTGATCTATTATGGGTCACATGGGTGCTGAGTATGATTACGCCGTTATCTCTATATTCCTGGATGGCACCCTGTCATGATTAGGAGTGCCATGCCACATACGACTACCTGTCTTTTGTGGTGACATAACTATCAAAGGGAAGTACTGTCCATACACACAGCTGCCATTATGTTGACCGCTGCCTAGGTGGTAGTTAATGAATACAGGGTTTGTAACATAGGGGATGACAATGCAATACTTAGCTGTCAGATTGAGGCCCTACATCACACACTACACATCTGACATACTAAGGTCCTTCTGTATGTTGAACGCAGCACACAATGAGTAGACTATTGCTCCTAGTTCATAGTCATTTGCAGACATCAATAGGCTGATGCTGTCTGTGTTATTCTATGTGGTATAGATAACAAAGAGGGGGAGTACCAGCAATGACCCCTGTATTACTGTGGCTGGCATGGGTCTGATGTGTGTGTATTCGTCGTAGCGTGGGTTCTGCCAGCAGTCCAGTTGCCAACCACTCCTGTGACATAGGAATATACACCTAGCTTACTGAGTGTAGCTGGAACACAGTATGGGTGATGGTGTCCTAAGACCTGGCAAAGTCATGATATGCAGTGTGAATCAACCCTACTGTCGTCCACATCTGTACCAAGTACATCAATTACATTAACCATGGTACATGGCCGTACAGACCAGACTCAGCAGGGTAGTTGCACACTAAGTACCATTATCAATGGTGTCTCCCCCTTTGTGGGTGTGTACACAGCCTGACATGGAGCTATGATTGAACATGATGTGTATGTGGATAGCTGAATATTCTTACATTTGTGTAGGATACACCCTGGGATGTTGACAGGTCCCATGAAAGCAGTATGTATGGCATTAGAGAGTGCAGCTTGTAGCTGCATAGTCATTAGTACAGGGGCCCTTTAGTGTACATGGATATATTACTAAGTGTACTTGTTGGGGTGGGGGGGATGAGAGTTGGTTTAGGTTCTCCGAGACCCTATCTGGATGAACGGGTGCTATTTCTGTAGGTGCAGTACTTCTCATGCCATAGTGCTGTGCAGCATGGCAGGTCTTGTCGTTGCCATTATGATTAATGACACAGCTAGAGAATGCTCTGTGTTTGGCCTCATAATATGTGGCTGATTGATTTCACAGTAGCTTTGCGTGGTTTTGTATGGTGTATCTGCATCTTACTGAGGCTGACCAGGGATCACCTACACTCATGTGTGTTCACTCTTGCAACAGTTACTACCTTCTCTGGTACAGTTTAAAGCATGGTATCACCAGTTTGCCTATTTGTTTGTGTTGTGTTGACTCCTTGTTCTGTTTCAATGGCACAATCACTGCACATATGTGACTGCTTAAGGTTCATTTGTGTAGGATTCAGCATTTGCACATGCATTGTCCATCTGCATGGGTGCCATGGCACTCACCACTCTGCTCTTAGGAAACATAACATTGGCATTGGAGACTAACTATATGTACATACTGTTAGCCCTGTTTGTGTGACTACTGTGATCCAGGTCAGTAGGTTCAATTGAATCCAACATGCATTGAGCGCAGGTGTTGGTACATGAGGAGTCTTCCCAGTTCATAATGGAATAGCTGAGAGTAGCCAATATTATGGTTCTGCCTCAGACCTAATCTTCCCCTTTACAGCATATTATGACAGTTGGGAAGTCTGCGGCCTGGTGGGTGATCTGTCTCAAGGTGCATTTTGAATTCCACTGTGGCACAAAGGTAGTTGCTCAGCATAATGCATCTGATGTTATGCAAGTGCAATTAGCGTGGGAGTGTACATATCCTTCAGAAATATGGACACACCTGTGGCCCGTATGTTCCATTAAAGGATAATGGGCAAAAGGTGAGGTATGTGTTATAACATGGTCATGCAGGTGTGCTCTCCGGAGCATTGAAACATGTCTCAGCCACTGCACAGATATGTTCTCCATGCTAGGGATTGACATATGTTTGTCCGTATACTGTTTCAGACATGTATCATTGTGTAGCAAGACCCGCAGTTTATTGCTTGGCTGTCCCTGTAACAGCAGTGGACCCTCACCTGAACCATGCATGATGAAGGCATTATAGGGGAAGCATGAGCCCTAGGCTGTATCCAGATTCCCAGGGAAGACAGGTGCAGGCCCTCTCTGGCAAAGCATCATGGTCTGTCAACCATGTTATCCCAGGATGACAGATACTGGATAACCTGTGACATGCACCACTACACTAGACAATTGTGAAATACAATCCTTTTGTCCCTGTACTGCAGTATCATTCGGGCCAATGGCAGAATGCTACCCAGGCCTTGGGACATACCTTCATGGGCTACAAGACCTGACAGTTGCTACATGTGTTTCCATGTAGTCCAGGCTACTGCATCACAGGTCCTGCACAACAACATTGAATATGCCAGAGCCATGTGTATAGCTCAGAAGGTGGTCTGAGTGTATGAGTATGTGGCTAGTCATGGCAGACAGGCAGCTGACAGTATGTATGCCCTCGTATAGGTTAGTGTGTAACATAGTGCTAGAGTTTGCATTCACAAATGAGTACTGTTGGGCATGTTTCCAGTCATGTGTTCAGAGGTGTGGCACAATTATGCAAACTATGTCATACAGCTTATGTATTTCGGTGTCTGTCTCTTCCTGCTTGGGGGGGGGGGTCACTTGTTTGGCCAGATACTTAGATGTGTCGGTGAATGTGTGTGATTTCCAGTAGTGTGTGTGGGTGTCCTTACTGTGTTCTGGTAAGGGTATGTGTTGGTTGTGTTGATGAGCTCCATGTGTTAACCTACACCTCATGACTGTCCAGTCCAGTCATGGCTGTAGAGTGGGCTGCCTTCCAGCTTACCCCTGTAGCTACATCCCAGACAATGTGTGGGGCATGGTGTTAGGTGGGTCTGGTAGTGTAAATGGCATAGAGATTACATTCCCCAGGATGGCCACATACACAAAGCTGACATTAGGAAACACCAGTAGCTGACTAGTGGACATGCCTGTATGAGCATTCAGTACTACAAGTACCAAGTACTGTATTTAGTTTACGTATTGTCTATGAAGATGTTTTAGACAGTGATGCTCACATGTAAATATTTGTGTTATGGACGTGACAACACTGGCTATTATGGAAACATTGTAGCTACCTTTAGCAGCAATCCTCCTCTGAGGAGCACATCATATCCTGTTAGTTGATTACAGATGATGCAAGTGTCTACAGGTCTGTTTCCTTCTCTGGGTATATACTCACATATCCACCAGGACCATGAGCTCTGTTGGACACAGACACCCACTCTCCAAACAGAGTCATGTATCAATAGGCTCTGATGCCACTATAAACATGATCAGGATATAAACAGATAGCGTGAGCCATAACCTATGATGCAGCTATTACACATGGGCAGCTGTCTCCTACATCTTACACTCCTACTGCAGATGTTACACTGGAGGTAAAGATGATATGCAACCTGTTTCATTACCAGTGCTGTGTACTACCTTACACACAGTATGTGCAGGTGGCTGTTAGGTTGACAATGAGAGGATGGGCCACACAAACCTGGTAGTTCAACCAGTGTGTCTGTACTCTCAATATCCACTCTATGTAGGTGTGCACATAGCCATTTGGCCCAACCCTGTAATAAGGGTCACTACACATTTGCATAACATGTACACATGCACAGCTGTTATTGCTTGCAAATGATAGTAGAGAGGTGGATATTACATGTGTTATGTGCATGGATAGTTATGTGGCTCTTCCAATTATCTTTGCTATCATGCTGCTAACCTGTCAGATGAATTCTAATGCTATGTATCCTGTCATTGAGTATTGTAATTGCCAATAGACATAACTACTGTTTGCATAACATAACAGAACTGCTATGTAGAATAGAATACAGATCTGGCTAGAATACTGTACATTACAGAGTTTTTTGGCACAGCATCCCACAATGCACACCATATTTGCATGGTAAGCCCACCTTTAACATGTTCATCTTACTTATACACTCATACATATGTCGACTGTTACAATATATCAACATATACTATCCTCTGTTATAGCACATACTTGTTGGACCAATCCTGACACTGATAGCGGCTGAAAGTGAATTGGTGGGTTCCAAGCCCATATCATCCCTTGTGGTTTATGTGGAGTGTGCTGTGTGACCTACAGCAGTACACACATAGAATACTACAAGCATTACTACTGCTCAACAATACATTACTAGAAGATAGCTATTTCCACTATATGCATTGATTACACTGTAATTCTTACAGTACAGATACTATATACACAGACATACTATATGTTATACATACTGTCTTAGTAATCGGAGGTGTTATTAACTAGTGTAATATACATTTTCGGTTTGTCTTTCAGTGTTTTGTACTGTCCTACAGGTAGATACAGTTTGTTTGAATGTGTGTCAAGGCAAACTTTTATAGTTACAGATCAGTAACATGTGCTATCCCGATGGCCAATTGGTGTTCCTAAGTAGCTAATTACATGCACATCAGCTGCGCTGCTACTGCCTTAGCCAATACCATGGCTACAGTGGAGTATAATTGAGTACTCCACTTGGGTGTTGTCCCTTTGCCTTACTTGTGAGGAAGACAGCGTGGACATTTTGTTTGGAATCTATTGCAACAGCTGTATGGAGATGAACAGTAATATATTATGTGTAATGCCTAGAGGAGTTGATCTAAATGTGAGTACTGCTGTTATATTTCTGACCATTGCTGCTTGTGCAGGGTTTGTCTGTACCAAATACTTCTGCATATGTGTCAGTTTGGTCAGGTTGTTTGACCAGCTCAAGGCTGCATAGCTATGCATATTATGTTAGGGGGTTTACAGTGTGCTTACCAGACATATTTAGTTTGGAATTACTGTGTACCATACTGTGCTAATAATCAGTACTCGATAAAACTTCCTGGTGTACGAAACTTTCAACCCTCTGAAACGGGATTAGTTCATACAAACCCTGTTACATCAGCAGCTATTCAATTGTATAACGACAACTACTTCACATAGGGCCATGTTAGTCTGTCTGTGTCCAGGTATGTTAAGGTTTCAGCAGATGTTGTACAGTAGCTGCATAATTGGCTATGGTATGACAGTATGTATTGATGTAATTATTTCGGTTGTGGGGTTGATGTTGGTGGGTGTACATAGCACATGCAGGTGTGTAGAAACCCCTTTTATACAACGTCTATATGTGTGTGGGTGTTCTTCCCTATGTGAACACCTATCCCTTAGTGGACTAATACTATGGTAATTGCAGGCTGATTCATTAAGGCACTATTAAATGCTTCCTGTATATCATGCAGGTATTGTTAGTCCTTGAATCCTTTTGGCAATACATCAGAATGTAATAAAAAATTGCAAAATGAAAGCTGTCTGTGTAATTCTGTCATGGATATTTGCAGTCACTGCAGTTGTGTTGGTGACTGTGTCCATAGAAAATATTTGTAATAGTGTATTGGCATATACTCTTCATATGTTATGTTCATATTGTTTGGGGGGGGGTGGAATGTGTGATTGCTATGGTCCATGTTATACTCAGATATGGCCACTTCGGATGCTGTGTATGTATGTGTATATATGTGTGTATATATATATATATATATATATATATATATATATATATATATATGTGTGTGTGTGTGTGTTGTGTGTGTGTGTATATGTATATAGATATATACATTATTGCATAAGTTTATCTGTACATTCCTCCCTTTTGTGTTTTAACCTGTCTGCATACACAACTGGGATAGGTACATCCTAGGTAGCTTAGTGTTAGGTTACTCTGAGGATGGAGTATATGGTTGCGGGTTCTACTCCTGGAAGGTGTTATTATTTTACCTCTGAGAGTAGGCACTGGTAGGGAAGTGTGAATAACGCACATTTATGTCGTTGTGAGCAGGTTTGCCCATGGTCTGGGCGACGTTAAGCAAATGTCAAACGTGTGAAGCACTTCTCCATTTATCGTGTTGCAGTGCCGCTTACCATCATGCAAACACGTGGAAACTCACTTACAACTGCTTAAGAGTGCTTTAATCCACCTGCATCCAAAAGCCCTTATTCTGGCCATCAAATAACCTAACAGCCCTTACAGGTCTTGAATCTGGGACCATGAACACCACAGTCACTGACCTTACCACTAAGGCATCTGAGATATGCATGAATGCTATGGTGTTTAGAATATACATTGTACTACAGACATTCCTCACTACTGAAAACAAATGTGACAATCAGTTGGTGTACATATGTCTGATACCTGTTAATGTTCATATGTTTGTGAAAGTAGGTGTTGCAATGTGACATGACAGGGTGTATTATGAATGAGTAAGGTTCTTGCTTTGTGTCCTTTTTATATTGTCCCCATATTCCATGTATGCCCCTCCAGTTCACTTATTAGACATCTGACCTAGGCCCCCGTTGATGCATGATTGCATTGCCCATCATTTCTCCCCCACCCCGAATCTTCACATACACAACAACCACCCCTTCTATGGTGAATTAGTTTAATATTAATTGTTATAATACCAGAGCTGCATGTGTTTTGTGTACACTCCAATTCCTTTGGAGTGCTTTTGTGTCACGAAGTGTGTTCATAGATGCTTATATATATGGCTATTGATGTAACTGTATAATATATATATATATATATATATATATATATATATATATATATATATATATATATATATATATATATATATATATATATATATATATATGTGCAGACATATATATCTATATATATATAGTTCGTATTAGTTAGTAACAGTAATACATCTGTAGACTGGAATGTGTTGGTTCACAAACTACAGTACATTGCAATGTACTGTACATATGTACACAAAGTCACTGTCCCATTTGTGATCATTACAGTAAAATGCATATGGTATAAGGTGTAGTCTCAGGACCATGAAACACATGTACACTTCGGATGGCTTAGTGGTGCATCCATGACTATAGTGTGCATGGTCTAGGGTTCGAAACCTGTGATGCTTTACGAATGTTTTTTACTGCAGAATAAGGCTCATTTAAATAGTTGTAAGCATGTTTAAAAGTGTTTGTGTGACATTATAGCAGCAGTTAAACACAGTTAAACAAACGTTGTAACGTATAACCTGTGTGAGCAAACACAGCCACATCCGCTAACTACTCCAGATATATACCTGTCAGTGATGTAATATCTCACTATGTGATGACATGACATTACATTCTCTGTTGACTCTACTCTCCTCCACACATGGGTTTATATGGGTGATTTGAATGTTTATTATACAGACGATTACTACCTATATATGCAAGCTGTGGTTAAGGTATACTTTTGCACGATAAACATCCCTGCCTTTATAGGGATTTTAACCTCGAATGCACATAAACTATGCGGATGCTGTAACCATTATACTGTTGATATTAACATTGTTTCCGCCTATTTCCTATTTAGATGATTTCTATGTGTAAGCTAGGCTAAGCAAAGGGCGGGAGCCCCCATACTCACTGAGCTTCACGTATTCTTGACATAACAACATATAACAAATGTACTGTGAGTCAATACATTACATTCCTAACTACATTAGGCATAGCCCCTCACTGACACACTTCAAGGGAAACCTTGTTGTGTGAATGGGTAACAGAATATACACCCCTGGGATCATGTGTCCCAGAACCATACAGCTAGGGGGTGGGGGAGCCTGTCCAGTTTGATAGCTGCAAGACCTGTTGGGGGAATTGAATGGTGTTGAATTGCCACATTAACATGCCCTCTTTAGATCACTAAGTTCCCCTATCACCCTCCACAACTGCAGTCTTCAACAGCTTCCAGCAACTCTGCCTGGAATTGCTTCATTGGCTATGCTTGACAGAGGCTCAGTTACTTCATCAATGATGCAGGGAAGGCCAACACACTGTTGCTATGGTTCTAATTGCCCTTGGGCAGATAGATAGTAGGCTATCTATGAACCTCTAACGTGCAGGCCATCACAGCCATAATATCTGAATAAACAGACCTTCAGATCACAATTTACAGTGTGAACTCACCATGTAGTTAGGAAACAGATGAGTACAGCAAGAACATACAGAACATTGATACTTAGTCACTCCAAAAGCCTGTCTTGGAAGCTAGAAGACTTGTATAAGTTTAAGGCTTTATATTGCTTACCACTAGGTTACCTACAGGAGAGATGAAAAACAAGCACAGATGGGGAACATGCATGCAATGATACCATACCGGCCTATGTGTCAGCCTTACACTTTGGAATACTGAGCAAGGCTATTGGTGCCCCCGTGATGCCTTATTTAGTAGAGTCTTGAAGGTGAATACCAGCTCTGTAAACAGCACAATAGCAGATTCAATGAGGTTTATACTACTCAACACCAGGGGTTGTGATCACAACATGCATGCACTCACAGCACTCAGGATGGACAACATCAACATCTGTGCATTAACTGAAATCTGTCTTAAGGCTCCTGAGAGCACACAAGCACTACCAGACTACAACCCATACCACACATTTCAGCCACAGAACATGGACTGACAGACATGGAGGGGCTGTATCCATATTCATCAGGGATACCTACAACTCAAGGTTAGTGGGGCAGCATGATACCTCTGTGATCATCCATGTGCAGCTAACATCAGCCACAACTGCTATGTGGAATGTGGCCTGCTACAGATCACCCTCCATGACCCAGGACCTCCACCTACCTGGAGACAGTGGAGAACATGACAGTCCTAATGCACACCCTGGCATTGGTCAATGTCAACTACCATACCATTAACTGGGAAACGTACTCCGGTACTCACTTCCAGGACCAGCGCTTCCTGGAATGTACCATCTCATATGCCCTGTATCAGGTGATAACCTGCCTAACGTGGGGTGGAAACTAATAGATGTGGTCATCACCAACATGGGCAACAGGTGCACCACAGTGGAGGTTAACCGGTCACTGGTTAGATCTGACCGTGAACTATTCACTGTTTCCACACCCTAACATCTCCCCCACCGATGGATACTACAGTGTATACCTTTCCTACAGCTAAATTTACACTACTAGTGACAGGAGAGGGGGGTTTCACAGCCCCCGTGCTAAGGGGAAACACTGCTCAAGATACAGACAGATTTACAAATGCAGTCTATAAGCACCTACATGGATGTATGGATCGTGCCATCGCTGGTAAACCAAGACTCAGTCCTCCTAGACAAGGACACTGGTCTAGTGGACCTCTGCAATAAACAGGCTATACTACAGATGTAGGACAGTGTTCCAGACATACAGCAAATCCCACGAAGGGCAGACATCCGTGACCACTATTAGTATAATATGTAGGTCCCTCATGACATCATCCAAGGCTAACATCAGCAGGAGAATACGCAAGGATTCGAAAGATAACCACAAAGCCTTCTTTTGCTATGTCAAGGATCTACGTGGTGACACACAGATTTGCACTGTGCCAGTGAAATATAGGACAAAATATGCTGACCCTACTGATATTGCCAACATCCTTGCAGATACATTTGGGGCATGCTTCACTCCCTAAAGAGCCCACAACACTACCCGAAAGGTACAGTATCCCAACCATCAGAGATACACAGGTGGAAATGGCCCTCTCTAACAGCAGAAAACAGCATCAGTGGAGGCAGATGTTGACCCAGACTGCATGTTGCAAACTGTACAAGACAATCTGCCCCCCCACCTAATTAAGCATTCCTACCTCAGCCTCTCCACAGGCTACATGCCCATACAATGGTGCGTGGCAATGGCTATTCCACTCCATCACAGAGAAATCACAACTGACCTTGGTAACTGCCACCCTATAAGCCTGACTAGCCTGGTCTGTAATGGTATGGTTCGCATCCTCATGGCACTCATTAACAATGACATTGGTAACCTTCAATCATGTGACCCAACCCAGGTCAGCTTGGTTGAGTGAAGTTCATGCCTACTGAATCTGTTTGACATCTTACATACAGTCACCAAGATGTTAGATGACAGGGGAGGTGGTTCACACATACTACCTGGACACCACCAAGACTTTTGACACCATGTCCCACTCAGGAATTATTGATAAACACAGCCTGTACATTCACCCATACATCACAGGTTGGGTTGCCAACAGGCTTACACACAGAACCCACATGTTACTACTTGCGGTCTCCAGATCCAACTCTTGAACAGTCACGACTGGTGTCCCACAGGACTCAGTCCTAGGAGCCCTACTGTTTGGCATATACATCTCAGATGTACAGGCAAACACAGGTGGACTATGGCAGACCATGTTTGGCAATGACTGCAAACTGGGAGCCATGACTGATAGTCCAGCTGACATGGACATTCCTCAGGGGGCCTCACAGAGAACGTCACAGGGTGCCAACAACATGGCCTCCAGCCAAGTGCCACTAAATGCATGGTCATTCCATTGTGGAATTGGCACCCACATATTAACACATGAGCGGCAGCCACTTTAATACAGATGAGGTAATGGGGTATCTGGGGACTAAGGTAGATAGTGATCTCCCCTGTGACAATCATATATCCACAGTAGTGAGGACATCCTTCTTTGTAGGCCATCTAACTACTAAAGGATTCCCATCTAGACATACTGGGGTTATAGTGCCCCTTTACTCATCACTCATCAGTCCCATCATAGGGTATAATAACCCATGTGGGATGTACCTCAGAGGACACGTCCAACAGCTGGGGGGTCCACGAATGTACCTCACCAAGAAGAATACTGGCCTCCAACATATGGCCTATGCAGCTGGACTAAATAAACTCCTGCTTTACTCAGTGGCATCTCGTTTACCCATAGATGATCTCCACTGACCAACACAGCCATGTCGAACTCAGGCTTGATGGATATGCTCCACCTATGGGAATCCATGTCACAGTGAGCCACACACTGTAGTGAGCCGACCTTGCCACAACAATAACCGGGAGATGCTGGATGTACAGCTTCCTGTCACAGACACTCCCCATACTTTGTAACAACATCCCTAACTACATTATACAGAGCCCCTCACTAACACTCTGCAAGGGAAACCTTGAAAGGTGGATGGGGAACAGTAGATGCACCCCAGGGATCCCGCCATTGGCTCTGCTCCACAGAGGGATGGTTAATGAATTAATGGGGTGGCAAAAGCTGACACATTTTGGCTGGCCTTATGAATGGCCTCTCGCAGTTGGGCATGTACCTACCTATGAATCTATACATACAGTATCTGCATATGCTGATAGCTTAATTTACTGTTCAGGTGTTGACTTACCTTGTGCCAATGGCTGTTGTGTGTGCAATAGTTGAGAGCTGCCTATGCTGGATGCACACAGTAGACTGCCTATACATGACAATTTACAGGTAGTCTTGTGTGTGTGCCATCCATTTTTACTGTGTGTGCAGGTGAAGAAAGGTGTCAGTCTCTAGGTGCCTACACTGTCAGTGTGTGTGCTATATGTTCCTTCTTTGCCAAGGCATGGGCATACTGGGCACGCCTCCATCTGCCTACTGGGTCTGGCTCAGGGTGTTCATGGTCTGAGTACCTCTGTGGCTGTGGGGCCCTTGGCAATGGGGGTGGGCTGTGAGGGCCTTCACCATTCTGTCCCTGCTGCAGCTGTTTCTGCAGGACCATATTGTGTAGCATGGCACACACTATGAAGATGTGGGCACACGTGCCTGGAGAGTACTTCAAGGGTCCATCAGATATGTCCAAGCAATGGAACCATGATTTCTGCATCACAAACACATGCTCTATGATGATTCTGGTTTGTGCGTGTGCCTCATTATAGCATTCCTGCATGGGTGTGTGTGCATTTCTGATGGGAGTCATTATCCACGGTTCCAGTGCATAGCCAGCATCCCCCACCAGGTGGCCATTTGGGATGTCCCCCCCTGGCAAATAACCGATACAGCTGTGAGGCATGCCAGATGTGGGAGTCATGATATTTCCAGGGCTGCCAGCACACACCTCCATGATAATGCCCTGGGCATTGCACAGGACCTGGCAGTTGATGGAGGGGTATCCCTTGCGGTTTATGTAGAGCCTTACCTGCTCACCAGGTGGTGATTTGATGTGTATGTGCATGCAGTCTATTGCACCCAGTACTTCTGGGTATTCTGCCACACAGTGGAAGAGATGCACATTGCTGGCCAACTCCTCCTGCATTCGGGGGAAGTATATGTGCTCATTGGCATGTGGTAACATGGCATCCAGGAACTGGTGTAGTACCCTGGATGCTGATGCCTGTGAGATACCTGTGATATTCCCAGTTGGTCTTTGAAAGGTACCTGTAGCTAGTATTCTCAGGCTTACACATACCTTCATATCCACTGGGATGGGCTCCCCTCTGTTTGTTCTGGCTCTGAGGCGTGGCCGTCACAGCGCCACAAGTAGCTGTAGGGTGTCCCTGTCCACCCTGTAATGCTCTACTATCTCCAGATCATGTAGTCCTGGTAGGTTACCCTGGGTCTGAACACTCTCCTCCTCCTCTGGTGCCTGCGGTGGTCATGTGCATCATCCTCCACACCACTTTCAGTCTCCAACACATGCTGGTGGATCAAAGCTATGGCAGCCCCTAGCATGTACATAATAAAAGTTCCCCATCTGTAAACACCACTGGTGCAGAGTGTATGGGAATACACAAATGTGTGTGAGGTGCTTTCACACTTTATAGTATTGTGCTATGGATATTGCTGATGTAAGTGGGTGTGTATGAACTATTCCAGCTGCTGTGTGTCTTAATTATGGGTTTTGCAATGAGTATTGCAAGTGTGGGGTCTTTACTGTGGAGATATACTTGTCTGCCTTGATTAATCTGTTGCCCTTTAATTCACTTTTAGACCTGGATCCCCTCCCATTATCAGGCATGCATCGACCTGCCATCTTTCTTGTTTTGTACTGTCTCTACCCAGTCATGATGAAATGTGCCTTGTAGTTGATATACTACATATCGCCTTTGTTTGGCTTTGACACTTTGCTGTTTTCTTTGCAGTACAGCCCCTCCCCTTCCCTGTTCTGCAGGTAGCTGCTTGCAGCCTTGTTAGCTGTTGTCAATGGCCCACTGTAGGATCCTAGGTGTTAATTAGTCATTTGTATTCCAATTTCACTGCTGCAGCATTTCCTTATTTCTTTCCTATATCCTTCCTGTTTCAGCTGCAGTGCATGACCCGCATACCCGTTTAACGGGTTTACGCACGTTTTCATCTCCGTTCACATGCATACTCGGTTACCTTGTGTACTCTCAGCTAAGCATAGCTATGGGCAATTCGACTCACCCCTATCCTGCAGCTTTGCCTAGCTAGGGGCAGACTGGTTTAGCAATGCTCCAATGTGCTTACAGCAATGGTGACACACCCCTCTCTTGATGTCATCTTTATCTCAAGGGATCACCTCGGTGTTATAACGCTACGCTGTGAGTTGCATCCTTACACCAGCGGGGAGTCTGCGATTCACTATTACTCTTTTCATTTGCATGGCATTGCCTACTAATTCCTAGCTACTGTGCATAACACTGTCACTGCCCCTTAGCAACCCTTGCGCCATGAGTATGGTGCGGCATGCCTGCCATTGACTATTATGGGGAAATCATGATACGTGTTTCATTGCAGTTTTATTCTATATTTTTATATATACCTTGCGATCCCCTTTGCGCACCACTGCCCTGCGCTTCCATGTCGCGATAGTGTGACTATATATATTAAATGTTAATTTTATATTTTGTACATTTTTTTATGTCAGTGGCTATATATTTAGCCATTGGCATATATTAACATTATAATACATGTGTTTGATCTGCTGTCATGGCTCCGATTTTATGTTTGCAAAAATGTAAACCGTTTTCTACGGTTTATATTTCTGCATGCTTACACTACACCTGCACCACTTCCTGAATCACTACATACCTTCATTTGCATGCTACACTGCTGCACATGGGGTAATTAGCATACATGGCTCAGGAGTTGTGCGGGCATAGCGTATGCATGTAGTGCACGTGGAAACAGCTCCTACCTGAATCGCTTGGCGGCCATATTTGGTGTTAGAACACTGATGCTGCGCCTGCACCTGGTGCAAGCTTCATGAATCCTGGACATCATTGTATCCTTCATCTTTGCATATAATTTAGCAGAACATCTTCAGAAGCATCAAGGAGAAAGCAAAGCATTATCAGAGTCTGGGCAGTCAGCTCTGTAATTTGTGTAGAAACCTTACTTACAAAATATAACTGATATGTATTTGAGTATTGCATTTATCTGAATGCATCACTAATAATACCAACATAATGTCTATAGTTGAAATGTTTCCTTACTGCCCGCAGAAGATGGCACATGCCAAAAATGCCCAAGAACAGGTTTACAAGGTTCACTCATAGATTGTGTGTTTTGCTGCATGGAAAATTGTTTTCAGATCTTTAATCTAAATCTAACTAAATATATTAACAAATGGTTCAACTCGAAGTAAAAAGAGCTCCATATTTATCACGTATATATTTTCATTTGTACAGCTCAGCAAAAAAGTTTCCTTTTTTAGTGGAAAAATGCACATTGACCTTGACTGTTGTAAGTGAAGGATTGCTTAAAAGTCTTTTGTTATTACAGCAAAGCAGTATTTTGCTTTTGTCTCTATGGTCATTCATCATTTTTTTTCTTCACACATTCTTTGGTATCTGACAGGTCTGGTCTGAGCCCTGAGACTAGGTACCCAATAACTTCTGTGCAGACATGGATGAGGGCTTAAGAATTCCTCTTTCGCAAACAGGCATGAATTCAGCACTGGATAAAGGCATCTCAAACACACTTGATGACAAGTCAGCTCTTTCAGGCAATTATAAGAGAGCACAGCTCACCTCCAAACATTTTTAGCTTTTGCTAATACAATCCTGTAGAGGTGCTGAGGTCAGTGCTTTCAAAACAGCCAGAAATGCATCTCTGCTTAGATTTTGATTTAACTGTTTTATTGTTACATTAATGATGTCTGTCACTCACCACCTATGTCAGCAATACTTGTGGAGTGTAAAAAACAAAGCCAAACAGTATGAAAGAGCTAGGGTCCTATGTTTTTCCTTTGGTAGCCTATATGACTTTAGAAAGGAAAAAAAATGTATCAGGTTGTTCTACTTAACATATTAGAAAAAGAGTGTATACTGTCTTTAGCAAATAAGGTCATTCAGTGCTAAATGGGAAGAAACTACAGCATCAATATTATTTTTAAACTTATGTAACTGGAATATGTGTCAAAGTGTTATCAATGTCTTTGTTATAGTCAAAGAGTAGTTTTCTCACTTCAGCCACAATTAAACATTTGATGACAACAGCTTCACAGTGCAATGAGTTCCAATGCTCACTTTATACTTTTATTTAACATTCTCTGATAAACGGTTTTGATAAGCTGTGACTATTTCATAACTGAAGTGCTCTGCGTTAACATTACTGATTACATTATTAATCTGTTTGGGCCGTCATAACTTCAGATCAGTACCTCAGCCTGTCCATTCTTATGGAAAACAATAATGCATTTATGAATAATAGTGTCCATTTAAGAAAAAGGAAAGCCTCTCTATCAAGCAAGAGGGAAGAGTGAAAGCTGTTTGCAGTTATTCTGCTTTTTCTCAAAACAAGTACTTAGGATGCACACTTTCTTCTTCTTTAGCTTGTGGAGGGTTAAACCTGAAGAATCCACAGAACAGGCAACAACGTAAGCACATAGGATAGACAGAAATGGAACTGTATGACATTACAGTGTGAAATGTTCATAGGGAAATACTAGGAAATCAGCCTGCAGACTATTGCACACATAGCCAATAACCAGACAAGTAAAGGTAAGAATCAAACCCTGTACCTTGTGTCTTTGAAATAAACAGCTGAACCATTATGCAATCTCCCAACTCCATGTTAGGTGAGAAATACAGTTATTTCTTAACTATTGTAATAATAGCACTTATATAATAACTAGCCTCCCGTATTACAGCAACTGCAAACTCTGAGAACATTTAGCATGTTGAATATAGCTAGCCCTTTTGTGACATCAGTCAGACAGATGTACAACTACAAAGACAGTACATGAGATTTGCCTGTGCCTTCTCAGGTATGCACAAAATTCATTTTATTCTATTTGTGGAATACATTGCAAAGTCTCTACTTCCATAAATAATGTATTGGCTACTCATAAATTAATTGGCACACACACAAACACACACACATGATATAGACAGATACATAGATAGATAGATAGATAGATAGATAGATAGATAGATAGATAGACAGATAGATAGATAAATCGATAGATAATATGCCCTTGCACAAAAAGCCATACAATAAGACTTTATTCAGCTACAAAGCAAAATAAAACATCCAAATGTCTTAAAAGGCTGTGGTGGTGACGTTGTCTGCTGCTAAATAATGCTCACTGCCTCCTTCCAAGGTTCTTGGAACCAAATCACTGATTCCACTAGGAATGAAACCCTTACTAATCCCCTTAAAATATGTCCTGAAAATAACTGATACACCCACATAAAATTAAACACACACACCTTATAAAATGTTTTTTTTTTCCTAGTCAATTTTTTGAATAAAGAATTTTAAATATTAATTCTATTGAAGAGTTTTGTAAAATATGCTAGGGTATAGCTAAGTATAAAAAAAACACAGGGTGGATCTTCCTATGAATACCTGGGTTGGGATCTAAATATGTTACAGATTTTCTGTGCTATAAAATGTTCTTTTGAATACTTATTTGCTTGAGTGCCAGCTAATGTTAATGCTTTTTTTTTTTTTACTATTTATACTGATTAATATTGTACTAGCACTAACTTTTACTTGTCTGCTACCACAATGAAGAGGCAGCAGTATATGCTTGAAGTTAAAGGCACTGAAGCAGCACAGGATAAGAGTATATAGGTCAAAAAGTTACATGCTTAACAATGTGTTGAGATTAACAGTGTGAAGAATTGTAATGCAGACATGCAATTTATAGTACGCATGACTTTATTGTGACAGCACTATGAAAAAGTTATGTCATCTGTATCTGAAAAAAATGATGGTGAAATAATGAAAAAAAAACACACACGAACCGGTGATTGATTAAACCAAAGTATCCCTTTCACATTATAGTGTTAAATCCCTACTTTAATGTGGCCACACCACACCTTCCCCATGGGTTAAACCAGTACCATTCAAACCCTTTCCTGATTTGTGTGGAACAATACATTTAGAACCACAGAGCTCAGGAATGCATTATGCCCATAAATGGCCAGAAGGAATATTGTATTTGTAAATCTGTTTGACAGCATTTTCTGAGCTGCAATAAAAGAACAGTGTCATTTTCATTTCATTTTGGTAACTTGAAAATCCACTGAAACAATGACCCTTCTTCTGAAATTACCTGGTAGTTGCTTGGCCTCACAAAGTAGATCTGTGAAAAATTTGAATCCCATGTTTTGTAGATTTCCCCTTAACCAGTGTACTTTTCTACTTTCTAAGTATGACATATTCTCCTGCAGATATAATTTTAGATAATTTCATTTGGGAATCAAATACACACAGATCCTTGCACTCTAAATTTGTAAATGTTTGGCATGTTGAATGCTGGTAGTTCTTCAGTAACATTTCTTTTTCTGTTTACAATGATTTTAGTTCTTACAGACACCCAACTGATCTGTTGATCTGCCATAAAAAAAAAATCTCAATTTCATGTGTCTTGAATCACTTTGCAGCAAGAGAGCTTATTATATGAATGCAACTGACATTCTGCTCCAGCTAATTCACGCAGCAGATCTTGCAAAACTATGCATTGCAGAATGCTTTCAAAAGCAGTAGTATATTTCAAAACACAGAAAGTTGTATGACACTTATTATGTATTCAAATATATCAAATATTTCAACATTATGAAAACTCTGTTTATATTATTTGATATCTGTAGACTAGACACATGATTTCATTTTAGTTTTGCAAAGCATCTGTGGACTGTATCTCCAATTGTTTTTCTGTTTAGAAAAACAATGTAGAAAAAAATAAAATAAAATGGAAAGTAAAGATCTTCATTTCAACCATATCAACCTATTTGGATCTGTTAACAAAATGCTTTCTATAGCCAAGTGTAACAAGTTTGATTTTCCCCATTCGTTGCCTGTTCTGCACAAGTTACATAACCAGACAGTGCTTCCAGGCTGCCATTGTAAAGGGACACTGGGGTCCAGTGAGCTAACCTGGTTAAGAAATTATAAAAATAATTTACAATTATCTGAATATATGAAATTGTCCATTTCAGTCTTCCTTATACATGGTTCTCTCATAATATGCTTATTTTGTTGAATGAAGCTTTGCAGTATCTATGTTAATGGAGTAATGTGTGTGAGAGAGAGTGTGTGTGTGTGTGTGTGTGTGTGTGTGTGTGTGTGTGTGTGTGTGTGTGGCGAGGTCTCTCTTAGCCTGTATGTATGTGGTTAGGTATAGTGTGTCTCCCTATATCTGTGAATAAGTATGTATGTGGGTATGTGAGTGTGTGCATATGTGTGTGGATTTGTGGGTGCTCATGCTTTTGTATGCATGAATGTGTCTAATGCGTGTGCGTTTGTAGACAAATATGCATATTTCTGTCTGTGCATGTGTCTTTACAAGTAGGTACATTTGCCTTTGATGTTTTTGTTTTGAATTACAGTATGATTAGTTTAGTTTAAAAATTCAAGAAATTGTAATGAAGGCCGCAGCACTTGCAGCAATAACTTCTAAGTACTGTATATTTTGGCACCAAAAGCATCATGCAGCTTCTGGATGTCTTTCTTGACTTAGGTTATTATATTTTTTTAAAGGTTTCACAAAGCAGTTCATACACTTCTGTTTACATTTCTATGTCAGAAGATGCAGGAGGCCCAAAGACTGAATGACTGTGTAGACTTAACAAACTGCACAAGCAAATTGTAAAATGATAAGAATGCTGGCATTGGGATATTTCTAAAACAAATCTTGTGTTGTCCTCAATGTGAATTGGACAGATGTGATTTTGAATCTCACAAAGAAGGAAATAGCTCTAAGAATTTTTTTTAAACTGTGCCTCACACAGTCAGTTATCTAATGCAAATGAGAAGGTAGTCTTTCATGGCATTCTAAGCATAAGCACTACATTAAATTATAGTCAGAATCGGGTTTTGTTATTACTTTTGAAGCCAGAAAACCATGCATCAGCCTGCTCATTAGTGCTTGTTAAACTATTGTTTGACTGTGTTAGCCTTTATACATCTGTTAGTTGGAGTTGAAAATATAAGCAGTGAAGTGTACTTAATGTTGACAATAAATAAGCTTGATACACTTATTTTTTAAACCTATGTGTAAATGCACCTTAATAAACTGGGCACCTTTTAAATCATTTAGGAGTAATCAGTTAGTGCCACTGACAGGGAAATACAATGATGCTCAAATTCTACACCTACGTGGGCAGAATGGATACCATCCATACAGTAGCAGCAAATTCTTTGCTGAAATGCATTATAAATGAAGCAGTCATGTATGTCTCTTTAGGAAATGCCTTAATTAAGCATCTCTGAAGTTTGGCTTTCTCCTAGCATTACTAATGCCTACCACATGGTACTTATCATGATATATTAACATTATTGCATTGTGTACTTTACTCATGACAATCTGAAAAAAATATGGCATGTATATTTAGGTACTTATGAAAATCTCTCCGGAAATATATTGATTTGTATGTTTAGGTCAATAAACTGACAGCAGCATACAAATCTAAAAGTAATTCAGATATTTTTTTTATGTATGCATTACAATGTTATTATTATTGTTAAGCTGCTGATGTTCACATAAATGTTGTGAAATGCATGTCTTTTTAATACATTTTTCTGAGTTAATTATTTATTTGGAGTCTCAGCAAGTGACAGAGAAGAATTTTATCCTCTTTGACTTGCTTCTGAATACCCACTAGCCAGTCTGACTGAAATGTTGTAAAGAAGGAAACTGCAGGAGAGACACATCACATTTGACACAGTCAGGAGGCAGAAGAAAGACCTCAACAAAAGTCTATTCAGTCCTGAGTCCTCTGATATACTCACCCATCCCCCTCTCAAAAGGGTGGGGGTCAGAGAGAAACATGCAGGGAAAAAAGCTCATGAAGACGTGGCTGAATGCCTGAGGGTCTCTGAATAGAGGAAGGTGATGAATGACAGCTGACTGTCAGTAGATATCTACTACTGACACATGGTTTTAGTCTTGGGAGAGGGAGGATTGTGACAAAATAATTTCCCTAAATAGAGTATTACAAAGAAATTGTTGGGTGATTTTTGTATCTCAAGCCATAACGTGTGTCTTTTTTTAAAATGTGAGGTCTAAGGAGGAGAAAACTTGTAAAATAAGTCCATATTCCAAATCAAGTAAACACTTCAGTAGACTAGAAGTCACGCTGTGCATTCTGCTTAGTGTTAAAGGATTGACTCCTTTCAGCATTTTATTTTATTTATTTCTAGGATTTGCTTGTATTTCTGTCTTTACTCGCTTTACTTAATATGCTGATATTCAGCATTACAGTGCTGGCTCAGATTTTTTTCTTTTCTTTTTATCTTTAAGCTAGCATTTTTGAAGTGATTACAAAATATGCTGCTACCCTTCATATGTGAGAACTGCTTTTGAAGTACACGTGTTTTTTCATCAGGGTCTTTATTGAGGCACAAGACATGTTCACTTTTAAACATCAAGGACAGAAAAATCTCCAAGCTTTAAACACTTATCCAAATTTAAAATGAAAGGCAATATTTTTTCTAGTTTTTCTGATAGAAACCTTAAGGTTAGTACTACAGAAACAGATTAAAATTAAGGTAGTCAATTAAAAGTGTTACTAGCTATAAGCAGTTTATATCATGGATAAATAGATGTGACTACACTCCTAAAAACTGTAAACATTTTTTTATAAAATGTGAGATTGCTGTATGACACTGGAGTACATACCTCTCAACTGTATTGAATTTAATAGAATGTGCAGATTTTTGCTGCAGTAGCATGTCATAAAATTTGTGATTTTCTGGCAAATCACTGAGAATTGCTGTCATTTAATGTCAGTCATTTGAGTTTTAGAATCGCTGTCCTTCAGAAAATGCATTGTAATACACAGCATGCTATTCTAATAATTTTCTCATAGCCATATTTAAAATATGTTCCTAATTTTGGACCTTTAACCCCCCCCCACCACACACACACACACACACACACACACACACACACACACACACACACACACACACATTAATTTTTACATTGTCTTGATTCTATAATTCTTGTACTACAAGGTTGACAGCAATGCTGGTATACAGAAAACAATTCTCTCTCTGTTTTATAAAAAGTAAATGTTTATTAATAAAACAAATATAAGAGTTACATACTGTTTCCAAGCTATGAATAAAATACAAATGGTTATTTTTGTAATGATAATTGCATTGGACTGGCTTCTGTCTAGTCAGTATACATTTGTTTTATATATTTTTTTAAGTTAATGTTGCAGCTGCATGCACAAGACTCACATGTATGAAATCATTCAGTTGTTTCTGTTAACCTGATGACCTTGTCAGGTTGCTGTCTTTAAGGGTTATCACCTCCTATCAAACATCAATAAAAATGTTTGTCACAGTGTTAGTGAGGCAACATGCTGTAGTAATGCAGCTTTTATACACTAAGTTTTATGTCACCACTGACAGAATGGTCTTTTTCCCAGAACATTCTGACAAAAAATACTGAATAAGAAATCAACTTTGTGAACTGATGACAATGTTCAAGTCAAGGTACATTGACTTATGTGGAAATCTAGGACCTATAACAATTTGCATATACTCCTAATGAGATTGGAGTGTGAGATTACATGACTGACAACATCATATCCAGAAAGCTCTGTTAAGTGTAATTCCATTTTTCCATCCATGTTTTGACATTAATTGTCTCTTGAACTAAATGTACTTAGCATATCTTTGCATCTTTAAATATGTATATATATATTTGTTTTGTTTTTTTTTTTTGCATATCCTTGTATCTGTAAATAAGTTTTGTTCATTTCTTATGTGATCATATTTACCCCAGCTATGCCTGCAATTTGGTTAGCAGAAAGGGATAATTTATGACAGGAAAAAAAAAAAAATATATATATATATATATATATATAGAGAGAGAGAGAGAGAGAGAGAGAGAATACCATTAAAACTTCTTGTGATAAGCAGGCAAAATGTGGAAGCAAAGAAATCTAACAAGTTTGGGTCCCAACAAAGCACATATTTCATGGAAACATCAACAAGGCCTGGATGGCGCAATTTAGAAAATTAGTAAATTACGAGAGTGTCTAAAAGATCACAAAAGAGGATATGAGCCCTTGCAATGTTTTTGTACTCATAAGAAAAATGTTTTTTTTTCCTACCAGAAATATTATAATAAGTCATGTGAGGCCATTGTTTGGTCAAGAATGTAGAAAACAGTAGCTTAGATTGTTTACTGTATCTTGTACACATGGAACATGTTATACTGCAGTTATGGCCATGTTTTCCTAGGTTTAATGGCTTAATGCAGGTGTGATGATGTGAGGCATTGTCAGCTATGCCAGGAGAAGTATGGCAGTGGATGTGTAACATATGCCAGCATAGCTAGCTGGAGTTTTGTAAAGAATTATATGTCATTTGTATATCAAGCTGATTTGTATAGGTGTTTGTGTTAAAAATGTAGTTGTACAGTTGCTTGTGGCAAAAATGTATCAACAGTGGGTCCTGGTGGACAGAAAAAGAAATACACCTGTATGTCAGACTGTATTGTAACTGTTGGAATTTGTATATTGTAAGAGAAGATAGTGGAAGAGAAGAGGTTAATCTCAGTCTAGCTAACTCTGAAAAATAGTCTGAAATTAAATTACCTGGAAGGCCATGAAGATTGTATCTTACATTTCTGATTGCAGCCAGAGACAACATGTCTGTGAAAACAAGCACTAGGAATCCTGCTGTATTGTCCTTAACAGTAAACTAATTGCTACCCTGGAAGGGTGGAAGTGCTGAAATGGTTTTATGGCTTCCAGATGCTATAACACATCTTAGCAAAGATCTATTAGTGTGTATGGTAACACATATGTCCAAAATTCTGGTTTAGTTTCTAGTAAAGGGGGTTAGTATGGGAATCAGAAGTCAGATGACCAAATGTATGTGATGTCATTCTGTAATCCAGTTTGGAAATGATGTTTTAATACTAGATGAGACAAACGTCTCTTTGCAGTCTGTGTTTGAAATCTGACAAGAAGGACCACTCGCCTACATCATTTTACCTTGCTCTAGTAAGTGAACTAGGGGATAGTAATTCCTTAGATCAGTCAGGAAAATATAGTGAGATTAGTTACATACTGTTTTTCTGTACCTGAGTGAATCTCTATCCATCTGTGTTATTTTTAATATTTCCTGTGTTTGAAACTCTGGTGCCTATTGTAAATAGATATTTAGAATTTTCATGTTTTTTTATTATTTATTATTAAATAAATTAAAACTTTTCATTTGGTGACACTGTGGCTGCTCTTGAAAGCCTTACTGCATTGGTTAAACACTATCATTTGTATTAGATTAATTTTATTCAGTATAACTGGTTACCCTTGTAAGAGCCTTAAAGTAGTTGGCTGGTTGGCAGTATAACTACCTTATAGTCTGGTCAAAGGTAGTAGAGCTAGTAAATATGTGCCAGCCTTTCCCAGGTGTGTGTGTGTGTGTGTGTGTGTGTGTGTGTGTGTGTGTGTGTGTGTGTGTGTGTGTGTGTGTGTGTGTGTGTGTGTGTGTGTCAAATACTTGGAGCAGGGACTCAGAGGACTGGTTTCACAGAGAGGGTGGTGGAGGACTTGGCTTGGAACACTTGGTTGAGGCCTCAACTGTACAGCTGTACCAGTGAGAAGTCTTACTGGGGGTCTGGAGAGAGAGAGGGAAACCCAGACCCTGGACTGAGTGTGCTCCCTGTGAGCTCTTACGGGAAATTGTGCTGGTGTAGAGAGCTGCTTTGGAAATACTGTGTGTATCTATTTTTGTTCCAAGTAAATGTCCCACACCGGTATCAGTGGTGAGAATTCAGGATCCTTGATTACTGGCCCAGAGGAAAGAGATCACAGCAGGATCACTACAGGTCCTTACTCACACTTCTAGACAGACTGTTGCTGCATGTATTGGTAATAGAATATTTCACTTATTGATCACTTGTCTTGTCATGTGAAAAAATTGTTAAATGGAGTCCATGATCATTGTTTGTCACTACCAATGAACACACAATAGTCACTGGTATGTCTTGTTGTATCAGAAGTAATATTTGCACATATTATGGGCTATGCACTCGTGATCAGATACTGAATCTGATGAAATTATATGATTGTAGCTATTTAACCTTTCTGCCAAAGGTCTCTGCTTGACAGCATCCCAGTTTTCACCATGGATTCTTTCCTGTTCCTTTTCTCTGCACAAACCCAGCTGGACTAAGTTTTTGAAGCTAGGTTGCCATCATCTAACTCAACTGTCATACAAATGATGACATCCTCCTGTTCATTTATTGATGTTTCTATATAACTTACTTCTTAAACAGATTCTGTTACCCAACATGCCAACACATATCTTAATTGGACTAGGGATAATGATACCCTCCTGTTATACTCGGTAACGAGAACACTTAATCCTGAGGATTTAATGTAAGCCAATAGACACTGATATGAAATGAACTCTTAATAAAAAAAATGAACCAAAGTGCAATCATTATTTTTTATAGAGTGTTATTCTGTTAACCCCTACAGAGAAATCTCATTTGATTTTGTGTCATTAAAAAATAGTAAGCTCTGGAGTGACTGTACTAGTGTGTCTCAGGAGTTAAGATCTCTGCATCACAATACAAGGATTCAGAGTTTAATCCTGACCTTCAGTAACTGTCTATGTAGAGTATGCCTGGTTTCCCTGTGACTGGGTGGGTTTCTCTGAGCATGTTAGTTACCATCTGCAGTGAGAGAGAGAGAGAGAGAGAGAGAGAGAGAGAGAGAGAGAGAGAGAGAGAGAGAGAGAGAGAGGGGGATTTTATCCTGGTCTTTGTGGCATGGATCATGACTAAAATGATCTGCTTACCAGTTCACCTATTTGGTTAATAAATGATAGCATGGAACACTACCTCAGTACAGTGTACTCTGCCTTGATGTAATTTTCAGTCAAGTATTTTTGAAACCATACCAAGATTGGAACAAATATGGACCAGATATACAGTGATTTAATTGCATAAAGCATTCAAATAACTTATTTTTATTTCTTTATGTGTATATTTATCTATTTATTTATTGATTTATTTACCTTTTTACTGGGAATGGCCAAATGGGAAAAGCCCATGTTCAACAGTGGCCCAGGGAGAATAGTCCACATTGCAGATATTTGAATGAGCTTACTGTAAAATGTAGTAGATACCACTAAGGACTATTACATGTTCAGTATAGTGTTTACTAGTTATTAAGAGCACATTTATTGAGTATAGTATATATAGCATGTAAAACAAACACACATCCATAGAAAATTCAGCGTTATTAGGAATGTGTCAAATATGTTGTTAGATTCACAGAGTGTAAAATGTGCAAACTGTTTCAGTGAAACTAACTGCATTAACAGTGGAGTTTTCCCACTGCAATTTTAGCATAAAGACAACAAATAAAGTGTATGCATGTTTTATCTAAACAGTTTAATTCATCTAAGACCTGTAAATAGGAAATATTTGAAGTAAATGTGTGAGAGTTTTTTGATATTTATTTGATTTGACTCCATGAGAAGGAGACTTGGTAATGGGAATAGTACAAATGTAGAACTGTTTTATTGATAGTTATGATTACATTGGGAGTAAAAATTATAAATGGGATGAGATTCAGAATAGGAAAGAATCTTAGTAATGGGGTTGTTCCAAGTGCATGATCACTTTTTTGAGAGGTATGTCTTCAAGGATATTTTAAATTGCGCATAAGATACGATAGGTATGATGTTAGCTGTTGAGTTCCATTGTTTAGTAATGTATACTGAGTATAATCAGTCACCATTTACGATTTTTACATTTCTGAGTGAGTACTAAGAACGGTTGTATTGAGCACAGATCTTCTAGGGGGAGTGCGGCAGTTTAATTTTTTTATCATTATTTGAACATATCTCTGTCTGAGGTTATAGCTAAAATGAGATCATTGGAGCATTTTAAATATCTAGTTAACTAGTAATCAAACAACCAATGAATGAATAAATAAATAAATCTTATTGTCTGCAGTAATTGCCTTCAGTGTTCTTCCTTAACTATGATGACCATCTATGGCAAGTTATCACCTTTTCCAGCAGTCTAACAGTGCATACTTTTTATCCTTCTATGTGTTCCTAACTATATATATATATATATATATATATATATATATATATATATATATATATATATATATACAGATCCCTATCAGATGATCAGGTTTTCAGAAATATGAAATTCATATGGTCGAGACCATATGATCGAGTTTTCAAAAACTCAGACATCAAAAAATCTAATTTGTTTTGCATTTTTGCACGGAGCAAGCCCCCCTGCATGCCCCCTGCAAATTAAATATACTGACTCCTAGATCACACTACAGTGAAGAAAAGGGTAAATCTCCAATTCTGCACTCTACCATGATCTCCATTCAAAACCTTTGAGTTTTCAGAAACTCAATCATATGGTCTTGACTATATGAATTTTGAGTTTCTGAAAACTCGACCATCTGACAGGAATCCATATATACATATGTGCATGTTTATATGTATTTATGTAGTCATATATGAATAGGATACTTTAGGAGTATCTATCATTTCCTCAAAACATAAACGGCTTAAAAAAGTTAGTTAATATCAGCCAGGTTTACTTATTATCACTTACAATTCTGATGACAAGGATATATTATGATTTTGTGATTACTGCTGTTAGTTTTTTTTTTTTTATTATTTATAAGTAATATTTTAGCTCATTTATCATAGTATGGTGGGTTGTACAAGCTGGTGGCACACTTTCAGTGTTTTTTCTGATAACCTTGTCAGGTTGCTGTGACCAGGGAATTGGTATATATAAGTTATGGAGGTGTGGTGGTTTAGAAAAAGTGTGAGTTAGATTTAATTTGCTTCAATCACTTGGATTAAGGTATTATTAAACATTATGTATTTAGATCAGGTGACATCATCTTATAGCTATCTATATATCTGTACACATATAGATCAATTTATCTATATACAGATATGTCTGTATATAGATATATTTATCTATTTCTATATAGATATTAATGTGGGTTGTCTGCATTTAATTAATTGCAACTAATATTGACCTCTGATTTGCTGACACACTCTACTCAACAACAGTTGTGTGAGATTGGATAATCCTTGGAGTTAAGGAATATGCCCTTTCCCAAGGGATTATGGAATCTTGGAGTTGGAATAAATTATTAGCAGGGGTGTAGGGGGTAAACATTTGGTTAATGTTTGTATATTCTGAGGAATAGCATCAGAGCATGAACAGAAGTATGTCAATGTCTGTTTGTTGATATAAATGCGTTTATGTTAGTGACATTCATATTACAGCATGGCCATTCTACTCATATATATATATATATATATATATATATATATATATATATATATATATATATGCATACACACACACATATGGTTCCCCTTTATAATCTCGAAATACTGAAATCTCGAATTTCAGTATCTTGAGACCATAAAGGTGAATTTTTAAAATAGCGAAAGTGTAAAAATGTGTGGTTATGGCGTTAATCTACATTATGTGCAGTGTTTTGTGTGGATGCTGTCCGGTGTCGTGTGTGGATTTAGGTGGAATGTTAGGTATGTGGGTGTTTTGCAAGGATTTTGGGTGGGAGTTTGAGTGCATGTGAGTGTGTTTGTAAGTTGTACGTGTGGGTTAGGGTAGGCAGGTGAAAGTATGAGTGTGTAAGTGTTGTATGTGTTGATGTTTGTATATGTATGATGTGTGTGTGTGTGTGTGTGTGTGTGTGTGTGTGTGTGTGTGTGTGTGTGTGTGTGTGTGTGTGCCCGCACGCGCGCGAGGGACTGTAGAATGTCTGGGTGTGAGTTTACTTTCTTATTCTTTTTGTGCGATCTTGGAGTTAGTATATATAAGTACGGGGGTGTGGGGGGCGAAGTCCCCCACATGGGGGGTGCAGGGGGTCTTGCCCCCCTGCTTAATTGTAGTGTAGGTTTGCGGATGTGTGGTGTTATGTGTCTATGTGTTTTTTATTTTTGTACTGTGGGTATTGGGGTGTAGGTGAGGTGTAGTGTATGCTGTGTTTTCGGGATTTCAAATTTCGCAGTTTTGGGCTGTAAGTATTTTGTGATTTTGTCTTTATGGTCTCGAGATACTGAAATGCAAGATTTCAGTATTTTGAGATTATAAAAGGGAACTATATATATATATATATATATATATATATATATATGTATATATATATATATATATATATATATATACAGGTATAGATAATACATATAGATATATATTAAAGTTATTCAAAATAACCCATTGTTGAACTTACTAATGTCAACAGCCAAAAGCTGACAAAATCTATGTCAGCATGTCAGTATGCATACACTGAGGAACAATCTCAGCACATGCAAATAAAAATAAAAATGCTAAATAAAAAGTAAAAAACATAGGCCAGGATTCTTATATGTGCACCACATCGTGCTATGTGAATTTGTGCAATCAGTGGGGATGAGCAGAAAAAAAAGCACATCAGAGATATATGCTAATGAATGTGTAATGAGCTGTGCTTTATGCCAATGAACTAAAAAAAATGACAAAACTATTCAAAAATGCATAACACTTGTGCAACCAAGCTGCACATGTATAGTTAATGGACATAACCATATGATCATGTTCATGCAGAGAAAACTAAGAAGCTTATTAGGAGTTGCTTTAACAATTGTAAACCTGTACCTGCAAGGGGCTTTTAAAGCTACTGCTACTGTCAATGGTACCAGACATTTCCCCTCTCAAGGAGCAGGGTCTTCCAACCACACTCAAGTTATTATACCCTTTGTGACATTGACATAACACACTGCTATTAATTGGACATGGTCATGAAAAAGACATGTGTTGGTCCTCATCTGCAGCTCCATCGGAGTTGAGGAGTATCCATCCCCACAGAAACTACTTGTGGCTTTACATATTTTAGTTATAGGGTCATTTCAAAGACCAACAGGTGACACAGTGGGGATATCTCAGATATCTAACTCTAGAATACTACACCTGTTTCTCCATGTCATACTTCAGAATATATGATTCCTACATACTCCAGATGAGAGAACAAACATCAGACAGGACTTCAGCACCATAGTCTGTTTCCTGGTGGTAATGAGGGGGCACTGACTGAGCCCGCTTGATATAAAGGGAAAGAGGTACATGAGCTACAAAGGGTATTACTCTATCAACTGCCAGGTGGTCTGTAATGCAGTGTATCATCTAAAGTTTTCACGACTCTCATATATTATACACATCACCTTTACCAACAGTTTGTGAAGGGTGACTTTCCACAGACACATCACAAGGTTAAACAAGGTTAAACATTTTCTGGCTCCGCCAAGTCTGCTCTTCAATTTTTCCCTTAGAACTGTTCTACTTGCAATCTAAACAGCCTATACTCTATCTGAAAAGATCAGCACTTGCTCCTAAAGCATTTTGTATACAGGTAAAGCACTCTTAAACAAACAAAAGTACTTCATTCACCTAAATTCTGTTGAGTACCCATTTCCCTATAGGTCCTTTCTGACTCAGTTACACAGCAATCTTTTTCACTATTTCTAGCATGTCGAAGGGTCAGTTGCTGGCGTCCTCTCCTGTTCAGCTGGTGAATCTGGGAATCTTGAGGCAATGTTACAATTGCCTCATGTACACAGACAACCCTCTCCTCCTCCCAACAAATACAAATATATGCGAGAGATGCAACTATATAGCCAAACTGGAGGCCGAGCTCTCTCATTTCAGTACTGGCAAGACCAGTCAGGAGGAGAAAGTAACCACGCACACCACAAACCCAGTCTCACATAGAACTATCACAACTGCAAACCAAACACATAAACACACAAAAACATACTCGGAGGCGCTGATTAAAAATCTACCAAAACAACAGAGGCCTCCAAAGCAGACACCCAAGCAACCACCACCTCAAGACATAGCACATGCAACACATAGTTCACAAAGTCAGTGTGCTAAACAGTCACAGCCCTTAAGGCCAAACAACATGCCAGACACACTTGTAATAGGTGACTCCATAGTCAGGCACACTGACGTCCCGCTCACCAGACTGAACAAGGAGAGGGTCACAGTAAGCTGCCTGTCGGGAGCTAGAATCCGCCACATAACACAAGCACTCAGGTCACTCCACAGCAAGTACAAATATGACTCAGTCATTGTACATGCCGGTGTGAACGACCTGAGACATACCTCCCTGGACTACATGAAAAGAGACATAGAGGAGCTCTCTGATTATGTAGCCCAGGCCGGTATGACCCTGACCCTGAGCAGCATCTTACCCTCACCAAGAATGATGCCACAGTACAAAGACAAAATGATCAGTTTTAACAATTGGCTTAATTACTGGTGTCATTCTAAGGGGATCCAGTGTCTGTCTGCTTGGGATGACATGCTTGACAAGCCACGCTGCTTCCTAAGGGATGGTTTGCACCTGTCACCCCTGGGCTTCCGGATATTGGCCAAGGCTCTTGCCACCCCCATAGTGCCTTTTTTAGGCAAGGCTCAAATGACAAACCTACCTCCCTAGAAAACACAAGTGGAAAAAACTAAGGGTAATGCTGCTCAATGCCAGAAGTCTAAACCTCAAGATGCACGCCCTCAAAGCCCTCCTCAGTATGGAGAACATCGATGTCTGTGCAGTGACTGAAACCTGGTTCAAGGCTCCTGAGAGCACCCCAGCACTATCAGGTTTTACCTCATATCATGCTTTCTGGCCCCAAAACTTGGACCGAACCACAAAAGGAGGGGGAGTATCCATTTTCATCAAAGATACCCACACCTCCAGGTTAGTGGCAACGCACAAAGCATCGGAGACTATCCAGGTGCAACTAACCATAGGCAAAACTGCCTTACAGTTTGTAGCATGCTACAGACCACCCTCTCAAACTCAGGAACCCCACACAGCCTTCCTGAAGACACTGGAGAGTATGAATGTCTCTCCAAATACCATCATTTTGGGAGACTTCAACTACCCAAACATAGACTGGGAACATTACTCAAGCCCCAACACCCTAGCCCAAAGGTTCCTAGAATTCATAAACTCAAATGCAATGGAACAACTAGTCACCATTCCCACAAGAGGAGACAATATACTAGACCTGATCATCACAAACATGGGGACAAAATGCTCCACACCGGAAGTATATCCCTCTTTGGTAAGATCAGACCATAAATTAATCTCACTGGAAATCCACATCCGCCCCCACCCCCTGCACAAAAGACCACAGTGAAGAACTTCTCAAAAGCATACTTCACACTTCTTAAGACTGAAGTGGTATCTTTCAAGGCCCCTGGGCCTGTGGAAACCACAACCCACACTGCTGAATCCTTTGCAAATGCCTTCTATGGGCACCTTCAAGAATGCATGGATCATGCAATCCCAAATAAAACCAAGACCCATTCCCCCAAAGGCAGGCGCCCAGTCTGGTGGACCCCAGCCATAAACAAACTTTACAACAGGAGGAGGAAGCTACTACATGACAGAGCAAAATCCCTAAAAGGGAAGGCATCTCTGATCAATACTAGCAAAAAACTACGATCACCCATAAAATCATCCAAGGCCAACTTTGAGAGAAAAATCGCAAAAGACAATCACAAGGCCTTCTTTAGCTATGTTAGAAACCTGGGTGGAAACTCCCAGATATGCTCAGAGTTAGTCCAAAATGACACAAAATACACTGAACCCACTGACATTGCCAACATTCTGACAGACAGGTTCAGTGCAAATTTCTCCCCAAAAGGAGAAATAACTATCCCAGCAGAGTGTAGCCTCCCTAACATCTCAGATGCCCAGGTGAGAGCCTCCCTCTCTAAAGCTAAAACACAGCATCAATGGGACGGATGGTGTCCCGGGCTGTGTGCTACATGAACTCCAAGAGGAACTAAACCCACACATAAGGCTGCTGTTTAATCTTAGCCTTACCACAGGATACGTAGCCAAAGAGTGGCGTACGGCAACAGTGGTCCCACTTCACAAAGGTGGTGCTTCTACAGACCCTGGAAATTACCGCCCCATAAGCTTGACGAGCCTGGTTTGCAAAGCTATGGAGAGGATCATTATGGAACTCATAAACAAAGACATTGGGGACCTACAGACATTGGATCCTACCCAATCTGGCTTTGTCAAGGGCAGATCCTGCCTTTTGAACTTGGTCGACTTTTTTGAAACAGTCACTAAGGCCATTGATGAGGGTAAGGCAGTTCACACAGCCTACCTTGACCTTGCAAAAGCCTTTGACACAATACCCCACTCGGGCATCATAGACAAACTCACCAGCTTAAATGTAAACCCATATGTCACAAGATGGGTTGCAAACTGGCTCAAGGACAGAACCCACAGGGTCAGAGTTGCTGGAGCTATGTCAGACTCTAAGCCAGTCACAAGCGGTGTCCCACAGGGCTCAGTCCTGGGACCCCTCTTGTTTGGCATTTATTTTTCCGAGGTACAGGCAAACATAGGAGGATTGCGGCTGACAAAGTTCGCAGATGACTGCAAACTGCGCCATAATTGATACTCCAGCGGACACAAACATCCTTCAGAGAGGCCTCATAGAAATGGATAATTGGTGCCAGAGCCATGGCCTTAAGCTGAACGCCAAAAATGTATAGTCATACCCTTTGGGAAAAACAAGGTACCGACAAATTACCACATAGGCGGTAATCCATTAAGTATGGAAGAGGTAATCAGGGACCTAGGGACCCAGGTTGACAGTAACCTCTCATTTGACACTCACATTGCCAAAGTGGTTAGGAAGACCTTCTATATTGCCCACCTTATCATGAAGGGTTTCACATCTAGATCAAGAGAGGTCATTGTGCCCCTGTACTCTTCTCTTATCAGGCCAATGATTGAGTACAATGCCCCATTTGGGATGTATCTCACCCGACACCTGCAGCAGTTGGAAAGACCCCAAAAGTTCCTCACCAAGAGGATAAAGGGTCTTAAACATATGTCATATGCTGCCTGACTGAAAAACCTCCAGCTCTATTCAGTCGCATACCGCCTACTCAGAGGTGATCTGTGCCTGACGTACAAGGCCATGTCCAATCCTGAATTAATGGACATGCTCCACCTCAGAAAATCCAAATCCATCAGAGCCACGAGAACAAGTGACTTAAACCTCAACACAGAAATAAATAGAACGTGCTGGAGGGACAGATTCATAACCCAGAGGCTCCCTACACTCTGGAACAGAATCCCAGTCCATGTTAGGCAGAGCCCCTCACTGACTCTATTCAAGAGAAATCTCGACGAGTGGATGGGAGATCGTAGGTTTACCCCGGGGGTCATCTCTGTGTCACTACTAGACAGAGGCATAGTAAACTAAACCCTAAAAGGGCGTAGTATTCTCATCCTAAGGGGTGGTGTAAGCCACATACACTCTGGCTAGGCTTATAAATGCCCTAGGGCAGATAGCCTAGTACAAACCTATGAACCTATGAACCTAACTTGTGGGAAATGTTGAATATGCTCTAGAACCTTGGCTTATGACCCCAGTGAGAAAAAACACATAATTCAAAACAAAACACGGTTACAAACATATCCACTCATTAACCAGAAATATCATAGAGTATTTGTTTGGTCTACTGTAGACATGATTTTACCGCCTGGATACATCTGGAACCCTGCAGTATGATTCTCCAATGTGTGTCAAAATTCTAACAGTTTATGCCATACTACATAGTTTATTACTGAGACAGCAGAAATAATAGGGTGGTGCTGGTCTTGGACAGTGGTGTCCAGCACCACAGGCAATCAAACTGAGGAAGATGAGGAGTCAGTGGAGAAGCCAGCAGCAGGGGATGACTGTGCCAGACAGAGGCAGGCACAATACACCATGGCACTAGCTAAGAAGCCGCCCATTTGCACATAGCTTTGCCATATAAAAATGTAGTAGTTAAGAGGATACAGACAGTAAGAATTATACATGCAAAAACACCATACTGTGCTTAACCATGCATAGGTTTGCCCCTCTGTGCATCAGATATAGGCAGCCCAAGTCACAGTGTTATAAGGACAGGGCACTCATCATAATTTGCACAGGTGAGTGAGTGACCTATGCCACATACCTACAATACAACTAAGCTGATGCACACAAAAAGCAAGGATTCATACCTAGCCAAGGTTTTCTGACAAAATAATGATATCCTATATCCAAATAGATGCATAGGTCCAGGCATTTAGAAGAGGTTACCTATTACAAAACTGAAGTTACAGAACTTCGAATACCATATGGTCGACACCATATGATCGAAGTTGCGTAACTTCAAAATAAAAAAATAAATAAATAAAACAAACAAAATGTACCCTGACGAGATCGCACTTTAACGCACTACGGTGTGGAAAGGGAAAATTTCCCTTTCCTACACTGTAGCACGATCTCAGAGTTGGTATATTTAAGTAGCGGGGGTGTGGTGAGTGCAGCCCCCCCACGTGGGGGGTGTAGGGGGGCTTGCCCCCCTGCTTACACCTTTTTTTTTTTTTTCATTGTCTATTTTGATGATTTCGAATTTTCAATTGTTAGATCATTTAAGGTCGACCTTAACTGATTCGAACAATTGAAAATTCGATGTTCCAATAGGAACCCTTTATAAGCTACCTTTATCTATAAGGGACATGGGTGCCAGGCCCAGTGTAAATTTCCTATTCTCCGTCCACTGGTCTAGGTTGCAATTAACTCAGTAATAGACAAACTCATCTTCATAAGGATGGGAAGCCTGTCCCACAAGACAGCTAAACTCTGGGAAACATATCTGTCTCTCCAGCCTGTTCTCTTTAAGTTGCAGACAAAATTCAGGTCCATAGACCTTGTATTTTTGGTTCTGTTTGACTTACAAATATGCAGGAGATTCATAAGTGTAGGGTTTGTGGATGTCTTGTTAGCCAGGCAGAAATCTCCCCAAAGGAGTCTATATAGAATGCTGAGTAGAGGGAAAGTGCTTTAAGGTTCTCTGTGTGAGGCAGATTTGTTATGTCTTATATTCTTTTTGGAAGGAACCTCTGAGGTTGGTCTAGTTGCTGTAGAGTGATAATGACCTTTTTGCACCTGAATGCTACGGCCTTACTTATAAGCTGCACAACATAAAATGATTTCCTAAACACTGTGTCCACATGGTGGTTGAAGGTAAGTTTACCCTCTATGTACAAACACAGAGCTCTGACCACTGGGATGCATATTATCAACATGGTTATTAGTAACTGGGATGTTTGACTTCCCAAAGGGTACAAGTATGCATTTCTTAGCATTGAGTTTAAGACAATGGCTTTAGCATTGTTTGTTTGTGAGAGATAAGCCTTCTTGAAGAATGCTAGTGTCTACAGGGGAGTAAATGATAACCCTCAGATTGAAATCACCTGCAAATTTAGTCAGTCTTAAACCTTCAGCATTTGCTTCCACTTTAGAGAAATAGATTCTAAAAGGAGCAGGCCCAGTACCGTATTGATTTCATTCTTGGTCGAGGTGTTCTTATGTATTTTGAACTCCTGGGTCTTATCAGTGGCTATCCAGAGGGTGATAAAAGGGTTTGTACCTAATTCACTGATCTTGTCTATAATGCTTGAGTAGGGTATTGTATCAAAAAGCCTTGGCCAGGTCGAGGTAAGCTATGTACACAGTCTTCCCCTCATCCAGTGCTTTGGTGACCCTCTAAAAGACATCCACCGAATTTAATAGGCATGATCTTCATTTAACAAAGCCGAACTGTGATGGGTCCAGCATTTACAGGTTACCTATGTTCTCATTTATCATGTCCATGATGATTCTTTCTATGGCCTTACAATATGAGGCTGGTCTGACTTATGGGCCCATAGTTACCTGGATCAGTGGCTGGACCTCCTTTTACAGGGAAATGACTGTAGCCCTCTTTCATTCCTTGGGCACCAAACCTGACTGTAGGCCGCATATGAAAAGTGTCTCAAGTGGACTAGAAATGTCATGTTTCATGCTCTTTGGTATGCATCCCGCGATGTTATCAGGGCACAGCAATGCAGTATTTTTGACCTTAGAAAATATATTGATGACCTGGTCTCTAGTAATTTGCGGCGGATTTGTAGTATGTAGTATTCCCTTTGCGGAGGGAGTGGAAGAAGAAATTTAAGCTTAACCTGGCAGCCAAAAGGTTGGCAATTGCCTCCAGTTCAGTGTGGCTGATGACATGTACAATATGTTCTGTGCATTGTTGTGCATTTTCCTTGAGGTCACAGATCTAGCTGTAGAAAGCTTTGTGGTTGTTGTTTGCCTGAAAAGCTATTTTTTTCTGAAAATGTAGCCTTTGAAGTATTAATTAACCCTCTTAACTGCCTGTTTAGATTGGTCAGGGTGCTTTTAGTACACTGAGGTTTGTTCTTCCTACACTTGGCCAAATTATTTTTACTTTGTTGTATAACTGATTGGCATTACGATTCCACCAGGGTGGCTTTACAATTGAGTTTGTCTAATTTTTAGTACGGGTTGGCATAGCTCGCTCTATACAGCAATCAATATGGATGAAGAGGGATTTTGTAAATAGATCAGCATATGCTATGGTGTTTACAGGGTTTGATCATGTCTTATCAGCAACTGCCCTGTAAAAGATTTGTGGCAAGTCTAGGTAATGCTCTGCACAGTGACTTTGAGCACAATACAGACTGATTTACATGAAAGCATATGACAGGGCGGCTAGAGAGGAGCTGTGGTATTGTATGAGGAAGTCAGGAGTGTCAGAGAAGTATGTAAGAGTGGTACAGGATATGTACGAGGGTAGTGTGACAGCAGTGAGGTCTGCGGTGGGAATGATGGATGCGTTTAAGGTGGAGGTGGGGTTACATCAAGGATCAGCTCTGAGCCCTTTCTTATTTGCAATGGTGATGGACAGGTTGACAGACAAAATCAGACAGGAGTCCCCGTGGACTATGATGTTTGCAGATGACATTGTGATCTGTAGTGAGAGTAGGGAACAGGTGGAGGAGACCCTGGAGAGATGGAGATATGCTCTAGAGAGAAGAGGAAGGAAGGTCAGCAGGACTAAGACAGAATATATGTGTGTGAATGAGAGGCAGGATAGAGGAATGGTGAGGATGCAAGGAGTAGAGCTGGCGAAGGTGGATGAGTTTAAATACTTGGGGCCAATAGTTCAGAGTAACAGTGAGTGTGGAAAAGAGGTGAAAAACAGAGTACAGGCAGGATGGAGTGGATGGAGAAGAGTGTCAGGAGTGATTTGTGACAGAAGAGTAAGACTGAAAGGGAAGGTCTACAAGAGGGTAGTGAGACCAGCTATGTTATATGGGTTGGAGACAGTGGCACTGACAAAAAGGCAGGAGTTTGAGCTGGATGTGGCAGAGGTAAAGATGTTAAGATTTGCACTGGGTGTGACGAGGGTGGACAGGATTAGGAATAAGTATATTAGAGGGTCAGCCCAGGTTGGAAGGTTTGAAGACAAAGCCAGAGAGGCAAGATTACATTGGTTTGGACATGTGCTGAGGAGGGATGTTGAGTATATTGGGAAAAAGATGCTAAGGATGAAGCTACCAGGTAACAGGAAAAGAGGAAGGCCTAAGATAAGGTTTATGGATGTAGTGAGAGAGGACATGCAGGTGGTTGGTGTGACAGAGCAAGATGCAGAGGACAGGAAGAAATGGAACAGGTGATCTGCTGTGGTGAACCCTAACGGGAACAGCCAAAAGAAGGTGATGATACAGATGTACAAAGTACTGACAGACTAAAATAAAAAAAAAAAAAAACACATTAAATATCTGTTTATTTTGCTATGCTGATATGTTTATTTTGTTCAAATGGTGTGCAACACTTGGTATGGAACAACAGTCAGACTCAGGTATGTAAGGATAAGTGACAGATGACATCTTATGGCAAAAACTATAGAGAAATCTTTCAGCCATGCTAATGATTTGCTGACCATAGTGAAAGTGAGTTTAAACTCAAGGCATGACAGAAAAAAAGTCATAATGATATAACCACAGGTTAACAGAACTATTTTAAACAACATTAAGTGACGCATTGAAATGCACTTGAGAGGTATAATTTTTTGAAGTAATTAATGTGGGTTTGAATTCTGTGATGGCTTACATCTGTTGAACATTTCTCAGAGAAAATTCCCCATATTCTTAGAAAAACAACTGCAAATATATAATGCCTGACAGGTTTAATAAAAGTTAGTCATTTGCATGTGTAAATACTAAACAGAGCAAGAGGAAAGCAGAGATTAAAATTCTTTATTGTGTAAGTTGTGAGTTTGAATAGCGATTGTGATGACCAAGCAAACCCATTATTCTTTTTCAGTGTTGCCATGTGAAGAAGCTCTGGAAGCTACACCTGTCAAGGTAAATGCAGTTGATATTCACTGATTAATCAAGTTAATCTGCAGTCACTGTTGAGCATGTAATCTCAGCAGCAAACAGAAGGATGACCTCAATATTTTATACCTTAAAGTATCACTCGAGTCACAACAGCACAGCACAAAAATTGTATTAACTTTCCATCTCTTGCACAAAGGTAATTCTTCCTCGATCCCATACTTATGCAAAGGATATAGACCATGATATTTCCACTAGATACAAATTCAGTGCCATTTTTCTTGAAAGAAGAGTAATGGCTTCCAAAGGGGAAGGTAATGCTCCTTCTGGAGCACACAGGTGGTGTGAGTAGGAAACCAAAATCTCACTGCATCTTCTTATAAGCATTACAGCAACAGCCTTCTGCATGGTGGTTATACTGGCTACTAATACAAGACTGAAGTCTGGAATAGTCTGTTACCAATATGACTGTCATTCCACGCATGGGGGAACAGTGCCATCACCACTACAGTGACATAACTCATTAAAAAACTGAACTCCTTAGCTGATGGGTGTAAAGTATTCGAGGCCATTTACCACCTTCGTATGATAAGTATAACCTAATTCAGTCATCCTTATACTTTGACATACAGAAATGTAATGTGCTGTGTTTGTATCTGCAGGTCTTGAACAGATCAAAAGGAATTGGGAGATGCATATGGAATGAATGGAGCATCGTGGTGCATACAGGTTAATTTTGTGAAACTTGTCTATGATTCAGTAGTAACAGGTGACAGCTGCAGTACTGGTAAAGTACATTTTTACAGCAATGCAGCATCTGACATTAATGGCAGTTCATACTGAAATAGTTATGAGCATGCTAGTACAGATTGTTGATTTCACATACCACCATCAAAATAGATTGTAAAATGGATAAACATGTTAAGTCTGTTTTCAATTACACTGTTAGAATACTTGGGGTTCAATCCATACCACCAGAGAAGACAATAAGTTAATGTTTTCAGGGGCTATTTGCAAATGTCATACTACTGAACATAATAGAATTGTAAATGAATTAGTTAAGATATTAAAATAAACATGTATGTGCTATGATAACTAAAATATCTGAACTTGTACAGTGTCTCAAATAAATATTTAGGAGGAGACCTTATTCAGGTATGTAGGGAATTTTGAGACAAGTACCTCTGAGAATATCTGGGGTTATCAAAAAGTAGCAGAGTCATCAGACAACCCTATGTAGAAGATTCTATAGGAATGAGAAATGTACTGAGAGAGCAGCTGATGCATGAAATAGACCATCAAGTTACGTTGAAGCAAGTACTGGTTTAGATATTTTTAAAAACAGCATGGGCACTTCCTATGGGAACAACTGTTTTGGTATATTGGCAGACTAGAAGGGCATCAATGCCTGTGCTTAAAATATTTTTATGTATGTATGCATGTATGTAAAACATTGTAATTATCCTTCAATGTATCTGATGATCAACAAATAGAAAATTAACAATGGCATGGAATCATTTTTGTATGTCTTTTCTACCACCCTATTTTCTACAATTGTACATCATTTGTTCATTTGTCAAGATTTTACCCATTAAAATAATGGTAAATGACAGTGATACAGCAAAACAAAATGGCAATAGTATCATTTTACACAGTAAATAGTAAGATCGTGTCAATGTGAAGACTATAGATTCAGAATGCCATCATCTGCATAGTTTAATAAGTGGCCCGTTCTGTTAACTCTAATGTGAAATGATAATTGTTATGAAAGATGATGATTTAAATTCACATGAAACAATAAAGATATATGTGACACCTCACCACTGGGCCAGTAATCAAGGAGCCTCAATCCTCACCACTGGCACCAGTGAGGAAAGTACACTGGGAGGATGATAAGTCTGCACACAGTATTTCCAGATGCAACTCTTTGTATCAAGTGCAATTTCCCTTACGAGCACACAGAGACCACAGTCAGTCTGGGGCTGGTTTTTCACTCTTTCACCAGATCCCCAGTAAGACTCTCCGTTGGTACAGCTATAGAGTTGGGTCCTTAGCCAGGGTTACAAGCCAAGACCTCCAACACTCTCTCTGTCCAGTCAGTGCTTCTTGTCCCTGCCCAAGTAGCTGACAGACACACACACACACACACACACACACACACACACACACACACACACACACACACACACACTCTCTCTCTTGGAGATTTGTTTTACACACACACACACACACACACACACACACACACACACACACACACACACACACACACACACACACACACCTGAGAAAGCTATGCCCCCTTCTGCCCAGACTATAAGGTAGCGTTCACTGCCACCAGAACCACTTATCACCTACTTGAAGGCCCTTAACAAAGGGTGTCCAATCGTACTGTGTAATATTAATATTAACACAAATGGTAGTTTGGCCAAGGCTGTTAGAAGTGGCCACCACAATGTCACCAAATAAATATGCAAGTAGTCTCAAAACGTTATTATCTCTACACAGATCAGCCACAGTGAAAGGTTTAAATATATTTAATAATAAATCATAAAAGAACAAGACACTACTAAATATATCTTCACAGTAACATCAGAGTTCAAAACTACAGGAAATATTTAAAACAACATTGCAGGATAGTCTCAAATAAATAAAAATATCTAAACTAAGCTTCACTATATTCCTGACTGTATCTAAGAGAATTACTATACCCTAGAAATGTACTTCATTAGAGCAAGGCAGATGTGGTGAATGGATCTTCTAGTTGTTACCAGGTCCAAGATTAATGCAGAATGCTCTGTCTCACTAAGAGACTTCTCAAATTAATATCTACAAATTACTGCTCAGATAGCTTGCAGAATGACGATATTTCTTGTCATCTGACTCCTAGTTCCCAGTTGAAACCCCCACTGCTGGAAGCTGGCAGTATTTATCATGTACCTGTAAAAATACACAGACCTCAGATCCTTGGCAGATGCTGTAAGTCATGAAATAATTGCATTCCTTCATACTTTCAGAGGTAGCAACTACTTCATCTAAAGACAATACAGAAATCTGCTCAGCACAGACTCTATGTCTCTAGCTGCACTGAAAACTGAAAGATAACATATTTTATTGCAGATCTTATAAATAAATTTAATTTCAGCTATTTTCCTAAAGTTTGTGGACTGAACATAACCTCCTGTACTCCAGTTTCCACTGTTAAAATATAATTTAGATAGTTACAATAGTGCATGTACATTTCTGTTCTTTTCCAGAAGAGCACAGTGTGGATGCATTTTAAATAAACACTTTATAAAATACCTTTTCAACACACATGACTGTACAAGCAGTTTGATAAACACATGGCATGCACTTCTAATAAATTTGTAACACAAGCATCTTATATAAATCATTTCGATATTCACCAATAACATATAATTATTTACAAAATTTCAGCTAGTTGGGCTGGCAATATCTCCATTTGTCACACTTCTCACCCCCGCTTCGAAGACTCAAGCTAGTTTTTCAAGTGACCTTTGAGAAACATTGCTTGAGAGGGATAAGCCTATTTGGGAATACATTACCCTATTCCCTGTCTTGAGATCCCATCTGCATTGGCATTGATAACCCCACTGCGGTGTTGCACTTTCATATCATATGCCTGTAACCCTGGGCTCCACCATAGTAATTTAGGATTTTGCTGGCTAGCTCCCTGTAGCCATAGATCCCCCTCAGACTCCTCCTCCCTTCCAATATTCCCCTTCATTTCTAGGTACTCATTTCATGTTTTCTTGAATGTCCTTGTAAATTTGATTTCTATCTCCTATTCTGGAAAGACAGTTCATGCACCCACAACTATCTCCATGAAGAAATCATTTTTGAAGATTGATGGAGCAGTTGACCTGTATGATCTAGTGTTTGCACGTTCTACTTCCCCATCCTTCCTGTTCAGGAAGATCTATGCATGTCTCCTTGACATGATCTTCTATGTCATTAGAATGTTCCACCCTTTCTTTTTGTCTGAATGTAGAACAGCTTGATCTCCTTTGATTTCTTGTTATATATATCTTCTCCATTCCATGCAATCTTGTGATGGCTTTCTTCTGTACTCACTTAAGCAGTGTGATATATACTTCCATTGATTATCTCCATAACTGCACAGTACATATGATTTGGGCTATGGTCTGTTGTAAGATATATACTAACTTTCAACTGTCTGCTGCAGTTGACTTCTCACTCAACTCCTAGTGGTCCAGTCAAGGTGAGACCAACACTGCCAGATTCCTTTTCTTGCTTGGCTGCTGTGGCTACTATAGTTCTACTCCCTTGTCTGATACCTCACACCAGGGCAATTATGGCCCATGTGCAATACTTTGCATTTCTCTGTATTACACCTCAACTGCCAACTTTTCAACTTTCAAAATCCTCTATTGAGACCCTGTAGTCTATAACTGCTTTCAAGTTTATGTAATCAGAAAAGAGGCTCATTCTGTTGCATAACAGATGCTTGAGTTAAATGTACTGTAGAAAACTGAAGTTGGAAACAGCAGCTGCAGTACTCAATTTGTCAGTTTTCTTATGTCTAATATTTTCCCTTTCATCACAATCTTCTGTACATTACATCTGGACCATACAATAATCTTTTACAATCTTCTATACATTAAAACTGAACCATATGATAATCTGTTTTGAAATATTGACTCTCCCTCAGCCCTACAGTTTTCACAATAGATTTATGTGTAGAATCAGTTCAGCTGCTTTACTAATGTCCAGGAAGACCATATCTAGTGGTACTAGTTCATTAGCATTACATTCCTCTGTAACCAAGACAGAAAACTGAATAGCATTTGTTGAATAACTTCTGCCCATGAACTTTTTTACATTTGAGATTGTTGGTCTCTAGGAAAGCATCAAGTCTTCTCTCAGCATTCTTTCCGTATGTTCTCCATCTACTTCTGCTAAGCTAGTAAGCCTGTAGTTCCACTGATTTTTCCAACTCTGCCCTTATACAGTTGTTCCACAGTTGCTGTCTTTGAGCACACAGGTTCTTCTGCAGGGATGGTGATCTTTTGAAAAATGTAGGTCAGGAGTCTGCAAGCACATTAGCCCGTTTTCTGAGGGTCAAAAGGAAGATGAAGCAATTTTTCTCTCAGTCTCCTCCTTCTTTGTTCTGCTATCTATCTGCTGCTCTCCCCATTTGAATCTGTCTTCCTCACAGCATGGCATCCTCCACTGCTTTCATCTTCATCTGCTTCATCCCAGTCCTTTATGATCTTTTTATCATCTTTGCTCAGCTTGGCCAATTTTACCCCCTCTTTTTTGTAACCTCCTTTAAGCTTTTAACTTTGTTACCCTCACCTCCACTGTTGCCTTTCTGCTATCTCCCTCTGGCATATCTCTATCAATTCTCACTTCCACCTGTTGTATGTACTCTTTTGCCTCCTCCTCAACCCCTTGTCATTATCACTGAGTTATTCATCAAAAACTATTTGTATATATTTTTATTCATTCAATTTGGCCCAGTCAACAACCCATCATTTATCTATTTGCAAGTTAACCAAAATTCAATCTCCAAAATTCAATATCATTATATCTTACCTTGTATCCCTACCTTTCCTCAGTTCTAAACAACACAGTGGCACAATCTCAGTTAGGTAATGATATCTTTACCTGGACATCCCTCATGTCCTCTGTGTTGGTTTGGACTATACTCAGAATTCAATTATTTTTGTGCACAGTTTCACAACAGTTGATAGAACCACTCACACTTCAAGAATTCAGTCATCTACAGTTCCCTTTCTACTCTGGATCTCAAACTACTTTTGGAGGATTCAGAGTTATCTGTATTATACGGATGGCTTACCTGTAAGCCTAGTTGTCCTTGAGCTGGGGAAAGGGGGTGGTAGAGACAGTTTTCTACCTTTTTTTAGGCCAGTTCACTGTTGTGGATGCTTGTTTCAGCAATGGCTCATAGGATCAGAGTCATGGAGCTGTCTGTAAGAAGCCAAGGAGGTACAGTTGGCACTGGATTTCTTTATTAGGTGGGGATTGTATTAGTATGCTAGTAGTGGCTTTGCATTGTGCAATCTTCTATACCAATCTCATGGAGTTTTGAACATGGATCTGGTAGATACTGGCTGGTTTAATGATTAAGTGGTTTACTTATGAAGCACAAGGTAAGGGTTTGGTTTTCACCTTTTTCAGTCATAAGTGTTTTAATTTCACTCACAACTTGGTATACCTCAGTACATGGGAATATCAGCAATACTACAGAACCCCCTACCTTTTTATCTCCAGATCAAGGAGTAATTTATGAGCTGGATGTTATAAATAATTATGTAAATAAATGAAACATGGTATAAATAAATAACATTAAAAACATATACTGGTAACAGGTAAGTTGCTATAGGTGCATATATAACAAAAGTAATACAAGCATCTATTGGCTGGTAAGTTGCTATAGGTGCATATATAACAAAAGTAATACAAGCATCTATTGGCTGGATGACTTGTGTAAATACTCATTTAGTACTGATCCACTTTGGATGTGAAGTTTGTGCCAGATTTATGGTTGGTTGTGAAGGGGTGTCTTTTTCCTGCATCTTTAGTGGTTGTCCATCATTGGGAAGGACTGGCAAGGGTGACATGGAGGGGTTTGCTGTCACTACTTGTCGCTTCCCTGGTTGTGATATGGTTGAAATGGGATGGTCACTGCTTTGGTTACTTGAGGCAGGCTTAACTGCTTTGCATATGGTTCTAAGAGTGAGAAGGTTTCACTAAGACTGCTGAAGATATTCTATTTTAACGAGACATGGCAAGATGTGAGAATGTGCAGGCCTTGTACTTTGCTGCATGTCAGGTCTATGAAGTTTATTTTATTTCATTAGCTAATCACATTTCAGACAGCAAAGCATATGGCTGAAAACTTTGAGTGCAAGTTCTAGAACACTGCAGCAGCTGGACATCAGGAATGTCAGCTAGCGTGTGTGTCAGCGGTATATTTTTCAGAGTATGCCTGATGCTAGGAACTGTTTTTTTTGTGGCATCTGTTGGACATTATTGATATATTAGTCAGCATTCGGCATGATTAATTGAACTTCACTTGGCATCCATCCCCAATTTCCAAAGACATCATTGATATACCTAAAATTTGCCTTTGGCTATCATAATTCCTCCTAGAACTGGTGATTCTTGTAGAATAGGTGGCAAATTCTACTTCACAATAATAGTAATGACAGGACTAAGAGTACAAGTTTCTTTTACTTCAGATAAGGTATTTTAATTAACATTGACAAGAGCTAGTTAGTCTATGTCTCAAGAAAATATTGCCAATATTTTAGAAGGGTCCCCACATTGTTCCAGATTATTTTTGTATTTGCCCTCTTCTTAGAGATTTCATATAAATCAGTTAAGATTTATGGTGGGTGAGTAATTGGCAAGTAATATCTGTTTAATAAATTTATCTTTTGCAATTTATTGTCAACAGTTGTGGCATAAGAATTGTATTAAGGTTAGTTGTGAAGTGCAGTGTAAGCTAATTGTCAATCTTTGTTTTATGTTCTTCATCATTATATGAGTTAAAAAACAGATGCCACTGAATAACACAAGACGCCTAAGATTTATTTCTTGAATTAGAGGTAGTGCAGTCCCAAGAGCCAGGTGCAAATAACAGGAAAAAGTTTGCTGCCAGTTAAAGGAGAAGAATCTGAGGTCTCCCATGCCAAAACGTCAAGATGTAGGACTAAGAAAGACCATGCCTGCTTCAGTGAAAAGGTCAGCTTCAGTGGCAAATGGCATGATTGATTCAGAAAGTAATGATGCTGGGGGTTGACAGAGGTGGGTGTCTCAGAAAGGGGACAGACAATGAATAGGTATTTGGAGGAGTTTTAGTCCTCTCCATAATGACAGTAGGGCCAGGATATTTTATCTAACATTAGAAAAGAATCTTGTAGGCATGCCCACTCTGTCTTCTAGTCACATCTAGATAGGTCTCACTGGCCAAACATTTTCAGCCCTACCATCAACTCTGCAGTCTTGGGGTGAATCTCCTGCATCAGCATAGGATAACTTTTTGTGAGACCAGGACCTTAGCATCGGGCAATTTTTATCTTTCATGGCCATCTCAAATGCTAGCCATTCAAAAGCTCCAGGGACCCACTTCATGGCTCATATCTCAGCTACCATTAAAACAATTCTTCAAGGGGGATTTGTAGATTTGCTTCATTTAATTGACACAGAGGATATTCATTGAATAATAGATAATGAGAACTCTGGAGCCAAGGACCTGGGACAACTGGGTGTGAGGTTTTATGATATTTATGGGCATTATTGTTGAAAAGGCTCCTGGTCAGGCATTACTCCTACTTGTATATTTCTTGGTAGTTAGGGAGACTTACCACATCAGAGGAGGTATTGCCTGGTCTTTTTATAACCAAGGTTTCAAAAAGTTAAATACCATGGAAAAGAGACTCAGTTGAGAGCAGTAACATCCCAATATATGGTTAAATGTTATGTTAGACAGACCTAATACACCAGAGAGTGGTTACCTTAAAAGTCAGCAGGACAGAAAATATTGCTGTTTTTTTAATAATGGAAGGGGTTCATGGCCAACTTTCAAATTCACATACTTCTGCTCCTCATGCAGGAAGCTTCACCCAGCCCTTAAATGCTGGTCAAAAATTGGCAACACATCTCACAGTCATACAACTTTCACTCAAAATAGCAGATCAGTTGCTCTGCTTACCAGCATGGGTAGGGGCAAACATTTTTTTTTTTTCGTCATGGGATCCAGCTTATATAGGGGACAAGCTTGACAGCAAGCCTTCTCACTCTCCAAGAAAAGCAGATAAGTTTGTCTATTTGTTGTTTGACTACCCAGACATTAAGGTTGCTTCATTTCTCATCAAGGGTTTTGAAACAGATTTGTAAATTGATTCATCTGTTCCTCTGAATTCCAAGGTAGTTAAAAATCTATTAAGGGTAAAGAAGATATAGTAATAAATCTGTGTTTGTATTGTGGCCAGTTATGGATTCTTCATTTGCTGCTTTTCTTCAAGTTGTTGAATATAAAGAAGATATAGTCACTGTACTGACTGAGAAAGAAGTTCTAGTAGGTAGGATCATTGACCCCTTTGAATAGCCTCTGTGGCATAACTTTAAAATTTTCCGCTAGGTTCAGTTTTCAAGAAGAATGAAGGAGGGTAATGACTAGTTCATCATTCTTCCTACCTAAAAGGCTCATTAATGAAGGAATTGATAGACAGGGACTAGGTTAAGGAGGACTATACTTTACTGGAAGAATCATCTAAGGTCATATGAAGATTCTTCAGAACTGGTAAGAAAAGATATTCTTACCATTGGAGATTCGATTATTAGAGGAACTGATAATTACATTTGCTGAGAATATAATGAACATCAAATGTTGTTATGCTTGCCAGCAGCAAAAATAAAGGATGAGGCAAGCCTTATAACTCCTTAATGTAAGAAAGTATGAATCTGTTTTTATTCATATTGGTACAAATGATCTCATCCACATGGACTCTCTGATTGTTAGTATGGAATTTACAACCCCCTTAGTTAGTATAGCTTGGACTGGTGTTAGGAAGTATTTTTCACAAATCACATATGGAAAAGACAGTCAGGTCACCATGAATGAAAAGATTTTTTGAGTAAACAGCTACATGAAAAAAGTCACATTTAAAACAAATGGAAATGCGTAGAGCATCCAGGTCTAATTTTGGATACTCATTTTAAGATAGGTTGGTGTGCATTTGTCAAGATCAAGGAAGAGAAGTTTTGCAGCAGATATTTTGCAATATTTGACAAACTCAAGGCAGGATTTTTGCCAGGTTGAAAATTTAACAGTTCAGAGACAGTAACATTTGGTGTAACTCTGATGGTTATTAATGCTAGGAGCATTAGTAATAATTTTGTTATTGGAAAATGTGTTACATTCCCACGGAATTGATGTTGTTATTGCTTGAGAAACATGTTTAAAGAACAATGTCTGGAAACCAGTACTGTTAGGATAAAAATAGTTTTACTATAACAGAAATTCAAACAAAAAACAGGTGCAGGTGTTATGATAGGGATTAAAGACAGTTATACGACCTGTGATTATTACATGTACAATGATAACACCTATACTATAGATTGTGTAATTGTGACAGCAACAACAACTCTGGAACATATAACAATTATTGGAGTGTATAAACCACCAAGGTCAAGTGCTGATGACCTAGAGGAATTCATTCATTTTTTGCATGAAACACAGGAAGGACGAACAACAGTGGCTGGGAACTTAAATTTACCATTAACAGACTAGAATAATATGATTCAACAACATTAGTAAGAAAATTATTATAAACTTATTTTCATGAACAACAATTGCTTCAGATTGTGAAAAAAACTACCAGTGAATAGAACATAGTAGACATTGTTTGCATGTCTCATATAAATACTTAAGAGGAGATCTTATTCAGGTATATAGGGCATTTAGATATATTTACCTCTGGGAATGTTTGAGGTTAGCAAAATGTAGTAGAGAATCATCAGACAGCATATATAGAAGATTCTAGGGGTCTGAATGGAGAGATGATAAAATCAGCCGAAGGAGAGAAGTATTGCTGGAACTGAATTTAGCTTGAAGTCTTGGTGAGTAGCTTCATGAGATGGATCCTGTTTTTCACAAAATCTCACCAAAATGACACTGATGTATATAAACAGTATTTTATATAACATATATCATGGACAGAAGTAGGTTAAAATAAAGAAGATAGCTGGGTGCACAAGTTCCAGTATAAAAAAAGTACCCGATCCTGGTAGGCGCAAAAGTACCAGGACTGGAAAAAATGACAGTGTAGAATCCACAAGACATGGAAATATTCCTACAATGGCGCTAGCCGGCCCATGGGAAAGATTGCCCCATTGTTGTAGAAAGATGTAGCAGTCCACAAAAATCACAAAAACTGATAGGACAAAAAAGAGCCATACAGATGATAGAATGGACTATTGATGATAAGAAAGAAATTATTTACTGTTACTATTATGCAAAAAGCCCAGAATTCCCAGACAAAAGATATATGAAAATATTTAGAGAGTAATTGCAGGAAAGAAAAATACTTCCACAAGAAAAACTGTCAGAAGCTTCAATAAAAAGAAATATGGACATGGGAAAGGAAAAGAGATTTAATATGGTGCAATATTTATGCAAAAGAGAAAGCAAAACTATTCAATTTAAAAAGAGCAGCACCAAAGATATTTGAAGAGACATACAGGCAACAATATCTGGATACAGAAAATGTCACAATACAAAAAAATAAGAAAACAAAGAGGAAAAGTAGAAGGATTAGTAATGGAGAAGTTAAAAAAAAAATAGAAACTGAGGTTATAGATTACCTGCAAAGTGAAGGATTTAGTGAAGAAAATTTAACTCAGATAACACAATAGGATAGAGCAATGGACACTAAAATTAAGGAGAAACCAGTAGAGAAGGATGCATCTACTCAGTTGATATATGAAGATAATTTGAATCCTCCCACAGGAAACCAGTACAAAGGTTTGGTTAGAGCTATATAGCAAGTGAAAGAACAGGAAACTGTGGCAACTTTGAGACAGTCAATGTAGGGGAGTGATAGGTCAGTGATTTTCCATATGAAAGAGAAACAGATAACACATGGTGAAACTGAAGAGAATGTGGCACAGGAACAGGCTCTGGAAATTTCTATAGAATGCCAAAAGGAAATAGTGAACAAAGAATGTGCCCTCAGTTTAGAAGAAAATTATCTAAGAGAAGAGTTTCTTGATTTAATAGAGATGGGTAGACATATTAAGAGCAATAAAAGAAATAGATTATAGAAGGTCGGAAAATCCCAAAAAGTTAGAAGTCTGATAAAACAAATGAATACGGTAATTAGGAGTGTCCTTTGAGATTCATGTGACATAACAGAAGTAAATAGGATATATTACTGTGTAGCCAAATTAATAACAGATCAAATCCTAGCACAAGAACACAGGGTAGTATGGGAAAGGATGGGGAGAAATCAAATGCCATCATGGATGTATCGAATAGAGAAAACTATAAAGCAATTAAGCCAAGAAGTGACACTGTTAGATGAGAATAGAAGAGGGAGCAGATCAACAAAAATACTCAGAAAGATAGATGTTATAAAATCAATGCACACCATTATAACGTATCAGGATTTATCATGCACTATCGCAAATAATAAACTAAAAATATCAGCACAGGCAGAAAAACTTAGAAGATGCACACATAAATATAAAGGAAAAGTACAAAATAAGCAATTTATTGATGACTCAAATAGTTTTATAGAGAATTAGGAAACAAGGTAAAAGGAATTGAAAGACCACCAAAAAAAAAAAAAAAGAAGAAGAAATAGATACATTTTGGAGAAATATTTATGAAGATCCTATAGAACATAACAAAAATCCTGAATGGATAGAAGAAGTAAAAGAAAGAATAAGAAGTTCAAATGTACAGGATATGAAATGGGATGAAGTAATGGCCAGAGAGACTGAAACAAAGCTAAGAAAAGCCTCTAACTGGAAAATCCCAGGCCCAAATGCAGAACCTATCTTCTGGCTAAAAGTATTAACATCTTTACATGAAGCTTTAGCCAAGAGTAAGAACGATTTATATGCACCCCTATACAGACACCAGCCTGGCTAACAGGAACTACCTACTTAAGAGTGAACCTGCAAACTACCCTAAAAATTATAGACCAATAACTTGCCTTCCGACGATGTATAAAGTATACACTTGAACTGATGCCGACACAGTTTATATTCTTTGAGGAGAAAACACAGTTATGACAATAGAACAAAAAGGGTAATAAAAGAACATCTTATGGAACAAAGGATCGCTTGTTGTTAAATAAAATCATAGTAGAGAACTGTAAAAAGGGGAAGAATCTATGTATGGCATGGATAGACTACAAAAAAGCATTTGATAGTATCCCACATTCATGGATAAAAGAGTGCTTACAAATGTGTAAGATAACCCTACACTGATAAACTACCTCACAGTGACAAACCAGATTGTGTTTAAACCATGATAAAAGACAAATTATTATTCCAGGATAAAAAAATCTAAAGGGGGATATTTCAGGGTGACTCTCTGTCACTGTTGCTCTTTTGCCTTGCCCTTAACCCATTAAGCTATCTGCTTAACAGATTAAGTCATGGCTATAATTTGGCTCCCAGAAAGCAAAACATTGTAAAGACTTTCCATATTCTCTTTGTCAATGATTTAAAACTGCATAGCTCATCAGATGAGGAACTGAAAGCACATCTGCAAGTAGTCAACATTTTTTCAGATGATGTAAGAATGTCATTTGTTCCTGATAAGTGTACAAAAGCAGCCTTTAAAGCAGGACAGCTGCAACACCAAGAAAATATCAGTTTAGAACAGGAATGTGATATAAAAGAACTTGAGCACGAGGGAATGTATAAATATTTGTGAACTGATGAAGGATCATCAATAAAACTTGAACAAATGTGAATAAAATTCAGTAAGGAATATTTTAGAAGACTCAAATTAATCCTAAAAACAGAGTTAACATCTAGGAATAAAGTTCAAGTTATAAACCAATTTGCTTTTCCTGTCCTAACTTATAGTTTTGGAGTGACTGACTGGCCACAAAAGGTGTTGTATAGCTTACATAGGAAAACAAGAAGGATGCTTTATGCTCATCAAATGATGTATAAACATCAGTGCATACCAAGATTATATAGTCCCGATTCCAAAGGAGGTATGGCCCTCCTTGAAATTGATTACATGTATAGATCTGCAATCGTGGGACTGCATACATATCTGCTGACTTCTTAATACCCAAACATAGTGAACATTTTAAAACATGAGGAGAATAAATCTAAGATGACTTCCCTGCTTAGTCTAGCAGAAGCATATCGGCATCAAACAGGAATGGAAATTAAACCAGAAGTAGATAAAAATCAGGCAGCAACTGAATGTGCCAAAAAAACAAAAGAAAGAATATAAGGTAAAGGATCAGATGAGAAGGCCAGAAATTTGAAAAATGCATGAATGTAGTTGGAAGTATAGAAAACTCCTGGAACAACCTCATGTTGATCAGGATCAAACTCAGGAATGGTTAAGCAGAGGCAAATTCAAACCAAAAGATGAAAGGTTAATATTGGCAGCCTAGGATAGTGGACTGAGTACACATTGGTTTACAAAGGCCGCCGAATATGTGGGAAAAACAGACAAATATTGGTTTTGTAAAAAAAAAAAAAATGGAAACAGTTGAACACCTTGTTGGCGGTTGTAACATACTAATGGCAGAAGGACTGTATACTGAAAGGAATAATAACGTGACAAGACTGTTGCATTGGGGATTGTGCAGACATTAAGTAGCTGAAAAACACTGGAAACATGAGCCATAAAGCATCATAGAAAATGATGAAGTTTGCATCACATAGCATCACCTATTACCAACAGTTTAAAAGACAGATGTCAGAAAACCAGATACAGTGGTCCATGAAAAGAAGACAAAAGTAGCACTGATCATTGACATTGCCACACTCAGTGACTACAGTGTGTTGCATACAGAGAAACACAAAGTCATAAAATATCAGGATTTGCAGGCAGAAACGAGAGCAATGTGGAAGAAAGATACCCAGACAGTTCCAGTAGTAGTAGGAGCAACAGATCATATAAAAAAGATAGAGATATTGCCGATACATGTGACTCCATATGAATTGGAGGAGTTATTACTGGGCACATTGCAGGCACTGAGAAAAGCACTTCTGGCTGACATCAAAGATTTAAACAATACTAATTTCATGAACTTTAATCATACTTTGACTTAGGAATGGAGTCCATTCCTGTCATGGTATTAGAAACCCCAACATTTGGAAAAATTAAAAAAAATGATTCTATACAGAATATAGAAATAATAAGAAGCTCAAATGTTCAGGATATGAAATGGGATGAAGTAACAGACAGAGAGACTGAAAATCTGAAAAGCTCCTAAATGGAACCCCCCAGGCCCAGATGTAGTACCTAAGTTCTGGCTAAAAGAATTAATATCTTTACATGAAGATTTAGCCATAATTAAGAACTATTTATATGCACACCTTGAACAGCCACCAACCTGGTTAACAGGAAAACAATCCTCCTGCTTAAAACTGAGCCTGCAAGCTAGGCTAAAAATTATAGACTGATAACTTGTCTTCCAGCAATTTATAAAATATTCACTGGAATTAATACTTACACAGCTTGTAGTCATTTAGTAGAAAACTCAATCATGGCAACAGAGCAAAGGGTAACAAAAGAAAGTCACGTGGAACAAAGGATCCTTTGTTGTTAAACAAAGTCATAATTGAAAACTGTAATCAAACCAGAAGTAAATAAAAATCAGGCATCAACAGAATGTCCCATAAAACAAAAGAAAGAATATAAGTTGAAGGACAAGAAATGTGGAAAATGCATAAATACAGTCGCAAGTATAGAAAACTATTGGAACAACCTCATGTTGATCAGGATCAACACAGGAAGAGTTAAGGAGAGGTAAATTTAATCCAAAAGATGAAAGGTTAATATTGGCCCCCTCAGGATAGTGGACTACTTACACATTGGTTTACAAAGTCTATTGAACATGTGGGAGAAACCGACAAATGCAGATTTTGTAAAACAGAATTGGAAGCAGTTGCACATCTTGTTGCTGGTTGTAATATACTAATGGAAGAAAGACCATATACTGAAAGACATAATAATGTGGCAAGACTATTGCATCAGGGATTATGCAAACACTTTAATATTGAAGTAACTGAAAAGCACTGGAAACATTAGCTACAAAGCATTATAGAAAATGATAAAGTTTATATCACATGGGCTCACCCACTAACAACAGTTAAAAAAACAGATGCAAGGAAACCAGATATAGCAGGCCATGAAAAGAAAACAAAAGTAGCATTGATCACCGAAATTGCTACACCTAGTGACTACAGTGTCTTATGTAGTGAGAGACACAAAGTCACAAAATACCAGGATTTACAGGGGGAAACCAGGGAAATGTGTAAGAATGATACCCAGACAGTTCCGTTAATGCCCATGCTTGAAATATTTGTATTTATGTTTATATGCCTTTCACAGATCCCTGGCCATGTAAGTGATATATTCAGTCAGATTTTTCATCCTCCCAGCCAGGTGAGAGGATTAGATGCTGTTAGGCTTTCAGTTTCAGAACAAACTCATTTTTAACACAACCATGCCAATAGGGTGCTTGGTGGCTTGTGGTATGCTTAAGACCATTAATATGGCATTACGTTGGCACTAACAACAAGGTGTACTTCATCAAGTTGCAGTCCACTACCTTGATGATTTTCTGATAATGGGCAAGGGTAAGCATGGGGCTGTTGAAGGCATGGCTAAATTTCAGGTCCTTTGCACCAGTTTGGGGGTACCACTAGCCATAGATGAATCAGATGGGATAAGCCCATACCTTCATGCTCCTCAGGTTGCTAGTCAACATTCCAGCCAAGTCTTTTAAGCTCACAGCAGTTAAATCTGAACAGGCCAGATGCTCAGTATATAAATTCTTGGTGGCTCACAAGGCTTGCATAGGTGAAGTTATGTAGATCCACATCATCATCATCTTCTTTCGGCTGTTCCCATTAGGGGTTGCCACAGCAGATCATCTGTTTCCATTTCTTCCTGTCCTCTGCATCTTGCTCTGTCACACCAGCCACCTGCATGTCCTCTCTCACCACATCTATAAACCATATCTTAGGCCTTCCTCTTTTCCTGTTACCTGGTAGCTTCATCCTTAGCATCTTTTTCCCAATATACTCAGCATCCCTCTTCAGCACATGTCCAAGCCAACGTAATCTTGCCTCTCTGGCTTTGTCTCCAAACCTTCCAACCTGAGCTGACCCTCTAATATACTTATTCCTAATCCTGTCCACCCTCGTCACACCCAGTGCAAATCTGTACATCTTTAACTCTGCCACATCCAGCTCTAACTCCTGCATTTTTGTCAATACCACTGTCTCCAACCCATATAACATAGCTGGTCTCACTACCATCTTGTAGACCTTCCCTTTCATTCTTACTGGTACTCGTCTGTCACAAATCACTCCTGACACTCTTCTCCACCCACTCCATCCTGCCTGTACTCTCTTCTTCACCTCTCTTCCACACTCACCATTACTCTGAACTGTTGATCCCAAGTATTTAAACTCATCCACCTTTGCCAACTCTACTCCCTGCATCCACACCATTCCTCTATCCTCCTCTCATTCACACACACATATTCTGTCTTAGTCCTGCTGACCTTCATTCCTCTTCTCTCAAGAGCATATCTCCACCTCTCCAGGGTCTCCTCCACCTGTTCCCTACTCTCACTACAGATCACAATGTCATCTGCAAACATCATAGTCCACGGGGACTCCTGTCTGATCTCGTCTGTCAACCTGTCCATCACCATTGTAAATAAGAAGGGGCTCAGAGCTGAATCTTGATGTAATCCCACCTCCACCTTAAACGCATCCATCACTCCCACCGCAGACCTCACCGCTGTCACACTACCCTCGTACATATCCTGTACCACTCTTACATACTTCTCTGACACTCCCGACTTCCTCATACAATACCACAACTCCTCTCTAGGCACCCTATCATATGCTTTCTCTAAGTCTACAAAAACACAATGCAACTCCTTCTGACCTTTTCTGTACTTCTCCATCAACACTCTCAGAGCAAACATCGCATCTGTAGTGCTCTTTCCCGGCATGAAACCATACTGCTGATCACTAATCATCACGTCCCTTCTTAACCTAGCTTCCACTACTCTTTCCAATAACTTCATGCTGTGACTGATCAATTTAATCCCTCTGTAGTTACTACAGCTCTGCACATCACCCTTATTCTAAAAAATTGGTACCAAAATACTTTTTCTCCATCCCTCAGGTATCCTCTCACTTTTCAAAATTTCATTAAACAATCTGGTTAAAAACTCCACTGCCATTTCAACTAAACACCTCGATGATTCCACAGGTATGTCATCTGGACCAACAGCCTTTCCATTCTTCATCCTCTTCAAAGCGATCCTTACTTCCTCCTTGCTAATCCATTGCACTTCATGATTCACTATCCTCACATCATCCAACCTTCTCTCCCTCTCATTCTCTTCATTCATCAACCCCTCAAAGTACTCTTTCCATCTGCTCAACACACTCTCCTCACTTATAAGTATGTTTATCTCATTATCCTTCATCACCTTTACCTGCTTCACATCTCTCCTAGCTCGGTCCCTTTGTCTAGCCAATCGGTACAGGTCCCTTTCTCTCTCCTTAGTGTCCAACCTTTCATACAACTCTTCATATGCCTTATCCTTAGCCTTCGCACCTCTCTCTTTGCCATGCACCTCATCTCCTTATACTCCTGTCTACTTTCTTCATCTCTCTGACAATCCTGCTTCTTCTTTGCCAACCTCTTTCTCTGTACTTCCTCATTCTACCACCATGTCTCCTTATCGTCCTTCCTCTGTCCAGATGTAATACCAAGCAGCTTTCTAGCCATCCCTCTTAATAGCTCTGCTATTTGGTAACTCTTCACTGCCACCCAGTGCCTGTCTTACCTCTTCCCTGAACTCCCTGAACTCCACCTCACAATCACCCTTTTTCAACTTCCACCATTTGATCTTTGGCACTGTTCTCACACTTGTCCTCCTCTTCTTGATCACCAACGTCATCCTACAGACCACCATTCTATGCTGCCTAACTACACTTTCCCCGGTCACCACTTTACAGTCTCCAATCTCCTTCAAACTGGCCCTCTTGCACAGGATATAATCCACCTGTGTGCATCTTCGTCCACTCTTGTATGTCACCCTATGCTCCTCCCTCTTGTTAAAATATGTATTCACCACAGCCATGTCCATTCTTTTCGCAAAATCCACTACCATCTGACCTTCTGCATTCCTTTGCTTAACACCATACCTACCCATCACTTCCTCATCCCCTCTGTTCCCTTCACCAACATGCCCATTGAAATCTGCTCCAATCTCCACTGTCTCACCCTTGGGTACAGTCATCACCACTTCATCCAACTCACTCCAAAATTGTTCTTTCTCGCCCATCGCACACCCAACTTGGGGAGCATAAGCATTAACAACATTCATCATTACACCATCAATTTCCAGCTTCATAAACATCACTCTATCTGACACTCTTTTCAGCTCCAAAACACTCTTAGCATACTGTTCCTTCAGGATAATCCCTACGCCATTTCTCCTCCCATCCATACCATGATAAAACAATTTGAACCCACCTCTGATACACCTAGCCTTGCTCCCCTTCCATCTGGTCTCTTGCACACACAATATACCAACCTTCCTTCTGTCCATCATATCGGCTAGCTCTCTATACCAGTCATACTGCCAACATTATGTAGATCCACCATTTGTTGAATTTTACTTGCAGGGCCATTGCCACAGGCATAGCCTTTCTTTGGTCTACTTCTAATCTTTTGAAGGGAAAGAAGCCGCATGCGCATAATTAAGGAAGATTTTCAGCTATGTAGTACATTTCTGAGACAATTTAATGGAATTTCTATTTGGCAGTCTCCCTGATTCTCATCTAGGGAGTTGCAATTTTTAATTGATTTAGCAGTGGGTGTTGGTATGTCTGGGTAATTGTAAGGCAGTTGGTTCACCATTGGATGGCCTTACTCCTGGTCTGATGAGATCAAAAAAGATATAACCATCCTTGAGATTTTCCCTATTTTGGTAGCTACACAGGCCTGGAATGACTAGCTTTAGAATAGTAGAACTTTTTGCTTTGAAAACGGTGCAGTCATGCATGCCCTGAACAAATGCTTTTCCATATCCAAGTGGGTACACTCAGTTATTAGGTGGTTATTGTTATTGAGTTTGCAAATTAATTTAACTTTTGCTAGCATACATGCACTAGGCCACAGAAATGGAATAGTTGATAGTTTATCCAGTTTTTTAGTTGGGTTCCTATTAAATGATCGAAGATGCATTCTTTCAAATAAAGGCAAAATAATGAAACGGCATATAAGCAAATTCTTTCCCAGGGAAAGAATTCACTTGACCACTTCTGTTATTTTGCCATTTTTGTCAGTATATTTAAGTATGTTTTAAAATACTTTTTTTTTTGTTTTGTGGAACAGCGATTTCAATGTTCTAAGCATTCGAGATTGTAAGCTTTCACTTACATGGGTTCGATAAATCATCATTCGCTTTTTTAAGCATTCGATGATTTAACATAGACCCTTTTTAGTTTTTCAGGTTTCGTTAGTTGGCCCCAGCTGCAGACCCTTTAGGATCCTTCATTCCTCCAGGGTGTGGCTGTTTGGAGAATGATAGCTAAATCATTATTGGACAAATCCTGGGCTCTGAACACAAAAAAGGCTTACTCCTGCTTGTAGAGTACTTTTAAGGGTTTTATCAAGTAGTACCCTAGGGACACAGATGTTGGGGGCTGCCATTGGTCATTCAATTCCTAGTTTACAGATGTTAAAAAGGAGATTCACCCAGTGGCTGAGGCTATATTTGGCAGCTCTGGGCAGGATGGCCCGGCCCATTTGTTGGAGCTGCCTGACTTATCTATTCATTGGATAAAACACTAGGATCATAAAAGCTTGGAATAACACCAGAGTAGCCTCAAACTATGCCAGGAAACTAATAGGACACCACTTTCTAGTTATTTTGCTGAGGGGTCTTTCTCTCCTTAAATATGAGCTTTATGCTTTTATCATCTGGGCAGTGTTATTCACATGCCTATATGCTGGGGCTTTCTAGGGATATAAGTTGTTAAATTCTCTACAATGGAAGGATGTTGTGATTCCCATGGAATGTATGTTAATATAGGTGAGAATATAAAAAATGATCAATCAGGAAAAGGACAATTAGTGAGATTGGACAAGTCTAAAGTAATGGTTACCTGCTCAGTCCACTTGGTTGTCTCTATTACTCAAGATGTCCCTCAGGGAAAAGTTGTCCATCTTTGTCTTTAATTCAATCAACTGTAAGCCTCTTAGTTTGGAGGAGACTAACCTAATGAGAGGTAAAACCCTCTCACACCAAGGTATTTCAGCCAAAGGATATTCGTCATATTCATTTCATATAGGGTGTACATATGACCTAACAGTACAAAGTCATTCTTATAGAAACCCTGAAAAGAACTTACAGATTTCTCTCCGATGCCTTTTTATCATATATTAGGCGGTGATAACATATTTTATGTTTCATGGAGGAAGGTCTTGTGGATAGTGGGGCATTCCTTCATCTGAAGAGTGGCACTTCAAGCTTTGTCTCAACCTTCTCAGCATACAGGGTCATTAGCACATAGCCATTGGTTAGTGGATTGTTTTGACTTCCCCAGGCTCCTGTGGTTCCATTTCTGGGCAAGGAGCTTATCCAAGCTACTGATCATTCATCTTGGTGAGAATGATCTACCTCTGATCCCTAAAAGAATTTTATTAGCGAGAATATTGACAGATCTTCACAGGTGTTGTTCTCTCTATCCCAACGTAGTCTTGTTTTTTGCTTGACTGTGCCAAGGCTTCATTGAAAAGAAGCCAGGAAAAGTGCAGTGTTGGAAAGATCTTAGAGATATATTAATCAAAGCATAGCTCATGTTGCTTCCCAGATTGGGTTCCAAGTGATCGAGCACAAAGATTTGGCTAAAACTGATAAGGCTTATGACTCAGACTGGGTCCATTTGAGCAACCTGGGGTGGGATTAATTTAATAAAGAAATTACTTTGACAATTGGGAAGCATTGTTAGAATGATTCCATCTGATTGCTTTTCTGTATTGATCAGATAGCAACTCCCCTGTAGGGGCCTTTGAGGGGAGTATGACATGGCAAGCATGGTGCTGGGTGGATGTTTAGGGGCTTTCCTCACTTGTATTTCAGTGGCCTCTCCAAGGTGGTGTGGCTTGTTTGAGAATAAAGCCTTGAGCAAAGTTAGTTGTGAATGGGCTGGGAGGCAGGCCTGGAATGTCATGATAAGCAGGTCAGAAGTAGCTTGAGTTATGTACCCAGATCCTAAACTTTGCCTAAAGGAGTATTTGGTGTCTTCATTGGCTCAGCTTCAGAGGACAACAGTCTTCATCTTATGCTATGTCATCTGGCAACAGTAATGATATAGAACACCTGTAGATCTCATAACTTACCTGGAGAAAGCAATGCTGATTACAGAATTTTCTCATATGATAAATTTTATTTATTTAATACAGTGCTCATTTTATCAGTGATAAATTTTCCATTCTTATAAAAAATGTTTTAGAGCTGATGTTAGAGTCCAGACACTGCACAATAAACATACTGGATTTAATAATACTTATTATTTATTTACATGTTTATCGGGAGAGTCCGACTGGACACAGGTCCATTTTCAGCAGAGACCCAGGGAGAAAAGCTCCACATTAAGTATTATTTGCATTATACAGCTAAAAAAAAATAGCATTTAAATATAGACATTAGTTCAGCTAAGGAAGCAAGACAAGAATAAAATATAGATGTAAAACAGCTGTACAACATAGTACAATTTTCAAATATGGTGACATATACTAAACATGGTTACAAATGTAGTTGAGATTCATCAGTGAACAACTGATACAATCTGGCAGTTGTTGCTACAAGAAGTTAGTATTATGTGGTAGGTAGCTGGGAACATGAGTAGCCAAGCTTGCTTAGGTTGTTAATAGGGGGCCGAGAGAGGTAGTAGGTGGGTAGAGTGGATGGTATTAGAGGTGGGGGGGGGGGTTGCAAGGGCATATCTGGCAAGTTTTTAAGTGTGATTTTAGTAAGGATTTGAAGTGGGTGCAAAAAGTTACATAGGTAATTGAGGATGGGAGGGGGTTCCAGAGTTTGGCTATAGTGCAGGAGAATAATGCTTCTCCAGCAGAATTTATGGCTCTTGTGACCTGTAGGAGGTTTTTGAGGCTGGATCATAGTGGTCTCATGGTTATGTAGGGTTGGAGTAGATTCTGGAGGGATGGGACTTTTAGTGGTTGGTTTATTAGTTTGTCATTGAAGGAGGTGGGGAGCTCTAGCCAGCCCAGTTCTACTAGTGAGAGACAATGATGAGTACAGTAGGAAGCTCCTGTGGCAAATTTGGTGATTTTGTTGTAGCAGGTATCGAGCTTATTTAGATCGCATTGTCTAACGTTAGTAAATAGTAGGGTAGAGATAAGATGAGAATTTGCTACCAAAATTTTAGCTGCTTTGGTAAGTAGTTGCTGATTTCTATATAATGCTCTTAGTTTTTTGTGTACCTTTTAGATGGTCATGGAAATGTGAATGTCAAAGTTCAGTTTATTGTCTATTTCTACTCCTAGTAATTTGGTGTGTTCTGTAGGATGGATGGTGGTGTTGTCTTTTGCTGTGATGTTAAAGTGAGAGCTGTCTAGGGTAAGTTTGGTGGGTTGGAAGATTAGTAATTTTGTATTGTTTGGGTTGAGTATTAGTTGGGCATCGGATAACCAAGTTTCAATAGAAGAAAGTGCTTCCTGTGTGACTTTTTGCAGTTTGGGTAGGGAGTGGTCTGTGCAAATGATGGCTGAGTCATCTGCATATTGTATGAGTGTGCCATGTGTTGTGGCTGAGGCTAGATTATTGGTGAAAATAGAGAAGAGTAGGGGCCCCAGGATGGACCCTTGCGGAACCCGGTAGTTGGGGGGATAGGTTGTCCTGCTAAACAACTGCTTGTTGGCGGTCAGATAGGTAACTCTGAAACCAGTTGATGAGTGGTTGAGAGAAGGATAGGTTATTGAGAAGAGAGATGAGTTGTTTGTGGGGGACCATGTCGAAAGCTTTAGAGAGGTCTAGGATGGTTGCTGAGGAGAGATAACCTGCATTTTTATTTTGTAGGATAGTGTTAGAGAACGAGAGTAAGGTGGTGGTGGTGCTATGGTTAGGTCAGAAAGCATGTTGCGTGCTGGAGAGAACAAGTGTTTTTAGAATACTGGTATTATAGCTTGAAAACCTTATAACAACAAAGCTGTACTACATGTGTATAAATGTCAAGAGTGCTGGAATTCCTGAATGTTGGGATATGTCTACCTTTTCAAGCCTCTTCTTTAAACTCTACAGGAAAGTTGAATGTCTAAGAAATGAAACCATCTGTGTGGCATATTGATACTAATACACATATCTGTATATTCCAGCTAATGATGAATGTCTAATAGTAGATGTGGTAATTGAAGGAATATTACAGCAAGATGTATTTAATCTTACTGTATACAACAGAAGTCCAAATTTAAATTGTGACCAACATGAGAGGTTGCTGCAAACACTGATTAAGAAATTAACAAATTGTCCCACAAACCTTCTCTGAGATTTTAATTATTCATATATTAACTGGTAAACTATATGTCTCATAACATTCTACAAGCAAGAATGCCTTGACAGATTTAGCTTAAGGAAAATGAAGCAAGTGACACCTAATCTTGCTATACCAAACAACCATCTTGGGTTTGATTCATAGAATCTCTAGAAAAGTCTGAATACAAACCAATGTATTCAATGTTAACAATGTTTAATTTTCAAAAGTCAGCAAATATTTATAAACACAGCAAAAACAACAATAAGCATTTTAAAAAGGATCTGATTTCTATGCAAGATTCAAAAACTGTAGCTGGGACATATGTCAACCTATTTATGTCTGTTTTGACAGTGACTTCAAAATCTAAATATATAATTTCAACATGTAATAAACTATCATTGTAATAGGACGCATGTTTTAAAAAGTATAAAAAATATTTTAAAAGTTAGGGAGACAATGATTTGTGAAAGCTTGTCAAAAACACAGAAAGAATAAATAAACAGATAAGCAAACAAACAAATAAATAAATACAAAAAGAACATGAAAGCAGTAATTGTGCCAGCATGGGCTAGATGTGAGAATTGATTAGCCATGGGTATAGACAACAAAGAAGCAAACTTTAAGTGCAAACTTACAAAAAGGAGTTACTAAGAGTATAGATCCTATTTTGGTAGATATCAACTGTGCATTTTATGTAAAACATATTGATAAATAATTTAACATGTTTCATCTATTTGTAGGTCATCTCGTAAGATACATGCTAAGGAACTGATTATCCCTAAAGAAAAATACATTCCAAGTCCTTATATTAAATTTCATGAACTTTTATCAGTTTTCTTAGCTATTAAAAGATCTAGTAGAATAAGCCCTGATAGTCAGTGAACCGTTTATTTAAAGATGGAATTGTGTTCTCTTTGTTCTATATATTTAATATTTTGACAAATATAAGTTGAGTACCCATAGACTCGAAAAACTCCATTGTGGCCATTATTTTAAGAACAGTGATAGTATGACAGAAAACTATATGTATATTAATCTTAATACTGTTGTTGTCTTTCGGCTTTTCCCAGTTAGGGGTCGCCACAGCAGAACTCTGGTCAGCTAATGATTGGCAGTAGATTTTCATGAATGCCAAAGTGCCAGCTCAACGTTCAACCTTCAATGAAGGGATGTCCATTTATGCATGTCTTTCGAGTGCCCACCCAACCATGGGGAGGACATGCAGACTCCACACAGAAGGCACTCCCTGCACTCCAGCTGAGAATCGAACGGGCCCGAGCTGGGAAAGATATGCAGCAGGTAAGGGTGATAAAGGATAGTGAGGCCAATGTACTCACAAGCAAGGAGTGTGTGTTGAGCAGATAGAAAGAGTACTTTAAGGGGTTGATGAATGAAGAGAATGAGAGAGAGAGAGAGAGAAGGTTGGATGATGTGAGGATAGTGAATCAGAAAGTGAAACAGATTAGCAAGGAGGAAGTATGGACAGCTATAAAGAGGATGAAGAATGGAAAGGCTGTTTGTCTAGATGACATACCAGTGGAAGCATGGAGGTGCTTAGGAGAAATGGCAGTGGTGTTTTTAACCAGATTGTTTAATGAAATCTTGGAAAGTCAGAGGATGCCTGAAGAATGAAGACAAAGTGTTTTGGTACCTATTTTTAAAAATAAGGGTGATGTGCAGAGCTGTAGTAACTACAGAGGGATAAAACTGATCAATCACAGCTTGAAGTTATGGGAAAGAGTGGTTAAGCTAGGTTAAGAAGGGAGGTGATTATTAGTGATCAGCAGTATGGTTTCATGCCAGGAAGGAGCACTACAGATGTGATGTTTGCTCTGAGAGTGTTGATGCAGAAATATAGAGAAGGTCAGAAGGAGTTGCATTGTGTCTTTGTGGACTTGGAGAAAGCATATGATAGGGTGCCTAGAGAGGAGTTGTGGTATTGTATGAGGAAGTCAGGCGTGACAGAGAAGTATGTAAGAGTGGTACAGGATTTGTACGAGGGTAGTGTGACAGCAGTGAAGTCTGCAGTGGGAGTGACAGATGCATTTAAGGTGGAGGTGTGATTAAATCAAGGATCAGCTCTGAGCCCTTTCTTATTTGCAATGGTGATGGACAGGTTGACAGACGAGATCAGACAGGAGGCCCCATGGACTATGATGTTTGCAGATGACATTGTGATCTGTAGGGACCAGGTTGAGGAGACCCTGGAGAGGTGGAGGTATGCTCTAGAGAGGAGAGGAATGAAGGTCATCAGGACTAAGAGAGAATATGTGTGTGTGAATGAGAGGGAGGATAGAGGAATGGTGAGGATGCAGGAAGCAGAGCAGGTGAAGGTGGATGAGTTTAAATACTTGGGATCAACAGTTCAAAGTAATGGTGAATGTGGAAGAGAGATGAAGAAGAGAGTGCAGGCAGGATGGAGTGGGTGGAGAAGAGTGTCAGGATTGATTTGTGTCAGATGGGTACCAGTAAGTGTGAAAGAGAAGGTCTACAAGAGGGTGGTGAGACCAGCTATGTTGTATGGGTTGGAGACAGTGGCATTGACAAAAAGGCAGGATTCAGAGCTGGAAGTGGCAGAGTTAAAGATGTTAAGATTTGCAATGGGTGTGACAAGGATAGACAGGATTAGGAATCAGTATATTAGAGGGTCAGCTCAGGTTGGACGGTTTGGAGACAAAGTCAGAGAGGCGAGATTGCATTGGTTTGGACATGTGCTGAGGAGGGATGCTGGGTATACTGGGAAAAGGATGCTAAGGATGCAGCTGCCAGGTAAGAGGAAAAGAGGAAGGCCTAAAATAAGGTTTATGGATGTGGTGAGAGAGGACATGCAGGTTGTTGGTGTGACACAGCAATATGAGAGGACAGGAAGAAATGGAAACAGATGATCCACTGTGGCAACTCCATTGGGAACAGCCGAAACAGAATAAGAACACCCTGTACAGACAGATATCTTTAGTATCCCTGAAACCAAACAATAGACAACACGGATGTGGCACAGTCATCACTTGCACAGGGTGGTTTGTGGGGGTGTGGAATTATTATGCTAGCAATTGTCTAACTGGCTAACCACAATATAACTGACAGTTACAATTATCAGGAAAACAGCACAAATGGACATATAAAATACATATTAAATGTAGGTAGACACCCAGTGCATCAGACACATATCTTTAGTATCCCTGAAGCCAAAAGACAGACAACAGGGATGTGGCACAGTCATAATTTGCACAGGGTGGTTTGTGGGGGTGCAGGAGGCCTAGGCTGACTCAAAAGGTCAGTGAGAGTGTGTGTGTGAGTCAGTAAGGGCAGCAGCCAACAGGGAACATGTAAATGTAGCATGTGTGTCAGTAGGTGCCCTCAGTGTGATATTTGTGTGTGTGTGTCTGCATGAAGACAGCCAGGTTCAGTGCTAGCTCTATGTGTCTGTATGTTGGACAGCTGTGAGCCATGCATGATACAGCTGACAGCTCAAGAAAGAGCACCAATGCCTCCACTTTTTAAGAAGGTTGAAAAAAGCTAAGCTTCCTCCTCATATTCTCTCCACTTTCTGTGTAGGTGCAGTAGAAGGCATCCTCACCTGCAACTTCACAGTGTGGTTTGGAAGCTGCACAGTTACAGAAAGGAAGGTGCTACAAAGAGTGGTGAGGGGTGCAGAAAAGGTAACAGGTTCCAGTCTTCCATCAATACACCATCTTTATTCTGCAAGAAGGATCCAAAAGGCCACCAAAATAATACGGGGCAATATGCATCCTGTGCATGGACTGTTTAAGCATCTGGCACTGGGCAGGAGATATTGCAGCAACCACTGCAGGACTACAAGATTCAGTAACAGCTGCTACCCTACAGTGATTAGACTTCTGAACTCAGCCGCAATTCCAAGGGGTCTGGACATATAATACATCAATTTTTATTTATTTGGGCAATATATACTTATATATGTTCCTAATAAGTACAATATTTATTTACTGTACCCATAATCAGTATTATTTAAGTCACTCAAGTGCAATATTAGACGAATAACTTGAGCATTTCAATCTGTAGTGTATTTTGTTTTACTTTAAATAGGGTAGTTAATTTAACTCTGGGGAGGGTATTCTGTTTGTGTATGAGTGCTGGCAAATGTCTACTCTTTCTTGCATGTATTGGGAGTAGTATTGTATTTGTTAGTTATGTTTATTCCTCTACTTGTATGTGTTGTTTCACTCTCCTTTGTAATCTCAAGAATTGAGCTGATGTACAAAATTTTAGGCTACATGTGTGTAGTTCTAAATGACAATAAAGTTTACTATGACTTTGACTTTGTCCCTGACCATGAGAACTGGCTCTGCCAGGAGTTGCACTGGCACCTCCATGCCCAAGGTCAGATGGTGTGCTACTAACTGAGGGTGACTGATGTCTGCTGGATATACCCCCTTCACGAGAATGACCAGGACCACAACCCCATGGCCTGCTACTTCTGGGTGTGGACAGCACACTCTCTGATGGAGCAGTGGCTGTACTGCCACTATGGGAGGTTGATTGGGCATGGGCCTGTTGGTTCTCAGCAGATGTAGTTGCTGACCTACACCCACAAGGGCGAAGTTCCCTTCCCAGCAGACATCCCAGCACAGACACTGTGCATTTCATGACGGATGGTCATTGAGCCAATCCAGTGAATTAACAACACAGTGGGGGCAGTGACAGATGTCAGACTGTGCCACATCTAAAACCCTGAGCGTTCTCCTAGAGTGATGTTCTGAACATGCCTATGCCTCCATTATGGCCCAAGCATACATCTAGTAACACGGGAAGATACATCTGCACCAGGTGGTGGAGGGACAGCAGGCCTCTGATGAGCACCCCTATTAATCTGCCTGTGTACAAATGCCAATAGTTTGGCTACAGGCAGTGTCAACAAGCACTGAAGCTGTGTTAGCTATACTTCCCTGGCCTACGTCCTTGCCCTCCAACTGTCCAATATGTGTGACCTCAGTGGGCTGGGCCTACTGTCTGTGTCTGGGGATCCTGAGTGTGGGTTCTGGATGTCAATTTCTGTGTCAGATTCAGCCTCTGCAAAGCCTGACTGTGCCTCACTTTGGCCACCAATCATCGACTCTGATGAGACACTGACATCAGGTGGTGCAGGGGACACAGAACTACTGCAATGTTCATATAATGATAAAAAAATACAGGATGACAGTAACACCTGCACTACTATGCTGCAGCTTACACTGATGTCACTATTAAACATTTAAACCTGCCAACTACTTACAGTGATACGTGTAGACAAAGCCATAAATAGTGGTTGTACAAAGGATATAGAATATGAACAAATGTTGCATAATATGCTCCTACAAACATCTACAACTGATGGAATAACAAATTTTGATTTACCATGACATATCTGAAGGGTATGTATGCATTTGGAATGATGAATCTTTGTCATATAATTTAATGTCTGCTGTCATTACTGACTGCACAGTAATCTGACATTGAATTACTATGATCTTAAATACAGGCCCGAAAATGATTACCAAACTTTGACAATCAGAAAAAAATCTGTGCAGTGGACAAGTATACAAACAGTACTGAAATACATACAGTAGGCCTGAGAAAACATAGCAGATACGTGGGAATATATATATATATATATATATATATATACTGTTGTAGGCTACACACTCAAGTGTGATAGCCATTTCTGTGCACTTATTGCTTTTTGATTGTATCTGCTTTATCTTCTGAAAATAAAAAAAAAAATATATATATATATATATATATATATATATATATATATATATATATATATATATATATACTTGTTTTCCCACCTTTCTAAGCTAGTATAATCCAGGTTTCAGGTAAGTGCTGAATTCAGGGCTGTGTTACAAGTTTCTGTGTTTGCCCATACCTTACTTGGATAGAAGGAAGTTTCTCTGCTCACTGTGAGAGAGGGAGCTTTGAGCAGCCTATATGTCCCTGGAGGAGTGGTGTCAGCCCAGAAATTAGTAGTTTATTGGCCATTTTTGGCTAATTTCTATCTCTTTCATTTCCCTGCTATAAAACCCACATTTGTGCGGTTTTGCACACTGGGCAGTGCCGTTTAGCTAGGGTATAACTATTCCCAGCTCCACAAAGTCTACTCTTCAATTTTTCCCTTGGAACTAGACAAACTTTCAACTTAAGCACTCAAACCATTCACTTATCATACCGGCACTTGCTCAAAACACATAGCAAGCACTAATAAACCTTAGCACTAGACCCCCCTATACTGTAGAGAAGGACAAGGCTCTCTATTCGGCCTTACCAGCCAATTAGTAAAACAGTTCACTGTACCTATCCAGGCATGTCCAAAGGGCAGTTTCAGGTGTACTCTCTGGTCCAACTTGTGAATTTTGGCATTTTGAGGCAATGTTACAATTGCCTCATGTACACAGACAACCCTCTCCTCCTTCCACCAAACACTAATACATGCAAGAGATGCAATTATACAGCCAAACTGGAGGCTAAGCTCTCTCAACCCAAGACTGGACCAGGCAGTCAAGAGGTGAAGGGAATTACTTGCATCACACCACCAGTCTCACATAGACCTATGAAACCAGCACCGGCAAAAAACACACATAAATACATGAAAACATACTTGGAGGCTCTAAATAAAAATCTGCAGAAGCAACAGACACCTCCAAAGCAGACATCCAAGCAACCTCCACCCCCCAATACAAACCATGAAACACATACTTCACAAAACCAGTGTGCCACACAATCACAGCCCTTAAGGCAAAATAACATACCCAACACACTAGCAATAGGTGACTCTATAGTCAGGCACACAGATGTCCCACTCACTAGGCTGAACAAGGAGAAGGTTACTTTTAGCTGCCTGTCGGGTGCCAGGATCTGACACATAACACAAGCACTCAGGTCACTCCAGAACAAGTACAAATATGACTCTGTCATTGTCCATGTTGGTGTGAATGACCTGAGCCGTACCTCCCTGCACTACATGAAAAGAGACATGGAGGAGCTCCCTAATCACGTAGCCCAGGCCGATATGACCCTGACCCCAAGTAGCATCCTGCCCTCACCAAGAATAATACCATGGTATCGAGAAAAAATTATCAATTTCAACAATTGGTTAACTTCTGGTGTCATTCAAAGGGGACCCAATGTCTGTCAGCCTGGGATGACATACTCGATAAGCCACGCTGCTAAGCTAGAGATGGCTTGCACCTGTCACCCTTAGGGATTTGAATACTGGCCAAGGCTCTTGCCACCCCCATAGTGCCTTTTTTAGGCAAGGCTCAAAAGACAAATCCACCACCGTAAATAGCACAAGTAACAAAAAACTGAGGGTAATGCTACTCAATGACAAAAGTCTAAACCTCAAAATGCATGCACACGAGGCACTCCTCAGTATGGAGAAAATCAATATATGTGCAGTAACAGAAACCTGGTTTAAGGCTCCAGAGAGCATCCCAGCACTACCAGGCTACAATTTATACTATACATTTTGGCCACAAAACCCAGACCAAAATACAAAAGGCGGGGGAGTATCCATATTCATCAAGGATACCCACACCTCCAGGTTACTGGCACACCACGATGCTTCAGAGATCATCCACATGCAACTAAAATTGGGCAAAACTGCTATTCAAATTATAGCTTGCTACAGATCACCCACCATGTCCCAGGACCCCCACTCCACATTCCTGGAAACACTGGGAAACATAAAGGTTCTACCAAACACCCTGATATTGGGTGATTTCAGTTACCCAAACATTAACTGGGAGAACTACTCAAGTACAAACTCCCTTGCCCAACATTTCCTAGAATTTAAAAACTCAAACGCCCTGGATCAACTGGTCAACACCCCCACCAGAGGTGACAACATATTGGACCTGGTCATCACCAACATGGGTGACCGGTGTTCCACACCAGAGGTCAACCCCTCGCTGGTTAGATCTGACCATAAACTAATCACTCTAGATATCTACATTCTGCCACCACCCCTGGTCAAAGAAACCTCGGTGAAAAACTTTTCAAAAGCAAACTTCATGTTACTTAAGACCGAGGTGGGAAGTTTCAAAGCCCCCATGCTAAAGGATAACGCTGTCCAACCTGCAAAATCCTTTACTAATGCACTCTATGGGCACCTACAAGAATGTATGGATCATGCTATCCAAACGAAACCAAGACTCACTCCTCCAAGAAAAGGAAACCAGTCTGGTAGACCTCTGCCATAAACATGCTATACAATAGAAGGAGGAAACTAGTACAGAAAAGAGTAAAATCCCAAGAAGGGAAGACATCCCTGATCAGTATCAGCAAGAAACTACATTCCCTCATAAAATCATCCAAGGCTAGCTTCAAAAGAAATATTGACATGGACTCCAAAGATAACCACAAGGCATTCTTTAGCTATGTCAAGAATCTAAGTGGCAATTCTCAGATCTGCTCGGAGTTAGTGCAGAATGGCACAAAATACACTGAACCGACTGAAATAGCCAACATCCTGGCAGACAGGTTCAATGCAAACGTCACCCTCCTCTCACCCCCTAAAAGGGCCCATAACTATACCAGAAGAATGTAGTGCCCCTGAAATCACAGACACTCAGGTTAAAACAGACCTCTCCAAAGCCAAAATCACAGAGTCAATGGGACCGGATGTTGTCCCAGGCTGCGTTTTACACGAGCTCAAAGATGAACTAACCCCTTACCTAAACATACTGTTTGAACTCAGCCTCTCCATAGGCTACGTGCCAACAGAGTGGCGCACAGCAACGGTTATTCCACTCCCCAAAGGTGGAGCCCCAATGGACCCTGGGAACTATCACCCTATAAGCCTAACTAGCTTGGTCTGCAAAGCTTTGGAGCTCATCATCATGGATCTCATTAATAGAGACATTGGGAACCTCCAAACACTGGACCCTACCCAGTTCAGCTTTGTTAAGGGCAGATCATGCCTCCTGAACCTGGTGGACTTCTTTGAGACAGTTACCAAGGCTATAGATGAGGGAAAGGTAGTCCACACAGCCTATCTAGACCTTGCAAAGGCCTTAGATACCATTCCTGACTCAGGTATTATAGACAAGCTCACCAGCCTGAACATAAACCCCTACGTCACAATATGGGTTGCCAACTGGCTCATAGACAGAGCCCACATGGTAAGAGTTGCAGGAGCTAGGTCTGACTCTAAACCGGTTACAAGTGGCATTCCCCAGGGCTCAGTTCTAGGACCCCTCCTGTTCGGCATATACTTCTCAGAGGTACAGGCAAGCACAGGAGGACTATGGCTGACCAAGTTCACAGACTACTGCAAACTAGGGGCTATAATTGACTCTCTGGCTGACACAGACATCCTCCAAAAGTGTCTCACTGAGACAGATACCTGGTGTCAATACCATGGCCTCAAGCTAAATGCCAAAAAGTGCATAGTCATCCCCTTTGGAAAAAACAAAGTACCCACAAACTACCACATAGGTGGTAGCCCCCTAAATACGGAAGATGTAATAAAGGATCTGGGGACCCAAGTAGATAGTAACTTCTCCTTTGATAATCACATTGCCAAAGTGGTTAGAAAATCCTTCTATATGGCCCACCTATTCACAACAGGGTTTGCATTCAGATCGAAAGAGGTCATTGGGCCCCTCTATGCATCACTCATCAGACCCATCATAGAGTATAATGCCCCATTTGGGATGTACCTTACAAGACACCTGCAACAACTGGAAATACCACAGAAGTACCTCACCAAGAGGATCACTGGCCTCAAGCAGATGCCCTATACAGCTCGACTGAAGAAACTTCAGCTGTACTTGGTTGCATACCTCCTACTCATAGGTGATCTCTGCCTAACATACAAGGCCATGTCCAACCCAGAATTGATGGACATGCTCCACCTAAATAAAACCATATCCCCTCGAGCCACACGCTCCAGGGATCTAAACCTCACCACAATAATAAATAGGACATGCTGGAGGGATAGATTCCTGTCCCGGAGACTTCCCGTGCTTTGAAACAAAATTCCAATCTACATTAGGCAGAGCTCCTCGCTAACTCTCTTCAAGAGAAACCTTGACGAGTGGATGGGAAACAGAAAGTTTACTCCAGAGATCACTTCAATGGCTCTGCTGGACAGAGACACAGGGAACTAATCTAAAGGGGTGGTGAAAGCCAACACATTCTGGCTAGGATACCTTCGGCCAGATAGCCTAGTACCTACCTATGAACCTACATATACATTTTATATATATATATATATATATATATATATATATATATATATATATATATATATATATATATATATACACACACACACATACATACATTACAGACAAAAACATAGTCCACTTACCAACCCCTGCAGCATTTGGATGTCGAATCCCTGATGGTCCTGGGAAAATTAGAGAAAAGCATAATGGCAACAGCACCACATTTAACCATACAACAGGTGTTAATACATTTGCTCATCTATATGTACACTCAAGTAAGTATTATCAGGAATGTGGATAACATCCTTTAAAGGAGCATAAAACTGCAGCTATCTGAAATTCCTCAAACCAACGCACATACAGCTTGATACAACTATATACAGTTATGACAGAATGCAGCAGTATTTTAATGATGATGTAATAAAGCATACCTGGCAGCCCCATATGTGATGCAGGACTGCCACCTATATCCAGAACATGTTGGATTAAGGATTATTGGGAGCTGTCCTTTGTGGAGATGTGTGCTAGGAATCTCTAAGTGATAGTTGTAGGACCTGAACACTGCGGCTATCTTAATTACACCCCACCAAAAAAAGCACTCTGCTACATATTAAAATTATATACAGTACCACAGAATGACTGCAGCCATATTCTACTGATGATCTAACACAGCCTACCTGGATGATCCTCTTGAGAAGCAGGAGTGGCACCCACATCAAGGACATCCTTGCTGTTGGACTGCTGGGAGCTTTCCTGAGTTCTAATATTTGTCAGGAATTCTTATATGGCACTGAGGGGTTACTCTGCTTCAGGCCCACCACCAGTGATCTCATGATCATGTGGCACTTCAGCTGCATGCTTCCTGGCTGCATGGATCATATCTGTAACTCTGTGAAGCACCTGCTAATACATGTAGCTTTGTTGGTTCACCCTGTTGATTTTTCACACAAGGTCATCCCAGAATTCCACACTTTCGGCCATTTGTGCCCAATCTCATGACAACGGGACCTCATGGTGTTGTCTGAGCACATCTATAATCAGCTCATTTTCATCCTCAGAGAATGGTGGTCTCTATCTTGGGGCAATATATTGTTTACTGAAAGACAAATTAATGATAACACATATAAGGATCACATAAGTAAAACTTTGCGTACAGATAATGCATTAAAGGAATGTTCCCAGTACTCAACAGTGGATTAAACTCTAAAGGTTCAACACTGTACAGCACATAACAAGGGTGATTAAAAACTAACATCGTAAGAAGAGAAAAATAATATTTATTGTGCCCTAACAGCTAATTAACTGTGTCATTCACCCAACATAACACTGCACTCTAGTTTGTTCCATAGCACAACTTCACCCCCCCCCTCCCGTAAAAAAAACTGGATCAGGAACAATGGTGTTAAGAAAACAATGGGGAAATGTTAACAGTACTAGCAAATGATCTTTTCATGGAACATTTGTACATAGTTAGCAAACAGCATTATAATCTACGCCTACCTTACATCCTCTGTATCTCTCACATTGCTGATAAAGAAGGCCATGTAATGAATTTGTTTCTACAACATGGATACAGATTTACTTTACATTTATGGTTATCTGCATTCCAGCATATCCATTATTTAGGTAATAAGATAAATACATACCTGATGGAGTAAAATACTCCTCTGATGGAATACAAGTTAATTTGACGAGATGTGTGTATGGGTTGCAATCATAAGTCTCATCCACAACAGTTTACCCAGCTACTCATTTGCCTTTGTATAAGGGAGTACATCGATAATTGATTGTATGTTTTCTACTCTGTGCATCAGAGATGCTAATTATAGCATACACAGCTGAACTGGATGCTAATCAACTAATCCTGTGGAGCTAGTCCACAAGATATAAAAGGATTCATGTTGTCTCTATTTCCTTTTTTTTTGTGTGGATTGAGAAAATACTTGAGTACAGATACAAAGTAGGTACAAGCAGATCATTATCTCCTGCTTTTTTATTACATCTGTTTGGAATACAGACTGAAGACACTGCTGCTACTGGTAGTCTAGCAATAGCCATACACAGAGAAGGTGAAACGTTTGCAGGACACATACACACTGGAGGAGCTGAGGGACCTCTCTCAGCATTGACTCACAGACTGAGACAAGTGCAGGAAACCATCCCAGTGAGAAGTAAGGTATGTGCTTAAATGGTATTAACAGTCACTGGAACATTTCATTGAGCAGTAGGGGGCATGCTTGGTGTGTTACAAGCATCACCATCCACGATCTTCAAAACATCACTGCATGGTATGCTACAACATAGCAAATGTACACATTAGTTCTGAGTATATTTTCAGAAGAATGCTACAATTGTATCATGTCTTGCATTTCTCTAAATTAATGAGTTCCTTACATTTGAGTCATGTACACATTACAACAAGAAATGGAGAACAGGGTAGGATCTACTGCCAAGTCATGTTGAACAGTATGTGTATCATCAGTCACATGTGTGTGGCAAACCTGCCAGTCAACATGAATCTCCTATGTGCTCCTTCTCCCAAATGCTCAAGATGTATGCTCTGGGGAATATCTCACGGGCTCACATAGGGGTGGATGCCCTTGCTCCCTACCCACAAAATAACAGTCAATGCTTATTCATGCTAGCCAACATGGCTTTACTTATTTGTTGACTCAATAACATATTCCCACTTAATATCCTTCAACATTGTAAAGGGAATACTATAGACTTGTTTTAACATGTTTGTTACCACAGTACTGGTCCGATGATTACTCACTGACCAAGGAACACAGCATGTTAGGACTGTGTTGTACATCTGAAAACAATAATCATAGCAGCCTGTGTAAGGAGTAAGTGAATTATATTCCAAGTTGAACATTTAACTACATGTATATCTAACATGTCATCATCATCTTCTTTTGGCTATTCCCGTTAGGGGTTGCCACAGCAGATGAACTGTTTCCATTTCTTCCTGTCCTCTGCATCATGCTCTGTCACACCAACCAGCTGCATATCTTCTCTCACCACATCCATAAACCTTATCTTAGGCCATCCTCTTTTCCTGTTACCTGGCAGCTTCATCCTTAGCATCTTTTTTCTAATATACTCTGCAACCCTCCTCAGCACATGTCCAAACCAACGTAATCTTGCCTGTCTGCCTTTGTCTCCAAACCTTCCAACCTGGTTTGACCCTCTAATATACTTATTCCTGATCCTGTCCACCCTTGTCACACCCAGTGCAAATCTTAACATCTTTAACTCTGCCACATCCAGCTCAAACTCCTGCCTTTTTGTCAATCCCACAGTCTCCAACCCATATAACATGGCTGGTCTCACTACCCTCTTGTAGACCTTCCCTTTCAATCTTACTGGTACTCGTCTGTCACAAATCACTCCTGACACTCTTCTGCACCCACTCCATCCTGCCTGAACTCTCTTCTTCTCCTCTCTTCCAGACTCACCATTACTCTGAACTATTGATCCCAAGTATTTAAACTCATCCACCTTCACCACCTCTACTCCTTGCATCCTCACCATTCCTCTATCCTGCCTCTCATTCACACACATATATTCTGTCTTAGTCCTGCTGACCTTCATTCCTCTTCTCTCTAGAGCATATCTCCATCTCTCCGGGGTCTCCTCCACCTGTTACCTACTCTGACTACAGATCACAATGTCATCTGCAAACATCATAGTCTACGGGGAGTCTCGCCTGATCTTGTCTGTCAACCTGTCCATCACCATTGCAAATAAGAAAGGGCTCAGAGCTGAACCTTGATGTAATCCCACCTCCACCTTAAATGCATCTGTCACTCCAACCACAGCCCTCACCACTGTCACACTACTCTCGTAGATATCCTGTACCACTCTTACATACTTCTCTGACACTCCCCACTTACTCATACAATACCACAACTCGTCTCTAGGCACCCTGTCATATGCTTTCTCTAAGTCTACAAAAACACAATACAACTCCTTCTGACCTTCTCTGTACTTCTACATCAGCACTCTCAGAGGAAACATTGCATCTGTAGTGCTCTTTCCCAGCATGAAGCCTTACTGCTGATCACTATTCATCATGTCCCTTCTTAACCTAGCTTCCACTACTCTTTCCCATAACTTTATGCTGTGACTAATCAGTTTAATCCCTCTGTAGTTACTACAGCTCTGCACATCAACCTTATTCTTAAAAATCGGTACCAAAACACATTTTCTCCATTCCTCAGGCATCCCCTCACTTTCCAAGATTTCATTAAACAATCTGGTTAGAAACACCACTGCCATTTTATCTAAACACCTCCATGCTTCCACAGGTATGTCATCTGGACCAACAGCCTTGTCATTCTTCATGCTCTTCATAGCTATCCTTACTTCCTCCTTGCTAATCCATTTCATTTCATGATTCACTATCTCCACATCATCCAACCTTCTTTCTCCCTCATTCTTTTCATTCATCAACCCCTCAAAGTACTCTATCCATCTGCTCAACACACTATATCTGACATGTACTATTTAAAAATAAATGTACATTCCCTGTTGAAGTTGCTTGTGCGCTGAATTACTGTTAACTGCTTGCTACAGTATTCATGCATTCCTCTGACTCTACATTGCATGTTGATCTGGATTGCGCACCTATGTAGGCATATTCCCTATGTACTAACAAATTGGACAATACATATCATAAACAGATTTTTTTCTGCATGTTATCACTTCATTTTCTTATAGTGAACCATTATGAAGCTTTCAATGAATACAAATGTAACCACAGGTTATGTGAGTTCTCCTGTGGTGCAAAGAGGTACGTACCACTTTTAAGTTCAGATGGTCCTGGGTTCAAATACAAATAATGCAGCCTTGTTTTTTGTAATGTGCCCTTGCAATAGCTAGCAATGCAAGGAATCCTATACATGTCTATCTTCTTTGTTTTGGGAAAAACTGTGAATGTAGGACTGTCATAGCTAAAGTTCAGGGTTGTAATACTGCAGAATCCTGTCCTTTTTAATGGTGTTCCACTTCACATGATAATGCAGTATTTCCTATATAATAATTATTGTCAAGATGGATGAGGTGTTTTTTGTATTATTTCACATAGTGTGTAATTAGCTTTGCACAAACATGTTGCCTGTGTTTGCACAGTAGTAAGCAGCGCTCACCATTTTCAAATGCTGCATATCAGAACATTCCGCATTCTCAGTATCTGTTATAACTGCAATTAACAGGAAAACACATTGCACATTGGTGTACATCCTCACTACATATGGATGGCATTCAAAGTGAAGGTCTGAGATTTTATTCTCAAAGGTTGGGTTTGCAGGAGTCCAAAGTGTTTGTTGGACTCCTAGTGAATGATTATGGTCCCCAGCTGTTGCAGGAAACCTATCATGGATCAGATTACAAATCGGATGCATAGAATAGTTTGGCCCTGGATTTGTCTACTGCTACCAGCATCCCCGACACTGGTGAACAGTGTATAAATCACAACCAAGACCTCAGGATGAGGAAGAGGGATACCTTTGAACATTGGATGGATGAATGTTGGACTGATGGCACTCCACAGATGTGTGTGCATCACTTACAGGCACTGCTTGAGTGATGAAGCAGCTGCATCTGTTTCTGATTGCTGATCTCAAAATGTTCATATTTCTGCCACAGCTAATGAGGAGTGAGCACTAAATCTGCAAGGCTATGAGGGAAAACTGAGAAGGATGAGAGATGCAAGTGGTATGTATGCTTCAAACCAGTACTGCTATTTTAGCATTAGGAGTAAATTCAGGTTATTGTGCTAAACACCGGTATCACTGTGAGTATACAGTTGTCCATTGTACCATGATATTGTGCATGTATTAGTATGTTTTGTTAAACAGCAGTTTGGTATTACAGAGTAGATAGGTGTTGTCATTTAGAAAACTACACTTCCGAAGTATACAGGACACATTTCAGTTGACATAAGTATTGCAATGTGACACATTACTTATATACCAGTGTCACCAAAAGCATACTGCAGATTGTTATCATAACAGTGAACATGTAGTTATAACAGTGAAAAAGGAAAGAGTTCTGGCATTATGTTGTATTCAAAATGGAAAGTACATTATTACATTAGTCACTGCTTGTGGTTTGGATGGCACACTCCCCAGATGTAAGGACATCTCTTTGCAATAATGTTTTAGGTTGTCTACACTAACATTGAGTATGTTATGTATTCATAATGACAGCAGAGAAAGAACAGACCTCTATACCTGTGCCCCAGATGGCCTGCTGTCAAATGTAAACATTGTACATGCAACATGCATATGCTCATGATATGCAAGCATGAATGCATGTTGGATGCAATCTGATCTTTAGTATAGTATGTCTGTCTTAGCAATAGGATATTATTCAACATAACAAATGTATCTATTAGTATTTGTTATTTTTATAAGTAAAATGTAAAATAATATAGTACATTATTTCAAGAAAGCTTTGTATATTACCTGTGCAGTTACTTATTTTCATTCCTTTTTGTCTCTCTCCACCCCCTCTTATTTTTTATTTTATTATATTGTTATATTGTTTCAAATAATATTTTCCATTATAATACTTATTTTGTATTTTTTATGTAAATGTTATTTTGTACATTATTTTGTGTTATGTTTATTTCTTTTTTTGAATTTTATTTTCATTTCATATTACTACAGTATGGCAGGGTAGGACAGTTCCCCTTGGAACGCCTACACTCTCTCCACCAGCTACAGCACCCAGGTGCAACAAGTGTACCATTGTGCAATAATTCTTTAAAGAAAAGGAAAGGGGATCATAGGACAGTGGTGAAATGGGGAGCAAGCAGGGGGGAAAACAAAGTGATAGGAAGGTAGGAATGTGCAGGAAGGGTGTAGGGAAGAACCATAGTTATCCATTTCTTCAACAGTAGCTACTGGGCATATGTACACATTTTAAGATATATTTGGACTGTCACCTCCAGAGAGAGGGGTGACAACAACATAATTGCATTGTGAAGCCAATTGGACCATATTAGATATGTCAAGTAGACACATCTGCAAAATGGAGAGCTATGTATGGGACAATATTTTTTGGGGGTTCAGGTGGCATTTTTATTTTTTTCTTTAAAGGAGAGAGTGGAGAGCTGGGGGAGGAACATAGGCAAGTCTGAGAATGGCAAGTTAGGAAGGTGAGGAAGCATTTGCAGACAAACAAGACATACAAGACAAGGATGGGAATCAGTGAAGGATACAAGGTCACATGGACGTCAGCACAGTAACAGTGTTTCTCAAGTCCTCACACACTGAGCTGTCAGCACTGTTCCATCACTGCGCTGGTGGCTACAGTGACAGATGTCTTGGCCTATGGCCTGTCTGCCATACAAGCATGGACAGCAAGTTCTCCATCCAGCATAGGTATATGCCCACATTATGGTGCATAATCCGACACACCACATCTGGCAATTTTGCATGGGTGATGTAATACACCCTCCCTGCCTGGCCCTTTGAGCAGCTCTACCTGAGCATCCAGGTAAGACAGGAGCAGCAGGGGGGGTGCCACCAGATGGCATCTCAGAAGTGCTGGGCCTTGGTGCTGCAGCAGGTGGAATGAGCATAAGGATATCACCAGGATCTGGCCTACCCTGCTAAGGTGTAGTATTAACATAAAGAAAAAGCAAAACCAAAATGAAAAAAAAAAATAATCAAAGATTTTACAGAAAGAAAAAATATAAACAAACATTATAAAAAAGGTTAAATAATATTAATGCAAACAGAATGATACATAATGAAATTTAACACAAATAGAAGATAAAAGTATACATAATAAACACAACATAAGAAATAATAACATGATATAAGGTAAAAATGATTAAATAAATAAGACATAAATCATAAATGTAAATAAGTAATGCATAATCCATTTCATTTCATGATTCACTATCACATCATCCAACCTTCTCTCTCTCTCTCATTCTCTTCATTCATCAACCCCTCAAAGTACTCTATCCATCTGCTCAACACACTATATCTGACATGTACTATTTCAAAATAAATGTACATTCCCTGTTGAAGTTGCTTGTGCGCTGAATTACTGTTAACTGCTTGCTACAGTATTCATGCATTCCTCTGACTCTACATTGCATGTTGATCTGCATTGCGCACCTATGTAGGCATATTCCCTATGTACTAACAAATTGGACAAGACATATTATAAACAGATTTTTTTCTGCATGTTATCACTTAATTTTCTTACAGTGAACCATTATGAAGCTTTCAATGAATACAAATGTAACCACAGGTTATGTGAGTTCTCCTGTGGTGCAAAGAGTTAAGTATCACTTTTAAGTTCAGGTGGTCCTGGGTTCAAATACAAATAATGCAGCCTTGTTTTTTGTAATGTGTCCTTGCAATAGCTAGCAATGCAATGAATCCTATACATGTCTATCTTCCTTCTTGTTTTGGGAAAAATTGTGAATGTAGGACTGTCATAGCTAAAGTTCAGGGTTGTAATACTGCAGAATCCTATCCTTTTTAATGGTGTTCCACTTCACATGATAAATGTAGTATTTCCTATATAATAATTGTCATGATGGATGAGGCAGTTTTTGTATTATTTCACATAGTGTGTAATTAGCTTTGCACAAACACATTGCCTGTGTTTGCACAGTAGTAAGCAGTGCTCACCATTTTCAAATACTGTGTAAATGCATATATTTTAATGGTGGGAACGGGCATGCAGAAGGTTAACTTGCAAAACTTTAGAAAAATAGTTGAAATTAAATTATTGTATAACTGCACCATAAAAGATGGTTTCAATGCAGTGGGGAGGCAGAATGTCAACAACTAGGGAGCCTTCTGCACTGTCTTGTAAGTGTTTTATTGTTTTATGTCTTCCAGCAGCTGCAAAGACCTAAGGGCTATGTATTTTTCACAGGTAGATGCTAAAGGCTGGCAGTTTCTAGCAATGGGGGTTTAGCTTGGGAACTAAAGTCAGATGACAAGAAGTGATGTCATCCTGCAAGCTAATCCAGCAGAAATATTTGCTTTTAATTTAAAAACTCTCTGAGAGAGGGAGAGCATTCTGTATTTTGTCTTTGACCTGACAGCGTCAGCTGGAAGGCCCACTCACCACATCTGTCTTGCCTGGCTCTGGAAGTAAGTTAACTAGGGTACAGTAATTTATCTTAGATTCAGACAGGAATATAGTTAAGTATAGCTTAGATGTTTTCTTTATTTATTTGAGGCTGTCCTGCAATGTTGTTTTAAATATTTCCTGTGAGTTTGAACTCTGATGTAACTGTGATTATTTACTGAGTATTTTATTGATCTTTTATTATTTATTACTAAATATATTTGAACCTATCGTTGTGGCTGATATTTGTGAGACATATTTAAGTTCTGAGAGTACTTGCATATTTATTTTGTGACACTGTGGGACACTCCTAATAGCCTTGATCTTGGTCAAATTACCATTTGTATTGATAGTAACATTACAAAGTAAGAGTGGATACTCTTTGTTAAGGACCTTAAAGTAGCTGATAAGGAGTGACTAGTGGTAGGGGAAACTACCTTATAGTCCGCACAGAAAGGGGCATAGCTAGTAAACCTGTGCCACCCTTTCCCAGGTGTGTGTGTATAATTCAAACCTCAAAGAGTGTGTGTCAGCTACTTGGGCAGGGACACAAAGCTCTGGTTGGACAGAGATGGTGCTCGAGGCCTTGACTTGGTCACTCAGCTGAAATCTCAACCCCATAGCTGTATCAGTGGGGAGTCTTACTGGAGATCTGGAGAAAGATGGAGAAACCAACTTCAGACTGTGATCTCTGTGAGATCTTAAAGGAAATTGCACTTTATTGTGTGTGTACTTGTCATCCTCTGAGTGTGTACATCCCACACTGTTGCCAGTAGTGAGGATTGAGGCTCCTTGATTACTGGGACAGTGATGGGGTGTCACACCCTGTATTATTTGGACTACATGCACAGTGCTTACATGTGACAGCAGGCCATTGCAGGCGCAGGTCTGGAGGTCTGCTATTCAAATACTATAATAATCATTACATAACAGTACTATATTGATTAAAAGCTAATATAGTAGTGTAATCAGATTATTTTTATATTTGGGAAGTGTGGTATTACAGGCCACAAGCAGTGTCTGCTCTAATACTGTACTTTTCCAATTGAATACAACATAATGCAAACTCCCTTTCATTTTCAACTTTATTGACTCATGGGCACTGTTATCTAGAAATGTGCAACTGTTGCTTTGATTTTCAGACCATACCTCTCCACCTTTTAGAGCAGGAGGATGTCTGGACATATAATTAATATTGGGTATACAAAAAACATACTTAGGATTATATTGCAAATGTTGCTATTACACACATGGATAGTTACATAGGATTTGTGTGTACATAACTTTTAGACATTCAGTTATTTATTGTCATCTACATAAAGTACTTGCCAGGCAACCATGAAGCCTACAATGACCAGGGCAAAGCAGTGATTTTAAAATCTGGATTTTCAGCAGATAAAAGTAGTATTGAAAGTTACTGTACAGATATTAATTTCTAAAATCATAACAAAGTGTGATATTCCTACTAATTCATCCATAACTCTTAAGGCTGTGATAAGAGTGCTTTATATAATTATTCTTATTTACCACATGCTTTTCTCATCCTCTCCAGTCACCTAACATGGGACCTCACATTTGAGGCCCTCTCTTCTGCAGCTGTGAAAAAATGGAAAAGAAAAAGCAGTTATAAATACCAGTGTTTACCATAGCCAGTGTGAATATTTTCAGGTAATACATGTAAATCATACTTACACATCATGGGGATGTTCCCTGCCTGACAATCCCTGCTCACTGATCAAGGGTATCCCTCTTTTTCCTAAAGAGGTCATCATAGTGGTGATGACACTGTTCACTGGTGTGGGTGATACAAGTCGCACTGGTAAGTGCCCCTGCCAAATTATCCCAAGCTTCCACTTTGTATAAGATATCAGTATAGTCCTCTAGCAACAGGTGTTGGCGATGATCCCTAACCAGGGGCCCAATAAAAACCTTGGAGTCCTGGACACCCCAGCACGGTGCTCTAGAATGCACAACTTCACCTGCTCCAACCATTGCTGCACAAGTCAAACCTCAGTGTATAAAGGGCAATTCTCGATATTTCCCCTTTAAGTACTATGGCTCCCTGCCACTTGCACTTTCTGAGAGTGTGCACGTTGTACAATTTGATACATTTGAAAATGGTGTTCAAAGCTTAGTATTGTGCAAACACTATAGTGTATAAATTATATGTATAAAAAACAAACTATTTGCACAGTGCTAAGCGCCATGCATCTTTTTCAAAAATACTGGCAAAAACCATCATTAAGATATTTCCACGGTTATTTCTTTACATTACCAGTTTATTTGTATATGCTGCAATGTCAAACCATCATACAAAAAAAAAAGTATGCAATCCCTGGATTAGGGCCCAGGATCATATGCACTTTAGTCCAATAATTAACCCATGCTGCCACAAGGGTAGTGATATCATCAGTGTTCTTTTACTAGTTGTTATGCCTTCCAATGTATGAGCATAGCGCAGCTCCACAAAGCAGGTTTGCACATTGCACAGCATTGCATATTCATATTTATTGAAAGCATCCTGTTTCTATTTTTAGATGTCTGGGTCATGTCTGATATATGGGTGGTCCCATTGTGCAAACCCAAGAAGCTCTGCGTGTCACACAAACCTGTGGGAAGACAAAAAGAAATAAAAGGACACAAGATGAGATAAGATTTGTGGATTTCAGATAGTCATTTGGGATGGCTAGATTGACTGCATGCTCTTCTGGTGGTGTCTGATGTGGCAGACCATTGAGGCTTACATGGAATCATTATCTGTGCTGTTCTGCAAAGTTTTGTGGCCAATGCTACTGGTATGTGCCACACAACCCCACTTAGACATGATGCACATCATGAATGTACAGTACACACTACCAACAACGCTTCACGGCTGTGTACATGGATACACTCCATGTAGGCTCTAAACAGAGCCCGCACATTGTTTATTGAATCCTGAGGTTATTCTTTTCAATATTCTTGAGGTAATCTTATACATGATTAATAATGTATGCTGATGTAAATTAGGGACTATTGTTACATCTTATTTAGATTTAGCCTCCAGGTTAGTGGCACTGCACGAAGCATCGGAGACCATTCATGTGCAACTAACAGTGGGAAAAACTGCCATTCAGTTTGTAGCCTGCTACAGACCACCCTCCCAAACACAGAAACCTCACTTGGCTTTCCTGAGAACACTGGAGAATATGAAGGTCTCTCCAAACACTATTATATCGGGTGACTTCAACTACCGAAACATTGATTGGGAAACCTACTCAAGCCCAAACACCCTCGTCCAACGGTTCGTAGAATTTATAAACTCAAATGCTATGGAACAACTGGTCACCACTCCCACAAGAGGGGAAAACATATTGGATCTGGTCATCACCAACATGGGGTCTCTATGTTCCACACCAAAGGTATACCCCTCATTGGTAAGATCAGACCATAAACAAATCTCACTGGACATCCATATTCCATCCCCGCCCCTTGCCAAGGAAACCACTGTGAAGAACTTCTCAAAAGCAAACTTCACACTTCTCAAAACTGAGGTGGAATCCTTCAAAGCCCCCGGGCCAGTGGAAAATATGGCCCAAAATGCAGAATCTTTTACAAAATCATTCTATGGACACCTACAGGAATGCATGGAGCATGCTATCCCAAATAAAATCAAGACTCACTCCTCCAAAGGCAGGAAACCTGTCTGGTGGACCCCGGTCATAAATAAGCTATACAACAGAAGGAGAAAGCTACTACATGACAGAGCAAAATCCCAAAAAGGGAAGGCGTCACTGATAAGTACTAGCAAGAAACTATGATCTCCCATAAAAAACATCTAAGGCCAGCTTCAAAAGAAAAATTGCTCAAGACACTAAAGATAATCACAAGGCCTTCTTTAGTTATGTGAGAAACCTGGGAGGCAACTCCCAGATATGCTCTGAGTTAGTGCAAAATGACAAAAGATACACTGAACCCACAGACATTGCCAACGTCCTGGCAGAAAGGTTCAGTGCAAACTTCTCTCCCCCTCCCCCCCCAAAAGAATAAATGTCTATCCCAACAGAGTGTAGCCTTCCTGAGATCACAGATGCACAGGTGAGGGCTGCCCTCTCCAAAGCAAAAAACACAGCATCAATGGGACTGGACGGTGTCCCGGGCTGTGTCTTACATAAGCTCCAAGAAGAACTAAACCCTCATATAAAGTCACTGTTCAATCTCAGCCTTACTACAGGATATGTACCCAAGGAATGGCGTACAGCAACAGTGGTCCCACTCCACAAAGGTGGTGCCACAACAGACCCCGGAAACTATTGCCCTATAAGCCTGACTAGCCTGTTCTGCAAAGCTATGGAGCGTATCATCATGGAAATCATAAACAAAGACATTGGGAACCTCCAGATACTGGATCCTACCCAATTCGGCTTCGTTAAGGGCAGATCTTGCCTCTTGAACCTGGTTGACTTCTTTGAAACAGTTACCAAAGCCATAGATGAAGGGAAGGTAGTCCACACAGCCTTCCTGGACCTTGCAAAAGCCTTCAACACAATACCCCACTCGGGCATCATAAATAAGCTCACCAGCTTAAATAGGTTCATAGGTTCATAGGTAGGTACTAGGCTATCGGCTCTAGGGCCCATACAAGCCTAGCCAAAAAATGTACCCTGGTTTTCGCCACCCAAGAAAATGATTTTCCTATGCCCCTGTCGAGCAGAGCCACAGAAGTGATCCCCGGGGTGAATTTCCCATTTCCCATCCAATCATCAAGATTTTTCTTGAAGAGTGCTAATGAGGAGCTCTGTTTGACATAGATAGGTAGTCTGTTCCAGAGTATGGGAAGTCTCTGGGACAGGAATCTATCCCTCCAGCATGTTCTGTTTATTGTGGTGACAAGGTTAAGGTCCCTAGAGCGTGTAGCATGGAGGGATTGGGATTTCTTTAAGTGGAGCATGTCCAACAGCTCTGGGTTTGACATAGCTTTGTATGTTAGGCAGAGATCGCCCCTGAGTAGGCGATATGCGATGGAGTAAAGCTGTAGTTTTTTGAGACGGTCTGCATAGGGCATCTGTTTGAGGCCAGTAATCCTCTTTGTGAGGTATTTCTGTGGTCTTTCCAGTTGTTGTAGATGTCTTGTGAGGTACATACCAAAAGGGGCATTGTACTCTATAATGGGTCTAATGAGTGATGAGTAGAGGGGAACAATGACCTCTTTTTTTCTGGATGAGAATCCTTTTGTGATGAGATGAGCCACGTAGAAGGATTTCCTGACCACTGTAGAGATGTGATTATCAAAGGAGAGACTATTGTCCACCTGTGTCCCAAGATCTCTTATCACATTTTCAGCATTAAGTAGACTAGGGGATGACAATACACTTTTTGGCATTGAGTTTCAGGCCATGGCTTTGACACCAGGTATCTGTCTCAGTGAGGCCCTTTTGTAGTTTGTCCACATCGTTAGGAGTTTCGATTATGGCTCCTAGTTTGCAGTCATCTGCAAACTTTGTTAGCCAAAGACCTTCTGTGTTGGCCTGCACTTCAGAGAAATAGATACCAAACAGGAGAGGACCCAGGACTGAACCCTGTGGTACTCCACTTGTCACTGGTCTGATGTCGGATTTGGAATCCGCTACTTTCACAGTGTGGGTTCTGTCCGTGAGCCAGTTGGCAACCCATCTTGTGACATAGGGATTTATACCTAGTTTAGTGAGCTTATCTATAATTCCAGAGTGGGCGATGATGTCGAAAGCCTTGGAGAGATCTACATAAGCTGTGTGAACCATTTTACCATCATCTATGGCTTTATGTCACAAGATGGGTTGCAAACTGGCTCAGGGATAGAACCCACATGGTCAGAATAGCAGGTGCCATGTCAGACTCTAAACCAGTTACAAGTGGTGTCCCACAAGGCTCAGTCCTGGGACCTCTCTTGTTTGGTGTATATTTCTCCGAGGTACAGGCTAACACGGGTGGACTATGGCTGACCAAGTTCACAGATGACCGCAAACTGGGTGCTGTAATCAACTCTCTGGCTGACACAAGCATCCTCCAAAAGGGTCTCACAGAGATGGATAACTGCTGCCACAGCCATGGCCTAAAGCTAAATGCCAAAAAGTGCATAGTCATCCCATTTGGGAAAAACAAAGTGCCCACAAATTACCACATAGGTGGTAATCCATTAAGTACGGAAGACGTAATTAGGGACTTGAGGACCCAAGTAGATAGCAATCTCTCCTTTGACAATCACGTTGCCAAAGTGGTTAGAAAGACCTTCTATATAGCCCACCTTATCATGAAAGGGTTCACATCTAAATCAAGAGAGGTCATTGTGCCCCTCTACTCATCACTTATCAGGCCCATAATTGAGTACAATGCCCCATTTGGGATGTACCTTACCCAACACCTTCAGCAACTGGAAAGACCTCAAAAGTATCTCACCAAGAGGATCAAGTGGCTCAAACAGATGCCCTATAAAGTTTGGCTAAAGAAACACCAGCTCTACTCAGTTGCATACCGCCTACTCAGAGGCGATCTGTGTCTGACGTATAAAGCCATGTCCAACCCAGAATTAATGGACATGCTTCACCTCAGGAAATCCAAATCCCTTAGAGCTACATGCTCCAAGGACTTGAACCTCAGCACAGAAATAAATAGGACATGCTGGAGGAACAGATTCATATCCCAGAGGCTCCCTTCACTCTGGAACAAAATCCCAATCCATGTTAGGCAGAGCCCCTCACTGACCCTCTTCAAGAGAAATCTTGACGAGTGGATGGGAGATTGTGAGTTTACCCCTGGGATCTCTTCTGTGTCTCTGCTTGACAGAGGTATAGCAAACTAACCTTAAAAGGGCTACCTTCTGTGACCTACTATACAGAGGCACAGTCAACTAATCTAAAAGGGTGGCGAAAGCCAAACACACTTTGGCTAGGCTTATAAATGCCCTAGGGCAGATAGCCTAGTATCAACCTATGAACCTATGAACCTAAATTATTACACAATCAGTTAGAAAAGACTGTGGTTAAATTAAATATATTGAAATTTAAGTTTATGATTTTTCGAAAAAGAGTAGGTAAAACTAATATATTGCTATGTTACAACACATCATTCTTGCTAGGTTAGGAAACATCAGAACAATATGCATGTATGAATGACCTAGGGATATTAAGAAATAAATTCTCATTCAAGCAACATGTCAGATTAATTAAAACAAGGGCCATAAAACTGGTTGGAATGTTTAAAATTATGGCCACAGGACATCCAAAAGCCTACTACAATGGTCAAAACATGAATATAAGTTAGTTTTTTGTAGATATACTTCTGAAGGAAATCTAGTTGCAACTGTTCAGATAAGGTTAACTAAGGTAATTCTATCATTATTTTTCTTAATCATCAGACAGGCTGGAGTCCTTGGTTTATATAGCATTGCTTACAGGTTATTGAGAGGTGAGATTTGCCTGTCATAGTAATAGAATTCTGAATTATTTCAGGCATTAATGGGAGTTCATCTGCATTCGAAAACCACATTGCCACAACAGCCAGGAAATCCTTCTATGTGGCACACCTCATCACTATGGGCTTTTCATCCAGAAAAAAGGAGGTCATTGTCCCACTGTACTCATACCTCATTAGACCCATTATAGAATACAATTCCCTGTCTGGTATGTACCTCTTAAGACATCTGCAACAACTGTAAAGTCCGCAGATATACCTCACTAAAAGAATCACAGGCCTAAAGCAGATGCCCTATGCTGACTGTCTAAAATAAACTCCAGCTATAATCTGTCGCATATCGTCTACTTAGAGGTAATAGGTTCATAGGTTCATAGGTTCATACTAGGCTATCTGCCCAAGGGCATTTATAAGCCTAGCCCATAGTTATGTGGCTTTCGCCACCCCTTTAGTTTGAAGAAAACTATGCCTATTATTTTGCTGTGCCTCTGTCAAACAGTGACACTGAAGTAATCCCTGGGGTATATCTGCGATCTTCCATCCATTGGTCAAGATTCCTCTTGAACAAGGCCAGCGAGGTGCTCTGCCTCACATGTACCAGGATTTTGTTCCACAGCATAGGGAGTCTCTGGGTGATGAATCTGTCCCTCCAGCACGTTCTATTAATAACCGTGTCAAGGTTTAAGTCTCCCGCCCTTGTGGTTCTGAGGGATCTAGATTTTTTGAGGTGCAGCATATTCATCAAATCTGGGTTTGACATGGCCTTATATGTCAGGCACAGGTCACCTCTGAGCAAGCGGTATGCGACTGAATAGAGCTGGAGTTCTTTCAGTCTGGCAGCATAAGACATATTTTTGAGACCCTTTATCCTTTTGGTGAGGAACTTTTGGGGCCTTTCCAGCTGCTGCAGGTGTCGGGTCAGATACATTCCGAATGGGGCATTGTACTCAATCATAGGTCTAATGAGTGATGAGTACAGGGGGACGATGACCTCCCTAGATCTAGATGTGAATCCCTTCATGATCAGGTGGGCAATGTAGAAGGTTTTCCTAACTACTTTGGCAACATGAGTGTCAAATGAAAGGTTACTGTCAACCTGGGTCCCCAGATACCTGATGACTTCTTCTGTGCTCAGTGGATTGCCACCTATATGGTAGCTAGGGGTAACCTTGTTTTTCCCGAAGGGTATGACTATGTATTTCTTGGCGTTTAACTTTAGGCCATGGCTCTGGCACCAGTTATCTGTTTCTGTGAGGCCCTTCTGAAGGATATCTGTGTCAGATGTGTTTTCGACTATGGCGCCCAGTTTGCAGTCATCTGCAAACTTTGTCAGCCATAACCCTCCTGTGTTTGCTTGTACTTCAGAAAAGTAGATGCCGAACAAGAGTGGTCCCAGGACTGAGCCCTTTGGGACACCACTTGTGACAGGCTTTGAGTCTGACATGGCGCCAGCAACTCTGACCCTGTGGGTTCTGTCACTTAGCCAGTTTGCAACCCATCTTGTGATGTATGGGTTTACATTTAAGCTGATGAGTTTTTCGATGATACCTGAGTGGGGTATTGTGTCAAGGCCTTTGCCAGGTCGAGGTAGGCTGTATGGACTGCCTTGCCCTCATCAATGGCCTTGGTGACTGTTTCGAAAAAGTCAACCAAGTTTAAGAGGCATGATCTGCCTTTGACAAAGCCAAACTGGGATGGATCCAAAGTCTGCAAGTTCCGTATGTCTTTATTTATGAGTTCCATTATGATCCTCTCCATGGCTTTGCAGATAAGGCTTGTCAAGCTAATGGGACGGTAATTTCCAGGGTCGGTGGAGGCACCGCCCTTATGAAGTGGGACCACAGTTGCCGTGTGCCACTCCTTGGGTACGTATCCTGAGGTGAGGCTAAGATTAAACAGCTGTCCTAACTGCGGGTTTAATTCCTCATTGAGTTTGTGGAGCACACAGCTGGGGCCACCATCCGGTCCCATGGATGCTGTGTTTTTTGCCTTGGAGAGAGCAGTTCTCACCTGGGCGTTGGAGATGTTTGGGGGGCTACAATCCTCTGGTATAGATATTTCTCCTTTTGGGAGAAGTTTGCACTGAACCTGTCAGCCAGTATGTTGGCAATGTGTGTAGGTTCAGTAATCTTCACATCATTTTGAACTAATTCTGAGCATATCTGGGAGTTTCCTCCTAGGTTTCTAACATAGCTAAAGAAGGCCTTATGATTGTCTTTTGAGTCCTTGGCGATTTTTCTCTCAAAATTTGCCTTGGATGATTTTATGAGAGCTCTTAGTTTTTTACTTATAATGATCAAAGGTGTCTTACCTTTCAAGGATTTTGCTCTATCTTGTAGTAGCTTCCTCCTTTTGTTGTAGAGCTTGTTTATGGCTGGGGTCCACCAGACTGGGCGCTTGCCTTTGGTACAAAGAGTCTTAGTTTTGTTTGGGATTGCCTGATCCATGCAGTCCTGTAGGTGCTGGTAGAAGGCATTTGTAAGTGATTCAGCGGTTTGAGTAATGTTTACCACTGGCTCAGGGGTCTTACAGGAGACCACACTAGTTTTTAGAAGTGTGAAGTCGGCTTTTGAGAAGTTTTTCACTGTGGTCTTTTTTATTTCGGGTGGGGGCGGGATGAGGACCTCCAGCGAGATTAGGTTATGATCAGATCTCACCAGTGAGGGGTATACTTCCGGTGTTGAACATTGTGATCCCATGTTCGTGATGATGAGATCAAGTATGTTTTCTCCTCTTGTGGGGATGGTGACTAGTTGTTCCATGGCATTTGAGTTTATGAACTCTAGGAACCTTTGGGCTAGAGTGTTGGGGCTTGAGTAGTGATCCCAGTCTATATTCGGGTAGTTGAAGTCACCTAGTATGATGGTGTTTGGAGATACATTTATCCCCTCCAGTGTTTTCAGGAAAGCTATGTGAGGTTCCTGAGTTTGAGAGGGTGGCCTGTAACATGCTACAAATTGCAGAGCAGTCTTGCCTATGGTTAATTGCACCTGGATGGTCTCCGATGCATCGTGCGTTGCCACCAACCTTGAGGTGTGGGTGTCCTTTATGAATATGGACACCCCCCCTTCTTGGTGTTGTCCGGATTTTGGGGCCGGAACGCATGATATGAGTTGAAACCTGATAGTGCTGGGGTGCTCTCAGGAGCCTTGAACCAGGTTTCTGTCACAGCACAGACATCGATGTTCTCCATACTGAGAAGGGCCTCGAATGCGTGCATCTTGAGATTGAGACTTCTGGCATTGAGCAGCATTACCCTTAGTTTTACCTTTTTTGTGTTCTAGGGTGGTAGGTTTAGAATTTGAGCTTTGCCTAAAAAAGGCACTATGGGGGTGGCAAGAGCCTTTGCCAATATCCGGAAGCCCAGGGGTGACAGGTGCAAGCCATCCCTTGAAGCAGCGTGGCTTGTCCAGCATGTCATCCCAGGCAGACAGACATTGGATCCCCTTTGAATGACACCAAAATTTAAGCCAATTATTAAAGCTGATCATCTTGTCACTGTATTGTGGCATCATTCTAGGTGAAGGTAGGATACTGCTCAAGGTCAGGGTCATACCTGCCTGGGCTACATAATCAGAGAGCTCCTTAATGTCTCTTTTCATGTAGTCCAAGGAGGTACGTCTCAGGTCGTTGACACCAGCATGGACAATGACTGAGTCGTACTTGTACTTGCTGTTGAGAGACCTGAGTGCTTGCGTTATGTGGCGGATTCTAGCACCCGACAGGCAGCTTACTGTGTCCAGTCCTTCAGAGCCACATGCTCCAGGGAACTAAACCTTGTCATCACAATGAACAAAACATGCTGGAGGGATAGGTTCCTGACCCAGAGACTCCCCACACTCTGGAATAGACTGCCCATACATGTCAAGCAGAGCACTTCTTTGGACCTCTTCAAAATGAACCTTGACGATTGGATGGGAGATAGGAAATGCATTCCGGGGATCACATCAGTCGCCCTGCTAGACGGGTCCAGGGAAGTAAATATTGTGGGAAGAAATAGCCAGGAAATTGTTATGGCTAGGCTTGTATAGGCCCTAGGGCTGATAGCCTACTAGCAACCTATGAAACTATGAACCTATATATGGACCAGCATAAGAGATTAGACAATAATGTGAGATAAACTACATTTATGGGACAAGCATTTAAGTCTGCATATATGTGAATTATACTTACCTGCGCTACACATTACTCATACTGTACCAGTATTATGGAATAAATTGCCATAAGTCTCTGAGCCCTTTCTTATTTGCAATAGTGGTGGACAGGTTGACAGATGAGATCAGACAGGAGACCCCATGAACTATGACATTTGCAGATGACATTGTAATTTGTAGTGAGAATAGGGAACAGGTTGAGGAGACCCTGGACAGGTAGAGATATGCTCTAGAGAGGAGAGGAATGAAGGTCTGAGACAGAATATATGTGTGTGGATGAAGGGAGGATAGAGGAATGGTGAGAATCCAGAAAATATAAGTGGCAAAGGTGGATGAGTTTAAATACTTGGGACCAACAGTTCTAGTAATTGTGAGTGTGGAAGAGAGGTGAAGAAGAGAGTGCAGGCAGGGTGGAGTGGGTGGAGAAGAGTGTCAGGAGTGATTTGTGACAGATGGGTACCAATAAGATTGAAAGGGAAGGACTACAAGATGGTTGTGAGACCAACTATGTTATATAGGTTGGAGATGGTGCCACTGACAAAAAGACAGGAGTCAGAGCTGGAGCTGGCAGAGGTTAAAGATGTTAAGATTTGCACTGGGTGTGATGAGGATGGACAGGATGAGAAATGAGTATATTACAGGGTCAGCTCAAGTTTCACGGTTTGGAGACAAACCCAGAGAGGTGAGACTGCGTTGGTTTAAACATGTGCTGAGGAGGGATGCTGGGTATATTGGGAGAAGGATGCTAAGGATAGAGCTGCCAGGGAAGAAGAAAGGAGGAGGCCTAAGATAAGATTTATGGATGTGGAGAGAGAGGACATGCAGGTGTTTGGTGTGACAGAGCAAGATGCAGAGAACAGGAAGAAACAGAAACAGATGATACGCTATGGCGACCTCTAATGGGAGCAGCTGAAAGAAAATGAAGAATGAAATCTTTAAAAAAATATTGATGACTTTAAACTTCAAATGGATTCTTTGATGAGTTTCAAAGAATGTAGCCATAAGATGTATGAGTCAGTGTTCCTCAATGACCTTCAATCTGACCATTGCAATAGTAAACTTATAGTGAACTTATGAACTCACTCTACGTTGTTCTCTTGTCCAGTCTGTCATCCTTACCCAGTGACATATCTGTGAGTAATACACTTTATCAGTCTACCACATTCACCTTCCTCACCTCAACTTCTAAGGTGTCTAAGGTTCTGCCTCTTCGCATGTCCTTGCTGCATTCATGGGATGATATCCTCTTCATCCTGTATAACCTCAATTCTGATGCCTTTCTTCACCTGCAACCCTCCCCTTTCTGCATTTCCTTGTACGGTTAAAACTAGTAAAGGTTCATGTCCTTTTCCCACTTATTACTCATCCATGCTTCTTTGATATCAGAAATGCCAGCTGTACCTCCTGTATAACTACTGCAGTCTAACATCTTCTTATCTAGGTTCTTTGCATTGCAGAGAAGAACAGCAAAGGCATGCTCTGCGTTATTATTCTTTACTCATTTATGTCTTATTTCATTTGTCATTTGTTAAACAGGCTAGTACATTCACTGAAAGACCCTTTTCAGGTATAGCCCAGGCTAAGAAGGCAAAGGTACAGATTGAAACAATGTGCCTAAGCAAATCTCCATTACCTTGGTTTGTAGGTTCTTTTAACATTAGGAGAATCACTAGGAGGTTCTCTTTTACTTGGCAGTCGCACCTTCCCAAATCTTCAGTAGTCCTTCTAGGAGCACTGGAGGGATTTATTAGATCCCACACTATTTTCACTTTTTGAGAATATTACATGTCAGTACTAGAATCTTAAGAAAACTGTAACTGAATACAGAGTACAGCTCTCTTTTAGTAACTGCCAGTAGTGTTCCACATATCCATTGCAAAGTATAAAATAGTCTCCAGTATCCTTGAAGCCTGATTAAGCAACTCTAGCTCTAATATAGAGGATTATGAGCAGGTTGTTGATGACAACAGGTTTAGTATGTGTTTGAAGCATGGATGTCAAGAAATTCACCTCAAAAGTGAAGCACTAAGATTTGCCCTCATTTCTGGACTCATGTTAACACTTCTTCCTGTATCAGCACAAGTCAGGAGATTCGCATCTACTTTATGTAACCGAAATGGCAATAGAGCGAATGTAGTTACAGCTACATGTAAACACTGATCCACTACTTCCGTGAATGGCCAGAACATCGATTTTTTTCCAAGGGAAAAAAAATCACTTGGCCATCACCGTGTAATTGCCATTTGTTAACCAGGTTAGTCTGACTGGGCAAGATGCCCTTTTTCAGCAGAGGCCCAAGGAGAAAAGCTCCAATTACATAATACTCAATACATTGATTAATACAAAAATGTAAGTAGGAGAACAATTGGTCTTTATACAAAGGAGGTAAAAATTAAATAAAAAAAGGAAAATAACATATAAGTAAATCATAGAAACATATTACACTAAATAAGAAAGTCAATGATTTAAAATAATTTGTGACATTCAGTGTGACAGTAATTGCAATGTAAAAACCTTAAGAGGAGTCAGGAACTGGAGGTAGAGGAGGAGATTGAGAGGAGGGAAGTTCGTGGTGAAAGAAGATTGATCAGAAATTTGAGTTAAATACATAATTGAGGTAGAAAAAGAAAAGGCGACCTTAGCTGTTGACAGAGAGGCAAGGGGGAAGATGTTCAAGTGGGGTCATTGCAGGATCAGATCCAAGAGGTATGCAGGTATTCTTTTAATGCTATTTTAAAGCTGTGGGTATTATCATTTGTGTGTAAATGTAGAGGAAGTTTGTTCCAGGCAGAGGTGACAGAGTGGCTATAGAGTATCTTACCAATGGATTTGTTAGGTTTGGAGATGGACAATAGGAGTTGGTCTGAGCTACATAGGCTATGGTTAGGGATATAGGGGGAGAAAAGATTAGTCAGAGATGGACAAACAACGGGATGGTGAAGGATAGAGTGGGTCATATGGAATGAGGCAGAAGGATTTGGTGTTGGAGTTCAAGCCAGTGGAGATTCTTTAGGGCAAGACAGTGGTGTGTTCGATAAGGGAGATTACTGGTGAATCACGCTATTTTATTACATGCATGTTCAAGCTTGGTAGTCAGATTCCTTTGTAGTTGGGTGAATAACAGGACAGTGTAGAAAAGGGTAGGAAGAAGGTATGCTTGAGCTAGGGACAGTTAAGATTCAGGAGTTAGGAATTTTTTATTCCTGTACAGTTTTTGATGAGTTTTTTTATACAGTTATTAATGTGAATGTCAAATTTAAGTTTGTCATCTACATTAACTCCGAGGAGTTTAGTATGTGATTCGCCTTTGATGGGAGTGTTATTTAGAGAGGAGATGGAGAAAGAGGTTTTGAGATGTTGGAGAGATTTAGCCAGTAAGAGTAGAAATTTAGTTTTGTTAGGGTTAAGTAGTAATTGATTAGAAAAGAGACATTTCCAACAGAAAGTAGAGATTCTTGAGTAAGGGTGAGCAGGTGAGGCAGACTGTCAGGCAGAGTCATTTGCACATTGAATCAGAGTGGAGAGACGACAGGAAAAGTAAAGGTTGTTAGTAAAGATGTTGAACAAGAGGGGCCCAAGAATGGAGCCTTGGGGCACACCAGTTTGCACAGACAGAAAAGGGGAGGTAGAAGAGAGCCATTTAACAGACTGTAACCGATCAGATAGATAACTAGAAAACCAACTGATAGAGGCGCTACAAAGGTTAAAGGAGGCTAGTTTGGAGAGAAGACGCTTATGGGATACAGTATCAAAGCCTTTAGAGAGGTCGAGGAACAGGTAGGAGACTAATTTGTTAGTATCAAGAGATGAGGAAATTGCTTGAATGAAAGATATAAGGGCAGTAGTGGTGCTATGAGGAGGTCTGAATCCATGTTGTGTGGGAGTGAGGATGTTCTCATGAGTGAGATAAGACATGAGCTGTCTGTGTATGCACTTTTCGAGAATTTTAGAAAGGGGGGGGTAGCGATGGGCCTAAAATTTGAAGGGTCAGTGGAGTTTCCTCCTTTGGGCAGGGGCAGGATGTAGAATTTTTTCCAGACAGTAGGGACAAGACCTTCTTTTATTGAGTGACTGATAAGTATAGAAACTGGGTAGGCAATGGAGGAAGCTGCTAACTTAAGATAGTAAGGTGGAAGGTTGTAGGCAGAGGGGGAACAAGGTTTATTGAGAAACAATCGGATAGTTGAGGTGGGAATGTGTTTAATGGAGAAAGAAGTGGAATGAGGAGGTGGGGGAGGGGTGTCAGGGATAAGATTAGCATTGGGTTTAAGTAAGTTCTGTATGGAGTTAATGAAGAAGGAGTTAAGAAGAGTGGTGGTTTCGAGAGGAGGTGTTAGGAAAAGGATTGGGGGGAGGGGTTACTAGGGTAAAGAATTTTGTGGATAGTGGACCAGAATTTTTTGGGGTTGGTATGACAGTTTTTTTTTGATGGTTGAGGGAAAATTTTTTTGTCAAGGTAGATTTGTTTTTTAACACGATTTTTAAGTTCTCTATAGAGCTGGAGATTTGAGGTAGTTTTGTGCTTATTCCAGGATTTCCAGCCACTGTCCCTTTTCTGCATGAGGGAGAGACTATATTTGGTAATCTAAGGAGCTTAATTAGATTTAACCCTTATTTTTCTGAATGGGGCCATGGAGTTAAGAATGTTGAGAAATACACTGTTAAATTGTAGAACAGCTTCTTCAAGCAGGAGGTTGTGAAGGAAAGGCCAGTTGATGGAAGAGAGTGTTTTATTGAATTTATTTGGGTCAAAGTTAGATAGGTTATGGCAGTTTCTATATATGTGGAATTTAATAGCTTGGGAGGAGCGCTGAATAGAAGTTGGAAGGTGATTACTAAGGGAGTCAGGTAGTGTAGTGGGATTATGGAATCCAGTCCAAAATAGAGCTGGAGTTAGTTTTAGAGTTTATGCGAGTAGGAGAGGTTATAAGTTGAGAAAAAGTAAATAGGTTGATGCTAGAGGTTGGAGAGATAGAGCATAGAGTATTCCAGTCAATATTAACGTCTCCTAGAATGATAGTTTCATAGGAGATACTCTGAGATATCCAAGCAAGGAATAGTTGAAGGGTATCAATATCGTCACAGGGGTTATACTTTATAATTTAAGTATAATATTATACTTTATAAATGCAGAGCTTTTAACACAGCTGATGCCCATAAACATTAGAGTGCCTACAAAATATCTTAACTAACATTCAAACCAAGGGGGGAAAAAGTCACACATATGAACCATTCAGTAAAAAAAAAATAACTGCTAGAAAAACCCAGCCAAGCTACCTATAAAGAGTAGAAGCCATGTAGCTGAAACCCTTGATGTCCTTATGGGATTATTTGCATATAACCCATGGGATTCTATTATAGGATATTTAGGGTATCACACATTGAAAACCTTGGCTGTTTTTTTCCTGCAATTTTACATATACATACATACATACACACACACATACACACACACACACACACACACACACACACACATATATATATATATATATATATATATATATATATATATATATATATAGCAATATAGGTTCATAGGATGATACTAGGTTATTGGCCCAAAGGCCGCCCTTATAAGCCTAGCAAATAATTTTGTTCATATTCCCATAAAGTCAGCACCTGTTTCACCTGTCCAGCTGAGACACAGGTGGGATCTCAAGGGTGTATTTTCTGTTTCTGATCCAGTCATCCAGGTTCCTCTTAAAGATGGCTAGAGAGGTATCCTTCTTGACATTGAGAAGGAGTCTATTCCACAGATGGGGGAGTCTTTGGGACACAAATCTATCCCACCAACAAGTTGTATTAATGTCACAGACCAAACTGAGGCCTTGCGTGTGGGTTGCATGACTGGAGTTTGACTTACGGATATGCAGCAACTCTATTAAGCCTGGGTCTGAGATGGCCTTGTATGCCAGACACAGATCATCTCTGAGCAGTCTGTATGAGACTGAGTAGAGGGACAGGGCTTTTAGCTTAACTGCAAAGGATAGGTGATTGAGACCCTGGATTTTCCTGGTCAGGACACTCTTTGGCCTCTCCAGTTGCTACATGTGCTTGGCAAGGTTCATGCCAAAGGGGGCATTGTACTTGTACTCAATAAAGGGTCTGATAAGGGAGGCATACAGGGATGTTATGACCTCCATGTCCCTGGATGAAATACCCTTACCTATGAGGTGGGCTATGTAGAAAGCTTTTCATACAATGGAGACAACATGGTGGGCAAAGGTCAGGTTGCTATCAACCTGGGTGCCCAAGTCCCTCACAACTGATTGCATGCTTAGTACATTGTTATTAATGTGATAATTAGTGGGGCTGCCATTTTCTGCAAAGGGGATAATGATGCATTTCTTGGCATTCAGTTTCAGACCATGCTTCTGGCACCAGGCATTAGTTTGTGTAAGACCCTATTGGAGGATGTTCACATCACTAGGGGAATTTAAGACAGCACCCAGATTGCACTCATCTGCAAACTTCGTCAGCTACAAACCACTGTCTTGCACATCAGAAAAGTATATCCCAAACAGTAGAGGCACCAAGACCGATCCTTGGGGTACACTGCCCATTACAGGTCTACTACTAGAGGTGGTTTCCCCTATTTTGACTGAGTAGATTCTATCAGTGAGACAGTTAGCTACCAATCTGGTAACATACAGGTTGATGGCTATCTGGGAGAGTTTATCTGTTATGCCCGAGCGGGGAATAGTGTCAAAGGCTTTAGCTAGGTCAAAGTAGGTGGTGTGCACTGTCTTCCCCTCATCCATGGCTTTGGTGACTCTTTCAAAGAAGTCAACCAAGTTTAACAGGCATAATCTCCTTTTGACAAAACCAAACTATGTGGGGTCAAGCATTTGGAGGTTGCCAATGTCCTTGTTTATAAGGTCCATGATAATGTTTTCCATGGCCTTGCAGATCAGGCTAGTTAGTCTGATGGGCCTATAATTGCCTAGGTCAGTGGACACTCCACCTTTGTGTAGAGGGATAACAGTGGCTGTCCTCCATTCAGCTGGGATGAAGCTGGTGCTCATGCTTTGGTTGAACAGGGTGCCTAATGGAGCTGAAAGCTCAAGCCTGAGTTCATGTAGGATACAGCCAGGGATGCTGTCGGGTCCCATGGAGACTGTACTTTTTGCCTTTGAGAGGGCAATAAAGACCTGCTCCCTGGTGATGAGGGAAGGGGGCCAGGTGCTTGGGGATGTCCTGATTTACTGATGGGGGGGACATATATGTGAATGTGTGTGTGCATGTGTGTGTGTGTGTGTGTGTGTGTGTGTGTGTGTGTGTGTGTGTGTGTGTGTGTGTGTGTGTGTGTATGATTTTACCATATTCTGCTTATACTTTAAGAGCTATACTTACTTCATTATGTTGACTAATGCTGGCTTAAACTGTCTTTATAATAATCACTTGAATTGCACCAACTGAAAAGTTTGATTGGCATAATCTACTAAATAAAATACTTAATTCAACTGGAAGTACACTGACTTAACTTTGCCCTACCCCCACCCACCGCTATGCAATATCCACAGATTACAAACCCTTCGCTCTCTTGCACTGATGCCATTAAAGTATCTTTTTCAAAGCTCCCTAAGATTCTGATGACTAGATGTCATCCTAAACTGTCATATTTATCTTCTGTGCACAACTCAGTATCAACAGCTCATATCCAACATCATTTATTTATTTATTAACATTTGATTACCGGGAATGTCCGACTTGGCAGAAGCCCATTTAAAGCGGAGATCCAGGGATAAAAGCTCCAAAATATTCCAAAATATTTTAAGAACAATAATTTTGCAATCTTAAAAAAATCTGCATTTAATTAATTATAACCAATTAGACATAATATAAAAATATTGGTTAAGAATCGATACAAGTTATATGACAATCATTTAATATTTAGAAAAAATGTAGACAGTTTCTAGAGAAATTAAAGGTATGTTAGTGTATTACAAACAGGAATTGCAATATGAAATAAGGGAAACACAAGCTTATGGTATATTTAGAGAGAAAGTTAGGGAAGAGAATTTGATAGAAGTAAGGAAATAAGTGAAGATGGGAGAGTAAGACGTTATAAGGAATGAAAAGGTGCTTGTTCATGTTTAGGGATATAGTTTATTCTGGTTTTGAGCAAGATCAGAGACAGATTTTAGCTAGGAAGTCTTTCAGAACAGTTTTGAAAGATGGGAAGGAGGATTTGAACTGATGGATACAAGTAAGGAGTTCTAAGCCTTAACAAATTTGTATGAGTATAGACAATGCCCAGCACATTTGATAGGTTTGAAGACAGATAGGAGTTTTTGGTTACTGGATCACAATGACCGACTGTGAACATAGCTATGCAGAATGTTCTTAGTCCCAGACAGGCAGGTGGATGCAGGATAATTTTATAGGTGGTAAGTAGCTGTGTATATGTTAGTAGAATAAGTGTATAAGTTAGTAGAATCTCAAGGCCTTTGATGAGGTTAACCACCAGCTACTCTTACTTACCCTAAATAAAATATCCCTAAGCAACCATGCTATACAATGGTTTCAATCTTATCTTAGTGGAAGACAGCAGGCTGTCCTTTGGCAGGACAAACTCTCCACCCTTCTCTCCGTTACCCTTGGTGTCCCTCAAGGCTCCATATTAGGTCCCCTTCTTTTCTCCCTCTTTATCAGTGTCCTCCACACTGTAATCCCAGATGCAAACTGTATTCAATATGCCGATGATTCCACCCTGATTTGCTCAGCCTCTACCCCTACAGATCTCCTTAGTTTAACTCAGAAAACCTTTAATACAGTGGAAAACTGGATTTCTAATCAACAGCTGATATTAAACTCTAATAAAACAAAGCTATTGCTCTTCTCCCCTACCCACAAATCCTCTCAACCTTCGTCTACTATAACATCTAACAATGGGACCATAATCTCACCAGCTATGTATACCAAACTCCTGGGTGCTATAATAGACAACAACCTCAAATATGATATGCAGGTAAACCAAATTATTAAAAGTGTTAATAAAAACCTGGCTCCCTATACAAAAACAAACCTTTTCTCACCCCTCTAGCTAGGACTGCCATTGCCCATACCCATCTGCTTTCAGCTCTACTCTATGCCTCACCAATACTCACTAACTTGAACAAAACTAATCTCAGCAAACTCTCTAGCTGCTACAATCAAATTGCCAGATTTGCCACAGGAACTCCCTACAGGAGACACCATTGTCAAAGTCTAATCCTCTTAGGATGGCTAGAACTCCCCAGGCTAATTCAATATAATCAACTTACTGTAGCATTCAAGGCTATTAACCATCCAGAAAAAATGCCCTCCCTTAAAAACATTATCCATCCATACAAAAATGCTAGGCCACTTCATTCCACTACAAAACGTTTGGCTCAATCTGTTAAAGCTAACAATCTATCTGGAGAATCTTTATTTGCAAATTCAGTAGGCAAAACCTGGAATTCACTCCCATCTGAACTTACTCTGAATCTGTCCCTTAATCAGTTAAAAAAAATCTAACCCAGTATTTTAAAACTCACTGGTTATGTCCTTGCGCTAACTCTGACTAAAGCCTCATCTACTTCCATATCCCTGCAAATTTTTATTCACAGCAACTAGCCTCTTACACTAAAAGGTTTGAAAAGAGAAACTGCAACATCTTTGCAGATACTCTGTATATAGGCTGCACCTATAGGTTTGATAAGAGAAACTGTAACATATTTGTATATATTTCTGAATGTAAACTGTATTCTTCATAGGCTTGAAATGTGAGACTGTAACTTGTATGTTAATACAATATGTTTGTGCATTTACTGTAACTTGCTTGTCTTTATCTGTTTATAAGTTTGGAGCTATTCTCCCAGGGCCTCCACTGAAAATGGATATGTATCCAGTCAGACTATACCAGTCAAGAAATAAATATATAAATAAATAAATAAATAAATAATAGTTGATTAGGTAATTCCAACCAAGTTAGGCTTTTTAGTGCTATACAGTGGAAGGTTCTGAAAGGGGTATTAGCTGCAAATTTAACAACTTTGTTATAGCATTGTTCAATTTTTAATTTTGTGAAGCCTGTAGGTTAATGATGGCAACACCATAAAGAAGGGTGGGGAAGAGATAAGTAGTGACAATTGTAGCTTTAGTTGCATTGTTGAGAAAGTTTTTGGCTCTATAAAGCATCCCTAGATTTTGATGAGTTTTTCTTATGCAATTATCATCCACTATAACCCCTAATAATTTGCTGTGAGAAGTGATTTTAATGGTTGTATTATAAAGAAACAGGACTTTAAATTTTGTTTTTTTTTTTCACGAGAGAGGGAATTGGGGTAAAAAAGTAGTTGTTTTTGTCTTTTTGGGGGTTGACCATGAGTTGTAAGTTATGAAGCAATGTTTCAGTGGCTGTTAAAGCTTCCTGAATATTTTTTAGAGGTGTACTGTGTTGTCAGATGTGCAAATAATAGTGGAATCATCTGTGTATTGTATTAGGGTGGCCTGTTGTGTGGATGTAGAGAGGGTGTTGGTGAAAATGTTAAAGATCAAGGGACCAAGGCTAGAGCCTTGTGGTACAGAAGTGATGACTGGTAAGTAAGGAGAGAGTGTGTAGTATAATTTTACTAACTGATACTTATTGGACAGTTAGCTTTTGAACTACAGAAGGGTGGGCTGGAAGAGACCTAGTCAGGACATTTGAAGTAGAAGTTTCCTGTGACAAACTGTGTGGAAGGCTTTAGAGAAGTATAGAAATAAGGAAGAGACTAGTTTGCTGTTATCTCTAGCTTTATTGACAGTACCTATATAGGTTAGAAGGGCAGTGCTAGTACTGTGGGAAGGATGGAAGCCATGTTGTGTAGGAGATAGGAGTTCTTTCTGCAAGAGATAGTCTAGCAATTGTTTTTGAATACATTTTTCAAGTATTTTTGGCGAGGGGAGATACGATTGCTATAGGTCAAAATTATTAATGTCTGTTGAATTTTCTCCTTTGTGCTGAGGGATAAGGTGCGACTATTTCCAGAGAGAGGGAACATACAGCTCACTCTGACAGTATAGGAAAATTAGACAATAAAAGAGGTCACATAACTGGTTAATCTGGCAATGTCCTGGTTATAGGTGACTCCATAGATACACAGATGCGCTACTCACCAGCCTGATCAAAGACAGGGTACCGGTTAGTTCCCTTTCATGTGCCAGGATATGTAACATCACTAAAGTCCTCAAGTCCATTCACCCCATGCACATATGTCACCCAATTATTTTGCATGTAGGAGTGAATGACTTGAGATGCACCTCCTTGGATAATATGAAGAGTGGTATGATGGAATTCTCAGAATATGCATTTGTAAAATGACCAAAACAAATACTGACCAATATTCTACCTTTGCTAAGAATTATGCCACAATACAAATAAAAGATAATTGATTTTGATTGTTGGTTCCTCGGATTCACTAACATTCCGTGCAGGACTAGCCTAGTCCTGCATGGAAGCGCCCATGTAGGAGCAGGATGGCAGCGCGCCATATATAATAATGAAGGGACACTGCCCAAGCTCCTAGGCAAACACCGAGTATGAACGAGTGCAGGGTGCATGTCTGAGAGCAGAGCTCTCAGAATAAACACGCCCCTGCAAGGTAGAACAGCAGAAGCTGTTAAGAAATGAGCAAGATCGCTCATAGGTGTCCTCATATCCCCACCAACAGTTCCCCATGTGTACAACAGCAACAGGACATATAAATTAAAAGAAGAAACCCTTTTATTTTTGTTAAAAAACGATTAAAGCTAACCGTAGGTGTGCGGGTGTGCTCATCGCTTAGCTACGGTTAATGCAGCTTAAATGGCTGAAGAGTATAACAAGGAAGTTTTAGACAAATGAAGCAGTATAGCAATAGTGTAGTTGACAGAGCACTTGTCTTATGAGCAGGCATTCCCAGTTCATGCCCCACTGCAGCACATTCCATTTTTCATGTGAAATCTGTATATGAACTTTTTTTGCTGTATAACCTACTAAATAACATTTAAATGTGAACTGGAATACTGCATTAAATGCACATGTGAAGTGTCAGTGTCATAATAAATAAGGCACTAGTAAGCAGGGTTAAGCACAAATAAGCAGTAGTAAGCATATATAAGCACTAGTAAGGATGTTTAAGTGAGTTTACGCGGGGGTAAGCATTGCCTATACACATTAAGCAAAGTAGATGCTAAGTGAGTATAAGAAACTGTAACCAGAAGTAAGTACGTCTTAGCTCTGCGCAAACCCACCTACAACTGCTTTAAAGTGCCTTAACCACTCTGTATCCAATGGCCTGTGCTCTGCCCAGCAACAAAATAAATAGCCTCTGCAAGACCCTGTACACTGCAGTCACAGTAGTTAACCATTAAGCCATCATAGCAGTACACAAGACTGAGGTTTCAACAAACAAATCCTCACCATAGGAAATCAAACTGAACATGTGAAAGGAATCTATGTACAGTGTGATGTTGTATAGCCTGCTACATAACATAAATATGTGAACTGGAGTACTGCAGTAAGGCCAGATGTGAGGTGTTATTGTGATAAAGTGTTGAAGTCCCCAGGACCCCATACAGTGTATGTACACATGAATCACGGATACCAGACAAATATATAATATGTAACAAATAATACATCAATGCCAAAAGGAAAATATAATGCAAACTAAATATTAAGCAATGGTAAGTATTGCACAGCTCAGCTTAGTTGGGGTAAGTAATGTGTAGGCCAGCTAACTCAATCTGCCCAGTGGTATGTCCCTTTAAGCAATGTCAACATTAGGTAAGCAGGTGTGCACATAGCTTAGCCTTTTCAAAACCATCCAATCACAGGAAAGTGTGGGAAATCGAGTGTATTTAAACCCCACAGGTGCCAATAAGTCCCATACCTGGTTGCAGCTCCTTACTGTGGGCAGAATAGCTGGCGTTGGGGAAGGCACTCAATTTAGAGTGCAGCGCTGGGGCACCCAAGAGTCCAAATTCATGGTATGGCTCCTGGTAAAACACCATGAGAGAGACCACTGCAGGGCCAGTACCAGGGCTTTCAGTATAAAGTGGAGGCCTGGGACAGTCTCGCCCATGACCTCACCAGTGCCACTGATATCCCCCCTGGACTGGTGAGCAGGTCAGGCATCACCATGCTGACCTGAAACGGCGGAGGGGTGATCAATTGGACCAGTGGATCCAAGAAGCAAGGCAGATGGCTGATGCCCCAGCACTAAATATCCATTTGACTACATAGCTAATGCTTACCTAGCTTGTGTATGCTATGGATAGGTAATGGCTAAATATCACTGTATTTCTCTGACAGCTGCAGATGAGCAGGCTGTGAACCAGCAAGCCCATGCAGCTAGGCTGCAAAGGCTGCATTGCAAGGCAGGTTAGTAATATTCCCGCATGTACTGTCATAAAAAATAAATATAACAGTTCTGAAAAGTGTTGTACCAGTAAAGAAGTGTACTGTGTATGGGATGTACTGAATAAACTAGACAATATGGCAGGAAGACTGTCATATAGGTTGCATGGAAATAAAGGTGTAATATCTTGTGAATAAAAGTATACCACTGGAGTGCTTGTGCACATCCTGCTTTCATATGTTGTTGTAGTGTTGCATTATATAAATAGTACTGTTGTATTAAGCAGTGTTCCCACACTGCTGAACACAGTTAAAATGTGTAGGAAGTTCAGTATAAGAATGCTGGAAGTCCCAAGAAGTCAGTCATATAGAACAACTGAGGAAGAATTAGACAGAAACCATTTGAACACTTTACACCAATTACCTGATAACACAGTGTACTGTGATGTCAATGGTACTATTTTTACCACACACAGCAGGGGTTCGAAACCCGGGAGTGGTAGTAAGTTGTAGGCATAATCATACCCCACAACTGTGCAGAGTTTGCATGAATGTTCAGATAGAAAGCTGTATGCATAATTAGACCCAACAACTGTACAGACTTTGCTAGAATGTTCAGATAGTACACTGTAGGCATAATCATAACCATCAACTGTACAGACTGTGGCAGAATGCTCAGGTAGTAAGCTGTATGCATAATCATACCCCTCAAGTGTTTGATCTGTCCAGCATGTCCAGAGAACTGGCCCAAATCTGCTGCCCAGTAACCTGTTCCCCTGAAAAATCAGTGCGAAGATCCAGGAAATGTAGGTAGCTTATACTGACATATAATGGATAGTCAGACCTGAACATAAAAATAGAATGTATATGGAGACAAACCTGTCATTGTAGCTTCTCACCCAAAGTGTATGACAACAATTCTCAATATATGTCACATTAGCACCTGCATCCTGTCACGCCTTGACCAGAGTGTGTGCAATAACAGATTGTTAGGTATGTGTATAACAGCAACATGGAATCTGGGAGTATGTCTAGAACTTGTCAGGTAGCATTAACAAAGATTTTCTCCACAGCTATAACAGGTAAGAGGTGTAGACTTTAGGTACTACACAGGTCACATAAATACTTGTGTACATGCATGGACTCTGGGAGTATGTGTAGAAAGTGACAGGTAGTGTTAGCAATGATTTTCTCAACAGGTATAACAGGTAAGAGGTATAGACTATATGTACAACACAGTCCATGCATATACTAATCTACAAACATACCATTGTACAAAGTAAGGACATTGGGTAGTGTAATAATACATGTAAGGGACAGATCACTGTAGTGACTAAGAAAGTTGTGAAAACTACAGGGGATATATTAGTTGTTAATTGACCTCTCTCGCTCACCCCCTTCATATGTGCAATAATAACCGTATTACACACCTCAATGGGTACATGTACACTCCAAACTTTTGTTGGGACATATATCCTTTTAGTTTATAAATATTCACATTTGGTTCTATGCATGTCTCATGTTAAAGTACTCCCATATTAGTGACCTGTTGCCATCAATGAAACCTGCATGCTGTTGTAATGGCCACTGTTGTCCCATATATGCATGTGTTCTGCTTGACCTGCAACTGTTGTAAACTGGTGTCTTGGGTTAATGGGAACACCTATGTATGCTGTTATGACTAATCCTGAATGCTGTTGACTATGAATAACTGATATCTTTTTTAAAACTGCAACACCATAACTCATATGGGAAGGCCGGTCCCAGCAGACCCACCTGTCCCACCTCAGCTGGCCATGGCACCGGGCACCAGCACATCTGGGGCCCAGCCTGGGACCTCCTACTCCATTGGCCCTGCACCACCTTCAGGTGGAACCACCACAAGGGATGGGGCTCGCCCCCTCCCTGGGAGTGGGGCCAGAGACGTACCTGTCACCCGCCATCAGATCCCGGCCATGGTGCATAGGGAGTTCGACAGGAGATTTGAGATCAGCTACGACAGCTTGAGGGCCACGTGACACAATTAGAGGGTGAGCCTACTCCTCCTACCCAGCCCCCAAAACAGCCACATTTGGAGCTGTGAAGGTGCAGTGGTGACTGGCCATGAGTGGGGACCTCAGTCCTACTGTTTCCGTTTGGGGGCTCATGGGCTTGAGACTTCCAAACACCCCTCCCCGTCCAAGGTGTTTACCCCCCAAATGTATCATATACTGTTCCTGTATGCGTCTTGTTTGTCTTGTCTGTTAACCTACCCAAACTACCTCCCCAAATATACCTACTACCCCTCCCCAACATCCCATTCTCACCTGAAAAAGAAAAAAGGGCAGTCTGTTTTCACAAAAAAATATCACCCCATACATAGCTGTCCATTTCGCACACATGTCCACTGGACATATGTAATCTGGTCTAATTGGCATCACAACTTATTATTCTTGTCCTCACCCCCACCCAGGGGGTTGAGTGTCCAAATCTACCTCCAAATTCAGTGTATATGCACAGCTGTTGCTGTAGAAGAAATGGGCAGCTATGGACCTTCCCTTCAGCCCTCCTGCACATCCCTGGCTATTTTCCCTACTGTCTTTCCCTCTTTGTGCCCCTTTTTTCACCACTTTCCTATCAACCTCTTTGTCTTTTCTTTTAAAGAAATTAGCATGGGGGGAAGTGCGAGTAAGCACTTTTAAGCAGCAGTAAGTGGGTTTAAGCCTGTTTGCATGGTGTAAGCAGTGTCTACACTGGTTAAGCAATGTAGAAGCTAACTGAGTGTAAGAAGCTGTAACTGGAGGTTAGCATTGCTTACCTCCATGCAAACCCATGCAAACCCACTTACAATTGCTTAACAGTGCCTTAGTCACTCTGTATCCAACAGCTCTCTTTCTGCCCAGCAACAAAAGAATCTGCACTCCCAAGTTGCAAACCCGAGACCATGCACACTATAGGCAAAGTGATTTACCACTAAGTCATGGCAGATACACATACAGCTGATGTTATCACAAACATCATCCAGCACAGTCATTGAACAGTATAGGAAGTGTATGTAATTATGTAGATTAATATGAGCAACCATTTGTACATTGCTCAAATACAGTATTTCAAGCAGTCTATGTATATCAAAAAACAGTGCCTGTCCAATCATAATGTGAGAACAATAGTCTTGCAAAAAACTTAACAAAATAATAAAAAATGGTGCACGTCGAGGGGTCGTGTGGGCGTGCTTCATGCTCAGAATGTCTAATTTGGGAAGTCGGATCCGGGGAACTGAGAGATGAGGCTGGGCAGGTGTGTGAGCAAACTGCTGCTTCTCAAACCCCTGGCAGGATGCTACCAGTGGGAGAAACAGTGTAGACCAAGCTAAGTCTAATCTTGACACAAAAACAGGTCCATCCCTAGTGGGACAGACCAAAAATTGTGAGTCAAACAGTTGTCTACACATGTCTCAAAAGATGAACAAGGCAAGGCTCATATGTATGTGGACTAAACAGATGAAGAGCCTGAAGTAGCTTGGGTCAAGGCAGTATACTGGATGAGTACTGAGACGTGGAGAGAGGGCAATGTGTGGAGGTGTGGTATGGCTAGCCTAGCAACTGGAGAATGGATGGTTGCTGTGTATGTGGAGCTCGGGAGGCAGGGGAAGGAACCATGGGTATGAAATTATGGAAGATATATGCAAATGAAGTGGCACAGCAATAGTGTAGTGAGCAGAGACTCTGCCTAATGAGCAGGCATTCTCGGTTCAAGTCCCACTGCAGCACAGTCTATTTTACATGGCAAAGCACATTATAACCAATTTTGTTGTTGCAAAACCCACTAAATAATACATATTTATGAACTAGTATACTGCAGGAAATGCACAGGTGAAGTGTCAGTGTCACAATGGATAAGGCACTAGTAAGCAGGTTTAAGCACAAATAAGCAGTAGTAAGCATATGTAAGCACTAGTAAGTGTGTTTAAGTGCATCTACGTGGGGGTAAACACTGCCTACACAGATTAAGCAATATGGAAGCTAACTGAGTAGAAGAAAGTGTGACCGGAAGTTAGCAGTGCTTACCGTCGCGCAAACCCGCTTACAACTGCTTAAAAGTGCCTTAATCACTCTGTAGCCAACGGCCCTTGTTCTGCCCAGCAACAAAACAAACAGCCTCTGCAAGGCTAAAACCCAGGACCATCCACACCATGTGATTTACCACTAAGCCATGCCAGATATAAATAAATCCACTGTTTTCAGAAACATATCATCCATTCCAGTCATGTAAGAGTACAGAGAATGCATACCAACATGTAGATATATTTGTGTGTAAATATATTAATTTCGAAACAGATACAACATATGTATATGTGTGTGTGTGTGTGTATATATATATATATATATATATATATATATATATATATATATATATATATATATTCCTAAAAATATATACATATATATTAATGTATATGAACATATGCAAGCAAATGCCTACATCGACACATATATGTGTTTATACCTATATGTCTGCATATACACAGCAAGTTACATATGTGTACACAGATATATATCTATTTAGGTATATATGGACATAGTTATATATATGTAAGCAGATATATGTATCTATATAGGTACATATGGCCATACATCTGTAGATTGCAATGGCAGATTAACATGAACACATATGTCCACATGCACCGTTAATGGGGTTGAGAGGCCCCACACACTATATGTCTTGTATGAATACTCATCCCCCCACAGCCAAACATGTCTGCTTGCAATACACTACCAATTGTTGCAGATCCCATAACCAGGACCTGACATGACATGGGCACAAGATGTTAACAGTACTACATCCCACCTGTATGCTGTCAGGCTGGTATTGGTAACATATCATGCAGTACAGTCTGCCTCCCATAGGAAATGTAAAATGTGGATGCCATCAACATACCCAGGATACAGCAACATATACCCACAGAGAGGTCATAGGAAAAACATAACACACAGGTTTGCATAAATGGAAAACCTTTAATTGTGTACTGTTGCAATTCTAAATGCCATGTCATATAGCTATTCAGACACTGACATCCATATAAACAGAGTAATGCAACTGTGAAACAGTCATACTAATACAGTAGTCTGAAAAGATTCACAACTGTTGCTGTCCGGGCCAAGCCCATCAAATTGTACAATAGTGAAGACAGACTAGGCTACAGGATACCAAACAATCAACAGTATGTAATGCAGGTGTATAGTTCAACATCCTCTATATACACTCTGTACAAAATCAGTAGGTGGTAAAGATGTCATGTGACCAAATGGGTTGTAACTGTTACATGACATGGCATAACTGACACCATTACAAGCACACTGACAAACAGAACAGTCTGTATGGCTGGAGGCAGTAGGCCTGCATTAACCCAATTTATGTAACTAATGTAAATATAGGTGAAGTATACAATACTGTACATTCAGATACCTTAAGGCAGCTCACCCCTGATACCCCACATTTTGTAACAGTCTAGGTCATGTATGGTGCTTCCCCCCTAGACTCAATAATACAGGGCCATATACCACTGTTACATATACTGGCCTCTGGAGGGCATAATGGCACACATGTATTGTGTAGGTAATGCCCACACGTATATGGCCCCAGCCTCACAGTATGTGTGGGTGATACAACAGCAGTGGACTGATGGCAGCAATGTCAGTGTGATATCCTCACAACCCACTACAGAACAACCCTCAACAGCATGTCATATGTGCAAAACTTGGTATACAGGTGGAGGACAGAAGCTGGAACACAGGCACATATGTGGAAAACCATTGCCATACACTAAGCAAGTTGCTGGTGTTAATGGATAGTCTGCAACATACTCGTAGTCAGGGAATTGAGGTTAGAAACAGAAATGGATGTAGCCATGTACTGATAGCACTCAACACACACACTACCAGTGAATTAGCTGACACAGGACCTGTGTGGTGGACAGACAAAACATAATAGGCATACCTCTGACCAGCAAGAGGATAGGCTCACAGTTGTGAGCTAGGCAAACAGACTGCATTCCAAGGCAAACTAGTATGTACACACACACCCTGTAACACCAGTACTATACAAAGCATAACACAACTCTACTCACACTCTGTCTGTAGTTCCTGAACCTCCTGCAAATATGTGGCTGCCCTGAGTGTGCCAGTTATTCTGTAATAGGTATTGCTACTTGCTGTCTGTAACACTGATGCCCACATACAGGAAGGATGTCCATCACACAGGAAATTTAAAGGGACCACGCCCACATGATGTAGGGATTTATAGTATTACACATTTATAGTATACACATATATGGATAACTATATGTACATATATTTCCACCCTATGTCCTGGACATGGAGTGTAGCCCTACCCCAACCTCTATAGTCCCAAAGTCATAGTGCAAGGGTATGTCAGGTATGTATAGCAACTATATTAGTAGACTATTTCTACTGTCATTGGGATTGTCTTCACAGACATGGTGTGTGTGGGAAGTAACATCTGCTTATAACATGTGTGCCATTGGCTACTGACAGACATCCGAAAGACATCATAGAAAAGTACTGCTGCTAGAACTTAATGCCCCTGTGGACTGCAGCAGAGATATTGGCCAATATATGTGGACATTCTGACACACTCTATACAGTCCAGAGGTATACACATAGCCCCTTAGTGCACAACATATGTGCAATGCCTGACAATATGGATGTAGACAGCCATGTAGATGAGTATAACACATAATGACTGGTATACATTTGCCACCATAGGTTATGCATTCACACACCTTGTCTGGCCTGACACATAATAACCACTGGTACAGGGGTGCCATGGCCACATACTGCCTACTAGATATTGACATACATCTGTACAGCATTCCACTGCTCTGTCTGACATGTATGACTGTTAAGGGGGGCCCGGCAGTAGTACATCTGGCAAGTATCTGCACATGACATCTCACTGGGTAAGTACAGTAAGCTGCTAGGCATGTAACCGTGCACTGTGCAGGCTACAAGTGGACTGGCTCAACACTTGCCTACATCTCCTATGGGGAAATGCACATGTACCTGCATATATAGCAGGCTCTACAGGCATGTCACAGCACAGGGTAAGATACACTTGTGTGAAAGTGCATAACCACAACCAATATGAACACAGCCACAGCCACATATGTTAAGCTAGCATAATATTACAGTATATGGACTATCTGTTCAATACCATCCTCATATGTGCCACTCACAGACTGACCCCTACATATACTGGGTTGCTACACAGTTTGGTCTCATTGCTGGCTGTGGTATGGCACATGTGTGTGTATGACCCTACAAACATGTATGTCAATACGATACCATACAGTGGAGCAGCATGTAACATCAGATAGGACGGGAACTAGAACAATGAAATCTACCACAGTCTGTACACAGACTAGGGTATATATTAACAATACACACACTGTCGACATTCACCATAAGTACACAGACCTCAGTACTGTACAAACATCCACAGAATGTCCAGGTTATGTCATGAAATATAACCCCTACTGTACATAACATGTGTAGCAGTCTGATATCTCACTGGCTTGTTATCAGATATGATGACACTAATTATGGTGTATAGCACATATGCACAACTTCATGCATGACATATGTACAAAGGTTGACAGAGTTGTAGCTGGAAGCACCTACATAGGGCCAATATTGACATGTTGCTGTGATAACCTCATACATTTACTGTTGTAATGGGGTTTGTTGCAACATATGTCCTATGACAGATATGAAGTCAGTAACTGTCACGGCTTTCACCATCTACAGACTGCAATCCTCACACTACCTTCTGCAGTCCACAGATAGATGCTCCATGGGTAACACATGAAACCAAAGTCACAACACACTGCCCAGTCTGCAGATGACCCTGCAGATGTGGATTCCTCATAAACATGGAACTGACATGGCACGTATTGAGACACGTAAGGCAGCCATATCCACACACACACTGGTAAACTAACATTTCTCCAAATGCAGTATAGCAGCACTTACAGTCTGTAGTCAGGTCAGGTGCATCCCCCTCCTGTGTGTTGCCCTGTTTCCACAGTGTATGTTGTTAGAGGTAAAACCCCAATCCATCTGAGATGCTGTTTGCCAAAAAACATATCTAGTTCCTGCTCACAATGAATGAAAAGGGCCAACACCAACATGATGTTCCTAGATATTGGAGTGTGTTTCCATGCAATTGGCTATGGAATGTTACCAGAGCTGTTCCACATGCAATCAGCTTAAAATACACATGCTGCTGTCTACGCAAAGCAGGTGTATATGTCCACATTCACCAGAGAGGGAGTGGGTGAGGCAGACAGAGGCAAAGATAAGGCAGGGAGCGGTGGGAGAGTAAAACTTAGACATGTTTGTGTCACACACCTACCAGCACAGGGTATCAAACCCTTGAAGACTATGTAGTGCTATCACAGTTCTATGCAGTTATTGGATGCGCCACAAGGGTTACCTCTTGTGGAGCCCTCAGAACATATATGTGATGGTGAGTGACATCTGCAACAGGGGTACGGTAGCTATAGGGAAGGTGATGTACACATGCCTGTCCGCATGAACAGGTGCCAGCATCAACACAGCCACATTCTCACAGTGACACACACATATTGACACACTTGTCAGGGCCAGGATTACAACGCATCAGTAGTGGGATTGCCACAACACATCACTGTACAGGTATCACATGCACCACGTGGGTCATACGGGAGTTGTATGGGCAAATGGTATGGGGAGGTGTCTGACATCAGACAGCATGCTACAGTATGCCCATGGGGGTTGTAGGGAGTGTGGATGTGAGCATACATACCACACAACACACACACAAACACACAGGGTTCCAGTACTGACAAGCATAGGTCCATGTCTGCACGGGTGTGTGGTGGTTGACTGTGCCAGACAGCTGTACAAAGCTAGGCGATAAGTATACCTTGGCATAAGGCCACATGACAATCGTCTGCATTGTGGCTCAGGCCTGTAATGTTTGCATTTGCCCACACAGGTGGGTATTGTATACCCTGTCCAGTCACCTGGGTGACTATTGTGTGTGGCCAATGCTGTGCATCGCTTGCCATGTATGTGCTCCTTAGTCCATGACATGGATGGTGTCTGGGATGTGCACACATCCCACATGCATGTACAGTGACATGTAGAACTGTACCTGAGGTGTCCAGCCCATGTTGTGAACACAGATTATTATCACATGTGCCAGTCTTGCCAACCTGTGGTGGGAACTGGTAATGGGCAGCAGGTTTACCCTGCACCTACAATGATAGCATGCTAACGGCATTCCCTGGTGTCAGTGGCATCTGTCAATACAGGGCATGTTGTCAGGCATGGTATCTGTGGGTCTCATGCGATGGCACCACAGGTGTTGCAGGTGTCCATTGGGGAACATGGGGAAGGTGCACTGTCTGCATGTATGTGCATATTGGACAGATGGACAGGGTTCCATACCCTCTGTAGCCCACTGCTATCACCCCATAGTTACTATCAGTGGCCAATATGCAGTGTACTACTCACTGGCTGTTGCCTAGACATGTGTGTGTGTATGAGACATGGGCTGAGAGTGTGCTCTGGGTAATACTTGGGTTGCTAACTGTGATTGCCTGGCCTTGCTGTCACATGTATGGGTATAGCTTTGCATCCCAGCCTCTCAGCTATTTCACATCTGTTATCCCTGCATGGTGGACATTGTGATATATAGTAGGGCCACCATATAAGAAATATTCAAAACACGCTCCACATTGGCCACACACACCTGTCGTGTTTGGGAGTAGAACCCCTACCTAACTAGTTTATTACACTACAGCACTACGCAGTTATAGTACATGCCACAGAGATTACTGGAGTACTCCTTCCCCAAAGGTGTATATCACATTGGATGACATCAGCAGGATTGCCAAAGTAGGCCATTCGACTTGTAGTGAGTGAAACTAGCCTAACAATGCATTGCTCCCTACACAGGCAGTGACACACACACACACACACACACACACACACACACACACACACACACACACACACAACCGACATGTGTGGGTTTAGAAACCCTAACAGAGGTCTATATCACACAACAGCATGGAGCTGTTATAGGATGCACCACAGGGATTACTGGAGAACTCCTTCCCCAAAGGTGTATTTCACAATGAATGACATCAGCAGGATTGCCAAAGTAGGCCATTTGAAATGTACTAAGTGTGACTAGCTTATAATGCATTGCTCTGTACACAGACATTGGAACACACACATAACATCCAGAACTGCCATGGGTGGGGATGGAACCCTACCACAGTTCTAATACTGGGCTACAACCTTCACAGAGGTGCATTTCTAGGTGGGTGACAACAGCAGCCCTGCCAAAGTTGAGTATATGAATTGTAAGGAGTGTGAGTACCCTAAAATGCATTGCTTTTTCCACAGACAGGGTCAGACAGACACACACGCACACACTTGCCATGTCAGGAATTAGAACACCTACCTAACTACATTATCACACTACAGCAGTACACAACTACAGGATGTGCTACGGACATTACTTGGCTACAACCTTCCCAGAGCTGTATTTCTAGGTGGGTGACATAAGCAGCCTTGCCAAAGTTGAGTATATGAATTGTAAGGAGTGTGAGTACCCTAAAAAGCATTGCTCTCTACACAGACAGGCACACACACACACACACACACACACACACACACACACACACACACACACACACACACACACACATACACTTGCCATGTCTGGGATTAGAACATCTATCTAACTACTTTATCACACTACAGCAGTACACAGCTACAAGATGCGCTACGAAAATTACTGGGCTACAATTTTTCCAGAGGTGTATTTCTAGGTGGGTGACATCAGCAGCCTTGCCAAAGTTAAGTATATGAATTGTAGGGAGTGTGAGTACCCTATAAAGCATTGCTCTCTACCCAGTTAGAGACAGCCAGACACACACACAAACAGACACACACTCACACACAGTTGCCATGTCTGGGGTTATAATTCCTACCTAGCTAGTTTATCACACTACAGCAGTACGCAGTTATGGAATGCACCACGGAGATTACTGGGCTACAACTCTCCCAAAGGTGTATTTCACATTACATGACCTCAGCAGGCTTGTCATAGTAGGGCTATGGGGAGGGCAGTGTGTGTGCATGGGCCATAACCCATTCATCTAGGGGTTGACATGCCACATGCAGGCACACACGGTGTCATAGTTTACAGGTACGTGTATACAGCTGCTAGATGTCTACTTCTTTGTAAAGTCATGTTGCACAGTTGACACGTGCATCACATAGTTTGTAATGACAGATACTGGTGGCTAGTATCTGCAGTGAGTGACATCTGCACCTCATGTGTTTGGGGCCCTTTGGCTGTGTGCTGGGTGGGACAGGCCTGGATGTTTTCTTGTCACAGTCACCCTCTTCCACACATCTATGTACATCTACTTTTGGCTTATTATAGTGTGTTGTCCTGATATATATGTCTGTATTCCTGTCCACTGTGTGTGCAAGGCATGAGTGGTGCATACTGACAAGTGTCTGCACTAACAACTGCAACTGCCAGATATGTCTGGTCCACTGGTGTTTGCAGACATTGCCTTCATGTTGTGTGTGAGCATGCCCAGTATGACCTTTCAGTATGTTGTTGACTGAAATTGCTTCATTTCTCTAAGTTTGTGAGCATGCCCAGTATGGCCATCTGTCTTGAATGTGTGGATCGTGTCCAGGTCGTTTGTGCTGCAGTGATGACCTTTGTGTTGTACACCGACAGGTAGCATGCTGTCTCTGCAGTGTATCCATCAATCATATGGCTTTGATTGTTACTACATGTCTGCATAGTGGGGGGGGGCACACCTGACTGTTTCTACATTTCTATACAGGATTGGGGGGCACACCTGACTGTTATTACATTACTATGTAGGGGGGGCACACCTATTACTACATTTCTACACAGGATTGGAGGTGGCACACCTGACTGTTATTACATTACTATGTAGAACGGGGGGCACACCTGACTATTTCTACATTTCTACACAGGATTGGGTGGGCACACCTGACTATTTCTACATTTCTACACAGATTTGGGGGGGCACACCTGACTGTTATCACATTACTATGTAGGATGGAGGGGGCAGACCTGACTATTACTACATTTCTACACAGGAGTGAAGGGGCACACCTGACTATTTCTACATTTCTACACAGGATTTGGGGGGCACACCTGACTGTTATTACATTACTATGTAGGATGGGGGGGCACGCCTGTTTATTTCTGCATTTCTACACAGGGTCGGGGGGGCACACTTGACTGTTATTACATTACTATGTCTATGTAGGATGTGGGGGCACACCTGACACTTGTACACATTTGCTATAACTGTACTGGTATGTCAAGTACTCCATTTCATTCTGTATTGCTAACTATCATGCTGACTTGAGGCATACTAGTGTACTACAGATAGTGGCATTGTTTGCCCTACATATTATTGTCTGACTTCCTACCCTTCAGAGCTAGCATCCCACGGCCTGCCCTGCTGTGATCTGTCTGTGTAGGCCTGGGGAGAGGTTAACCATAGCCAGCATTCAGGGGCCATGGCACAGGCTCTGTTTGGGTTTGTCTACACCTGTCCTACTGGCTGAGACTGTTGTTGGATATGTGAACCATCCTGACTGGCATGTGTGGGTTATATGGACACACATGTTGCTCAGCACATTTCCTGCAGTGGGTTTTGTCACCCTGTGTAGTACTGGCTACTATGGTGACTCCAGTATGTGTTACAGATGTCATGGTGCCACTATGGGTGTCTACTGTCTGCCATAACATTCAGCCACCCAATTCCCTTGCATGCTCACATCCATACCATAGCTACAGGTAATGACACATTCTACTCCATTTGGCAATTGTAGGTTGATTGACTTATCTTGAGGGTGTGCCAGACTTGCAGATGTTGCTGGAGGGCTGTCTATGTTGGATGCACATAGTACACTCCCTATACATGGTTGAGCACAGTTAGTGTCATGTTTGGCATCCCTTTTACTGTATGTGCAAGTCAGAGAGAGGTGTCATTCCCTGGGTCCCTACTGTGTCAGTGCAAGTGCTATGCATTGCCTCTTTGCCACAGCTATGGCATACTGGGCACACCTCCATCTGCCTACTGGGGCAGGCTCAGGTTTTCCTCCTCCGGGTCACTCTGTGCCTGTGCAGGCTTTGGCACTGGTCGGGGGCTGTGTGCCCTGCCCCATGCTGTTCCTGCTGCAGCTGTTTCCACAGGATCATATTGTGTAGCTTAGCACATGCCATAACAATTTGGGTACATGTAGCTGGTGAATACTGCAAGGCTCCATCGGATGTGCCCAGACACTGGAATTGTGACCTGAGCATCCCAAACACACACTCTGTTATATGTCTGGCCTGTGCGTGTGCCTCATTATGACATTGTTGTTCAGGTATGTGTGCATTTCTGATGGGTGTCATCAGCCACAGCCCCAGTGTGTACCCAGCATCCCCCACTAGGTGACCGTAGGGGATGTCCCCATTGACAAATCTCTGGTACAGCTCTGTCAGATGCCATATGTGGGAATCGTCATAGCTCCCAGGGCAGCCAGGACTCACATTCATTATAATGCCCTGGGCATCACATAAAACCTGGCAGTTTATGGAGGGGATGCTCCTGTGGCTGATGTAGACCCTACCCTGCTTACCGGGTGGTGCTTTGATGGGTATGTGCGTGCAGTCTATAACACCCACTACCCCAGGGTATTCTGCTACTTGGTGGAAGAGACGCATATTGCTGGTCAACACCTCACGGGTGTTGAGGAAATATACATGCTCACTGGCATGTGCTGACATGGCATCCAGGAACAGGTGGAATACTCTGGATGCTGATGCCTGTGAGATCCCCTTGATATCCCCAGTTGTGCTTTGGGAGGTACCTGTGGCTAGTATACCTAGGCCTACACATACCTTGGTATCCACTGGATGGGTTCCCCTTGGTCAGTTTGGTGTATCAGGTGTGGCCGGCACAGCTCAGCAATTTGCTGTAGCAGGTCTCTGTCCACCGTATAGCACTCCACTATCTCCAGCTCATGTAGCCCCTGGTAGGTTACCCTGGGTCTGTACACTCTTCTCCGTCTCCTCACTGTGGGTTGTTCAGCAGCATTCACATCCTCACCACCCTCAGTCTCTTGCGCATGTTGTTCTATGTTGCCTGCTGCAGCCCTTCTCATTTTGTAAATTTGTTTGTTAAAATGTCTGCTGCCTGTGTAATTGACTGATTCTGATACATTTCACCTGCCAGCTAAGCTAGTTCTTCTTGATTACCTTCCTACTACTGTTTTCCCTTCCCATTGCCACCCTGTTTAAGCCCATGTGTGTGCCATGCAAACAGAGTGCTCATATGTGCACAGTGCTGCACAGTGCTGCTATTTCCTGATTTAACTTCTTTTTTCTTACTGTAAAACCCTGTGCATGGTGAGCATGCCTGCTTAGGTTTTGTAAAGAGTGCTGGGCAGGTTTAGACACATCCACTAGCTTAGCTGTGCTAAGCTAGGAGCAAACCCGAGCCACAGGGCTCCAATCCACTTACAGTATGTCTGACACATCCCCCATGATGTCACCTACCCCCTAGGCTTGCACCAAGCTATTCCTGCTCTTACCCTGTTAGGACCTGACTCTCATGCTGGGGAAAACTGGGATTCACTATCCTTCCCCTCATTTGCATAGGATTGCCTACTAATGCATAGTTATATGTCTCACACTGAGCCTCTCCCCTTAGCAACCACTGCTCACTGGCCAGGTTGTCTTCTGCCTGCCATTGACTTACATAGCAGAATACTGATTTTAGTTAGAATGCTTAATTTAGGTTCATTTTATTATTTTCCCCCCGATCCCATTTGAGCGCTTCTGCCCTATGCTTAAACAGCTGAGATAAGCTAAAAAAAAATAAAAGTTGATTTTTTTATTTTTTCTATTGTTTGCGATGACAATGGCCTTATACTTGGCCATTGGCATGCTTACTACATGATGTGCAGCCTTTATTTGGAGCTGTCATAGCTCCATTTTGGATTTTGCAGAAATGTACTCGGTTACTAACCGAGTACATTTCTGCTGACTGCACTAGTCCTACACGGATGGTTGCAAGTTTCCTGGATCGCAAAATCACCTAATTTGCATGGATTTCTCCTGCTAATGGGGTGATTTGCATACAAGGGCTTCGTCCATGCAGGATTAGTGCAGGAGCTCTCGTGCACACCCCTGCAGTCTGTTCCTGGATTGCACGGCAGTCATAGTGCCTGCTTAAGCTCCTGCACTGATATTGCACTTCATGCAAGCTTTTGAGAATCCACGGGGGTGTCATTCTAGAAAGATTCAATATCCTCAGACTAGAATGAGATGGTTGATCTCCATGTGTGCTTTATAAGGGTTGTCTGCATTTCTCCCCTCATGGCTTCCATATATAACTTACTTCCCCCATAGTGCCTTTTTAGGCAAGGTCATTGTCCTCAAATTACCCACATAGCCAACCAATGTTAGAAGTCTGAACAAAAGTTGCACAATTTACAGGCATTCTGAACCCTAGAAAATACTGAGATAGATATATTGATATAGATATATATAGTTACTGAAACATAGATTCAGAACAGCAAAAGCAGTGCAAAGATTTAATGCCTGCCACCACTTCAAACACAATGATAAATTGGATGTTGCAGCTGTCAGGAGCATATCTGTGTTCCTAAGAAACCATTTCACCCCCAGACTCATAATGCATGCATCCGCACATTCATCACATGATAAAAAAATCTAGTAGCCAACTACCATACCCCCTGTATGACACCAGCAAACCATGAGAAATATCTTAAATGAACATCCCTCACCACAAAACCAGACACTATAATCTTGGATGACTCTAACTATCCCTTCACTAAGTGGGGAGCCTATGCCACCACAAACAAGTATGTGCAGAGATTCCTGGATTTTTTAATGAAAACTCTTGGATCAACTAGACCAAATCCCAGTGACTGGCTTGGTAATATTACATTTGGCTCTCACAAATTTAGCCCCCTCCCCCCATGCTCAGACCCCACAGTTAACAATACACTGGTCAATATCTGACCATTATGCAGAACCATTTACTGTAGGTATGAGACCTGAGCCATCTCAGCATCCACCCATCTTTAGAGACTACTCCAAGGCAAATCTCCTCCAGCTAACTGAACACCTGATGCAATTGAAATGCCCTTATGGGATATTTTAAGCCTAGCCACTTACCCCATGTGAGAATCAAACCCTACACCTCGTGTCTATAAGGTAAACACCTTAACCATTATGACAACCTCCCACCGGAATTGTGTAGCATCACCAAGGCCTTTGATAACATTCCCCACTCAAGAATCATAGAAACACTCACTAAGCTAGGCGTCAATCCCTATATCACTAGGTGGATTGCAAACTGGCTCACAGATAGAACCCACAGTGTGAAAGTAGCTGACTCCAAGTCAGACTGCAGACCAGTCACGAGTGTAGTCCCACAGGTTTTGGTCCTGGGTCCTCTCCTGTTTGGTATCTACTTCTCTGAAGTCTAGGCCAACACGAGGGGACTCTGGCTGACAAAGTTCACAGATGATTGCAAGTTGTGAGCTATTATTAACTAACCAAGTGATACTGACATCCTACAGAAAGGCCTCACTGAGACCAATGACTGGTGTCAGAACCATGGCCTTAAGCTCAATGCCAAAAAATGTGTCGTCATCCCCTTGGGAAAAAGCCAGTTCTTTTGAATTACCACATTGATGGTAGTACACTGAACACAGAAGGCGTTATAAGAGATCTGGGAACACAGGTTGACACAACCTCTCTTTTGACCACCACATTGCCACTGTGGTCAGAAAGTCCTTCTATGTGGCACATCCCATTACTAAGGATTTTGCATCCAGGAAGAAAGAGGTCATTGTCTCCCTCTACTCTTCCCTCATTAGGCCAATCATCAAGTAGAATGCCCCATTTGACATATACCTCACTAGACACCTGCAACAACTGGAGAGGCCACAAAAGTACCTCACAAAGAGGATCCTAGGCCTTAAACACCTGTCCTATATGGACAGACTAAAAAAAACTCTAACTATTCTGTCTCATATCGCCTACTTAGAGGTGATCTCTGCTTGACTTACAGAGCATTGTCTGACCCAGCTCTGATAGAAATGCTACATCTAAAGAAATCCCAATCCCTCCACATCACACGCTCCAGAGACCTCAACCTCATTACCACAATCAACAGAACATGCTGGAAGGACAGATTCACAACCCAGAGGCTGCACATGCTCTGGAATAGACTTCTCATACAGGTCAAGCAGAGCACTTCACTGGCCCTCTTCAAGAGAAATCTTGATGAGTGGATGGGAAAAAGAAAATTCACCCCGAGGATCACTCCAGTGGATCTACTTGACAGAGGCACTGGGAACTAAGGTTGGGTGGCATGATGCCAGGGTAATCCTATGGCCTAGGCTTGTAAAGGCTCCAGGACCATTAGCCTAGTATACACTTATGAACCTATGAAATATTAAACAAAGTATTTATGAATGGATTATATCAGATGATTTGAAATGTGCATAGTAGTTATGAGTTTTTATATATGGAGGTGGGCCTTGGTCAATTCTTTCCTTCAACTATACTGTGGACAGTACCTTACTGTACTGAAAATGACATCACTAACCACGTATGTCCCCTACTGATACAATTGAGGGTGGTGCCATTCCATCTGCTAAATTCAAGCTGCTGCCAGGTAAAAGACTCTGGTCCCCCTATACACTGAGTGACACCAAAAACTCCTCAACCATAGTGAACTGCTTCATTGTTTTTGGTTCATCCCTCCTGGTGAACTTGCTTTTTACAATGTCCCATGCCTTGTTTCTTGCACAGATTATCATATCAGGGCACCTCCTCGTATCTGTTGTTAAAACATGTTATGGCTACCCACAGACATTCACTTGATATATCATTGTCTGCCAAATATGCTATAAAAATGCTTATCTGTATCATGTTTACTCAGAAGGTGAAACCCCCGTATGCATAGGACCTGAAACAGCACTTCATTCTCTCAGCTAGTGAACTTTTCATTTAGTGGTCATGCCTGTACCTGTGTACCTCTGAGTGTGCATAGTATACTATAGGATGTACATACCTATGGCAGCAGTCTACCTCCTCATTTATAGGTTCATAGGAGATTACCATGCATCTGGTTTTCGACTAAAGTTAGTGAGCACTTCACTTCTTCCATTTTTATGCACTGTAGTCATCCCTCAGCATATGGCCCAGGAACCTCACATCCCTTTCTATAGGTTCTTCCCATGCTTTTCAATGTTCTCAGATTGGAAACCCCTGCCACAAGCAAATAGCACAGGGCCATGTTGGTGTCATGGGTTCTGAGTTACACATACACCACAGTATCCACCTCCTTCTGACTAACTGATTTGCAATTGTTGGTGATGTACTTTACTAGGAAATAATGCCAAACTTAACTCTGGAAAACTGTACATCCACAGAGGCTTTACTGAAATTCCTCTATATCAAAACTGTATAGGTGCAAGCAGTGCTGCTGAAAATGGTGCCAATGTTTTATATCATGCAAACAAGAGTGTGACAAAACAGAGATTATGCTAATGAAGCTAGTTAGGACAACAGTTTGTGAAATTTGCTGATGTGAATTGGGCTACGCAAGTATGTTGACCATCACCATGTACAGCATGGTGATTGATAATCATGTGACCTATATGCTCATGCATACAGTATGCATATGTGCAAAGTGAAATGATGCAACATTACAGCCATGAACTCGTGCCTCAGTGCAATACTATTATTTTTCTGTCTTTCAGCACAAGAACATCATGGAGCATTGCTGGGCACTAAGATGACCCATTGCATAATGTGAAAGCCTGGTATGAGCTGGCTGTAAAGGTCAGTAATGCTACTGTCTTCACTTATTCTGCTGATCTGTATCAGCAAAGATACATGCCCCCCCCCACTTCTGCCATAGCAGTCAGAGGTTTGGGAGAAGGACCCTGAAATATACTGTAAACATTTTTGACCTCTCTTTTAATTGTTGTATATGTAAACTTAAGATTCTGTACTTTATTTTCCAGTGGTGGGGAGATGTTGAAGACAACTGAGTGTTTAAAAAGGCCCCTCCCCTCTTACAGGAGAAGGATTTATACTATGTCTGTGCTGTGTACCTGTGAGTGAAATATTTCAGTCAGTGAGTGTGTATAGTATACTACAGGATGTGCATACCTATGGCAGCAGTCTACGTCCTTCTGTGCCCTTCTATTGTCCACCCAGTATTTATTGTGTATACAACTTCTGCCTGTTTGTGTCTGAGTTCCATCATATATATAAATGTGTCCTTCTATTGTCCACCCAGTATTTTTTGTGTATACAACTTCTGTCTGTTTGTGTCTGAGTTCCATCATATATATAAATGTGTCCTTCTATTGTCCACCCAGTATTTATTGTGTATACAACTTCTGCCTGTTTGTGTCTGAGTTCCATCATATATATAAATGTGTCCTTCTATTGTCCACCCAGTATTTTTTGTGTATACTTCTGTCTGTTTGTGTCTGAGTTCCATCATATATATAAATGTGTCCTTCTATAGTCCACCCAGTATTTTTTGTGTATACAACTTCTGCCTGTTTGTGTCTGAGTTCCATCATATATATAAATGTGTCCTTCTATTGTCCACCCAGTATTTATTGTGTATACAACTTCTGCCTGTTTGTGTCTGAGTTCCATCATATATATAAATGTGTCCTTCTATTGTCCACCCAGTATTTATTGTGTATACAACTTCTGTCTGTTTGTGTTTGAGTTCCATCATATATATAAATGTGTCCTTCTATTGTCCACCCAGTATTTTTTGTGTATACAACTTCTGTCTGTTTGTGTCTGAGTTCCATCATATATATAAATGTGTCCTTCTATTGTCCACCCAGTATTTATTGTGTATACAACTTCTGCCTGTTTGTGTCTGAGTTCTATGTTCGTCTGCCTGTCCCCGAAGCCTACTTGTGTCCTTTTCCGAATTTATATCTATCTGTGTATCTATCGGTCTTCGTTATTTTGCTGAATGTTCATTTGACTGAAAACTCATTTGATAGAAAACCTTCTTCATAACAAGTTTACCATAAAACTAAAGCCATGCTTTCTCGCAACCCATCAAACTCTCCACCCCCCACTTATACATACTAATTCCATGGTTAAACATCTGCAGATAAGAAAAAAACACACACACACACACACACACACACACACACACACACACACACACACACACACACACACACACACACACACACACACACACACACACACACACACACACACACACACACACACACACACACACACACACACACACACACACACACACACACACACACACACATTCAATCAATGCTAGAATGAAAACATGATCAACAACAGATCTGGTGTACAACCTGAAATGCAGTTTTGGCAAATCAAAATACTGGCTGATATCAATGTGCAATGACTCATGCCACAGCTTTATAGTTTTAGTGACTACAATACAAAAAAATGTGTCATGCTGCACATTTATGGTTAACCATTAATGTTAAATGGCAGTGTTACTAATGTCAGGGTACACTAGCATTTGAACAAAAAATCTATTATTTTGTACAAAGCAGCACAGTAAGAACAATGTTAACATTTTAGTTATCATAAGTACACTTGCTAAAGGCACTAGTGTCAGTGCCTTATATGATACAGAACTTCTTAATGTGGCAACACTATACACTTATCTTAAATTAACAGTGTTATAATGTATATTCATTGTACATACACATTCAAGCAGCTCTGTACTTCTGTGTCTCACCAATGGTATTGAGGGATAAATCCCTGGCCATAGCTCAAGACACCAAAGCTTGATTAGTAGCTCGGACACTTGATGAGACAGGGAGAATGGGCATGCCTATCCTGTGGCGAGAGATCATTCAGGACATTCATCTGAGCTCTGTAGGAGGCAGGGTGCTCAGAGCTTATCACAAGGGTGATAGGATTGAGGATAGAGATGGTATGACTAATTTATGAACTCAGGATGAGGACATTCACTCAAGGTCATTGCTCAGTGCTGACCATCCATAAAGTGCTGATGGCACTATCATGCTGTGGAAGGAAACTAGGGTTATACATAATCTGTTCAGGTTGTAGTATGGCAGCCTCTCACTTAATCCTCCCTCAACTCTCATAACCAGGTGACCAGCAGCCCAGTATGGGGCTCATCTGTGATGTCTCCCAATAGGGAAGACTGTCCAATACGATATGGAATTATAGGGATCTGGGTCACTGGGGAAGCCTGTGGTCAGTTATGCCCAACAGTATGTAAGCATGTATCTTCCTTGTTTAATTTCAAAATCTTCTTTTACATTAGTGAGCAGTGCTGTCTGCAGACAGCTAAGGAGTCCTTTATTATAAAGTACAACAGTGAACAGCAGTGGATGTTTATAGGTCATAAAACCCTTTATATAGTTGTTCATAGCAATACATAATCAGAAATGCAAAGAGAAAGGGGGGAGAAAAGGTGGGGAACACTGAAAAAAAACTTTTCTTTCACTCTGATTAAATGTTTGTGCATCTTTATTCTGTTTTATTAATTTAATTCTGATTGCATAACTCATTTGCATCTGATGCCTTCTGACTTATTGGGATACGTTTGCATGTCTTTTGTATTGTCTTGTGTCAGGGTAGTGACAGCTTGGAATAAAGTGTCAGAAGGCATGCTTTATGTGTGAGGAGAGTTTAACATCAAGTAAGACTGTAATTTAATTTTTTGCTCAGAATTTTATGGTTGTGTCAGATAACAAAACCCCACACCTTTGGACAGGATTTTCGAATTCTGATGTGGACAGCCTGTTCAAATTCCTCTTCTCCATCTGTAAGATGAGAGGAAGTGATATGCCTGACATGGTGTGCTTGTTATCTGACTGAATTTCTAACAATGGACCCTTGCTCTGATGTATTGTCATCTACTATTATTCAAGGTGCAGCAGTGTGTCACGAAAAGAGATTGCTGCTACTGAATATGATCTGACCAGCTAACTTATGCTTACATGTCCTTGTCAACTTGATTCCCAGTAATACAACTCTGCTTGAGCTCAGATCTGGAATTAAAGGCATTTACACTATTATTGTAATGGCATTTAGTCTGAACATTAAACATTATAAAACTCCTTCAGTCTATTTTTAATTTTTAAAAAGAATGTGGACTTCTTTAATAATTTAACTACATTTTATCATGTAACAATGGCTTCCCTTTTATAATTTCTTTGCAGTCATCTTAGTCTGACAGATTTTATAATTCTGTTCTGGAGCTTAAAACTACAACAATTCATATATTTTAAACTAAAATTGTCCTTTGACTAATAAAATAACTGAGTGACATAAAACTGGTGATGCATCTTTGAACTTCTACACACTGTACTAAACTTTATGATGTTTGGTCATGAAATGTGTGTGTGTGTGTGTGTGTGTGTGTGTGTGTGTGTGTGTGTGTGTGTGTGTGTGTGTGCCTTTCTCTGTGTTCTCCTTGTTTTCTTCTTATTAGGATTCTATTCTACTGACATGAACTATCCAACTCAAAACCTCAGAAGTAAACGCATTTGGTTGCTCCTCTGTTGAAAAAAATAGTCTTCTTTGTCATGTATCTGCTCATTATAATAGTTGTGAAAACTGAAGGAAAGACACACACACACACACACACACACACACACACACACACACACACACACACACACACACACACACACACACACACACACATATCTCTCTCTCTCTCTCTCAAAAGTTACACAAAGTTCAGTGGGGGTGAAAGAAAACAAATACATTTACTGTTATTGGGATGGGATTTATATACTGTATGAGTTCATTTTACTGCAACTTGGTAACCTATGAGTAGAATAACTAATAAGTTTAACTCTCCAAGTAACTCAGAAATAATGCTGTGAAAATATGTGCTTGTTTTTGCTTAAATCTTTAGCATGTTTTGGAAGTTTAGTAGCTTATAATGTCATGCCTGAGAAAGTACCTTACACCAGTTTCATCTCTGACATGGTTAAGACAAAGCCCCAGCCTTTTGTCTTGTTATGAGTTTAATCAGTCAATAAATCATTCTGCCAGCCTCCTGTGCTTTATGTGAGTGACATGAATGATATATTTTATTTACTCGGCTGAAGAAAACACACATGGTTGTTATTAATCACTAGCACCTTTAATTATGATCTTACCTCCAGCTATTTGTCAGTACCAGTGTCCTTCCAGCAAAAATAAATGGAATATGCTTGCACGTAACGTACTTCAAATTCTCAACTACATAATATAAATGGGTCTAGACCTAAGAATTTAGCAAACGTTAGCCCACCTGTCAAATTCTAAATTAATTTCTGCTGATCTGTGGTGAATTTTAAGACTGGGGAATATCAGGGATGGTTTTATTGCATACGGCTTTGCACTCAGAAGTCTGAAGCAGGGACTCACATGCACTAACAAGTGGATTTAGCATATTTATCTGAGCTTTGCTCAAGTAAATGTTATAATTAATATTAAATGCACCTTCCACAGCAAGATGCTGACACTAATGCAGAATATTTGTTTAATATATTATGCAGCGGTAGTATACTGCTGAGAGTTTTGCATCTGTGTTGTCAGACTCAGGACAGCAGGATAGCATTTTGAAACAATGTATCTTCTTTGAATATAATAAATAAAAGGGCAAGTGCATCTATGTATATGGCAGTGTGGACTCATTGTACATGTAAGCAGAGGTAAAGCATAAATCTACTGCAAAAAATAAACACATAAAAGATTTGAATGGATGACATTGTACACAGTGTAATATATTTGTTGCATATAGGACATCAGCGTAACCTGCATTATACTTATTACAGTGGCCTCACAAAAGTAGTAATTAAAAGCAATGCTATAACTGTTCAGTGCTTTACAAAAATGTAGCATACTTATTGGGGATAGCACTTCTCCCTCTTTGTACAGGACAGTCATTATTTGTGCAATTGTGTTTTGTTAAAAAAAAAAAAAAAAACTAAAAAATGGCAAATCCTTTGAGATTTTAGGAAAAAAATATTTTAAATTCTATATGAAATAGCATAGTCAAACCAAATTCTACAAGAATAAGACTATTTTGGTAAAACGTGAAGTTCCGTCCTTTTGCACTTGCTCTGGGCATGTGTTGTCCTGCAAAATGTTCACGTTTCGGTGAAAAATGTCCCACTTTGGGAATTTGAAAAGGTGGCAACTCAAATGATTATATATGGTTGACCAGCTGAATACCCCAGAAAAAAAATGCCTGCTCATTGTACTTCATGCCAAACAATATGCAGAAACACTAGGTGCTTCTTCAGAAAATTGAAGACCTTGTTCCCTATCTGTGTATTTGTAACAACAGGATTCTTAAAGGTTAGCACTAAATGTACACTGTATTCAAGAACATCCCTACTACATTGTTTGTGCTGTCTATAGACTCAAAGGCCACTCTTAGTGTATACTTAATGGTAAATTTTATGAATCCCAGACAGATGCCACAAATATTGTAACCCATACAGTTGTATATATTGTGGTAATTATAAACATATTATCTATGCAAATTCTTTACAGATCCAGATAGAAAATCAGGGCTACATGCTTTCCAGTTCCCAGTAAAATAATGCTTTAGTAGTGCAGTCATGCTTGAAGTATGTGATAATTTGTGATTCAGTGGAAGTATCCGGATGTTCCATGGGTTAGAAAATCACACTACATATCATGAGAGAGGAAGAAACAACATTTTTTAGACAGTTATGTGTAATTTCCAAAATTCTGACTGTACAAAGTTAACTGAACTATCTCAGTATTTTTTATCACCAACCCATCATTATACTCAATATTTATTTTAAAGGTTTGAGTTAGAATTACCAATTTGAATGTATGCCATTTATCTGAGCAGCAAAGCTGACCTACATCTGCTGACATTACAACTGAATTGGAAAATCTGAAGAAAAAAAAAACTTTTTGAGTATCCTGAGTTACAGGCTATTCATTTTTAAACAGTTGTTATATAAATGGACATTAAAATGAAGGGAGACCATTTGTTAACCATTACAACCAATCAGTCTCACAGTTTCAGTGTCAGAAAAAGCATTTCATTGATACATTGCACTGCACCTGTACATATGAGAACACTAAATATACATATAATAGGCATACCTCTCAGACATAGTTGTAGTGTAAGGTGACCAAGACAGTAAAAAATTCTATGATATAAATAGGTGGTAAAAAAAACTATCATTTCCATCTCATTTAAGTATTACCGTTATAAAATATCAACATCACAGCAGACATCTAGTTCTCAGACTAACTTACCTACCCTTTGTATCATGTATATACCTGGGCTTCGTTCTGTGGATTAAAAATGACCCAGTCATGGGAAAACAACATATTCAATGGCTCTGGGTGTGAGTATTGTTATATAATGCACTGCTTCTAAATCTGGCTTCAGATAGGGCTATTTAAACAGGCCATCTCAAAGGCATATTTTTAGTGGTGGGAGAATACAGCTGACATTGTAAAAGCAATGCATTCATCAGAATTAAGACCTATTGCACTGATATATCAGTGACGAGTTCATGAACATAAATGGAGTAATTGAAAATTACTATGCTCTTTTGGGGGTGAGATGATAGCTATGATCATTTACTGCCCCAGTGCTGGTTGTATGGATTATGAATATATCCCTTCAGCCTGAAACTGTATGTACTGAAACATGTGCACGCTCACTATCCAGTGAGGTCATGTCGACTTCCTGTTATGTTGAGAGACATTCATGGAAGCAAAAGATGAACATTATACAATAAAGTCATCAAATATAAGTAATACATATTCTTTTAAAATAACTTTGGTGTATACCATTAATACTTACCGTATGACCATGGGTGATGCCTGAGTTGGTAAAACAGTGGTGATTGGGGATAAATCCTGCCTCACCCACAGTCAGACAGTAAATTAGCATATTACTACTTTGGAATCATCATCACCCAGTTGTGATTGCTCATTTGTAACCAAATAAGTTTTAAATACTTGTCATTCCTCCAGAAGCACTCATCCTACTGATATTTGATACAGTGACACCCATCATATACAAATAAAATAAAAACAGAAGCAGTTATACTTGTACTGGAAATGCCATATGATTTAAATCATTTAATTGTGAAACTGATAGAATGACTGACCACTATTTAGATATGATGCATGCTTTTACTGTATAGACAAAATGACAAATAAGAACAGTATTGCATTTGGGGTCAAACCTGAGCACTGTAGCACTCCATGTGAGGTCTAAACTGCAGCATCTGCTGTTTAAAAGTAATTTTTTAACTAAAATCAGAGCACTGTAGGCAGGGTATAAACTGTAGCAACTGTTTGCTATATTTGTAGCAATGAGCAAAATAAAAAAAAATAAAATGTAATAGATTTCGGGCTTCAGTTTATAAAGTATAGTACTCCAGAACATAAAACACTGTGCGCTTTAGTCTTTATATTAAACCAGACTTCATCAGAGTGTCGAACAAATTAATGTTTGTATACTCCCTATATAATGTTCAGTTGCCATTCAGCTATCTCAACAAATTAAGAGTGATCAATCTTTAAAAATATACATTCATCACGAAAAAAAATTCCACAAGGAGGAAAAAACAATTACTGTACATATCTAATGAAACAAAATAATTCACGGTTTGGAAACTGTATACATATACTCTAAAATAATACAATAAATTAACCATAAAAAAGAAACAATTAGTACAAAACTTTCATCTCAAGCATGTTTTCAAAATTCTCCCCCACCCCTGCACTATACAGGACCCCATCAATAACAAAAAATAAAATACAACAAAATAAACTTACTATGATCTCTAAATTTCTGCATATGTCTAAACAGGGCATTTTTGGTCTTGCTTTTACAAATGTCATAAAGGTGTTCATAAATCCTTTCCCTCAATTTTCTTGTGGTTTTTGCTACATAAAAAAATGAACAGCATATGCATCTGGCTAAGTATACAACATTATTAGTATTACAATCCACCCTCCCGGAACATGCTATACTTCTGTTGTAGCCCTCCACTCAAGCATAAGGGCCATTGATGATATATATATATATATATATATATATATATATATATATATATATATATATATATGTACAATATTTATAAGGACCGTATTTCATCATGCTAGTTGTACCTTTCCCACTCGATAATAATATACCACCTCCCAAAATACTTTTAAGATTTCTTCCTTTACTACAGGTAACCAATGGAAAATTACCCAAATTCTTCTTTAATTCTTGGGAAAATGTTAAATCCAATATTTTCCTTAATGTTTTTTAACAAAAAATATTTGCACCATTATTATAGGGGCCAGAATAGCCCCTTTCATGTTAGTGATAGTTTCCCTTTTCTTAGTACTGTTATTAACCTGGAGAACACCTGTCTCTAAAAGTGTACCCATAGCACCAGCCAAAGTGGGGGCATATTTCATCCCCCTGTTCTTAACAATTTATTTTTTTAAGATCATATAACAGAGAGGTAGGATAACACCTGCCATCGAACATTTCTATTAACTTATCCAATTAATTCAAAAATACTCCATCCTCAGATATCACTCTAGAAAGTCTTACCATCTGCCCTTTGGCTATGTTCCGTTTTTGGAACAAAAGGTGGTTGCTGTTAAAGTACAGGAAGAAATTAGAAAACATTAATTTGTTCAAAACTCTGATGAAGTCTGGTTTAATATAAAGATGAAAGCAGTTTCTTATGTCCTGGAGTTTTAAACTTTATAAACTGAAGCCCAGAGTCTGGTATTTTTTTTTTTTCATTTAGTACATTGTTCAGCTTCTTAGTAGGTTGTTTGGTTATACATTTGTAGCAAGCAGTTTGCTACAGTTTAAAAGAAAAAAAGATTGTTTTTAACTAAAATCTGAGTGCAGTAGCACTCCGTGCAGGCAAGTATCAACTGTAGTAACTGTCTGATACAGTTTAAAATAAGAAATAATTTTTTTGTTACTTAAGTGTGAGGAAGGAGGGTCATGTGCATGGCACAGAAACAGGATGCAATGATTAGTAGGGGGCTTTCATGCTTATGACCAGGTTTTTTTTTTTTTTTTTTGATGCACTTCACTTGAGAAGCTGGGGAGAAGGTGGGTGTTAGTTTATGGGCCTGGCAGAGGACACTGGTTGAGTCAACTATACTTCTGGCTATGAGTGCCCTTCAGCAAGTCTGATGCATGGCACTCACTTTGAAGGGCACTGTGTGATGCCACTACCTAAACAGTGTCAGAACAGATATACTGATCTGAGAAAGCACATCGCAGACCTTCCACACCAAAAGAAAGAAGAGGTTATGAAGAGACAATGACAGTATCACATTAAGGATTAATCTAGACCTTAATGTACAGGAAAAAGTTCTTCTGATGTCTGTGATCATGCTGTGCTCAATGTTTTGTGTGTGTGTGTGTGTGTGTGTGTGTGTGTGTGCGTGTGTGCGTGTGCGTGTGCGTGTGTGCGTGTGTGTGTGTGTGTGTGTGTGTGTGTGTGTGTGTGTGTGTGTGTGTGTGTGTGTTTGCACTGGAGGGGGAAATTACAAAAAATCAGCTTGCCTACCAGAGTAGATAGGCCAGACTGTCCACATGTCAGAGTAAATGTATTATATTGCTTAACATAACACCGTCAAATTTTTATTGTTGCTTTAAAAGCTAATCACTGCATACATCACTTCTTGTAGGACTGCTGTTTGGTTTTAAATATAACAGTAATCATGCTACTGTCATTACCTGTGCCACTCATTCCTGACATTGCCATCTGACTTCCAGATGTGCTAACTTCTGACTGTTTTTCCCTTTATATTTGTTCAGAATTTTATTGTTCATTGCCTCACACTGTCACTATTACTACTATACTACTACTACTGCTACATATGATTATCATTACATAGGTGTGCAATGCCCTTGTTAGAATACCATAAAAGAACACATTTGTACCTGTGCCACTGTCCTTCACTTTGGCAGTTATTCCTGAAACAGCTTGGGTATAACAACTGAAGTAAAATTGTGTACCACTGCAGTCAGTAAGTCTTAGCTTGTATTTTCCTATGGACTCTTACGTCAGTAATTATTTATATATTGCCTATTCTTGTTGTTAGTTTGTGGCATGTTATTTGTGATAGTGTCTCAGCTTGTGCCACACATCTCTGCATTTGGCACACAATGAATGACAGTTACCTATACCATTGTTTTGCACTGTACTGTATACTTATTTTGTTCAGCTGGTTTATTTTTTCTTCACTTTGTTGTCCATTATGGACACAGAGAGACACACACACGTGCGTGCACATGCACACACACACACACACACACACACACACACACACACACACACACACACACACACACACACACACACACACATACACACACACTAAATGGTTGACACCATGACATGTGCCCCTTTTGTAGACGCCGATAACAGAAAAATTGCCAGTCATACCCCATGATGTTATCTTCTGTTTTATCATAGGTGATGCCTAGACATTTACATAAATTACATTATATAGACATTGTTCTAATAACTGTTTTTCTTAAGAAATTGTATCACATTATATCAGCTATTGTTGTTCATACCATGTTTTCTTGTTTGTTTTATATATCGTTCTTTTTATTATGGTTCTTTGTTGCTTTGTTTCTCTCCATTTATGTTCATTTTTTTCTGTAGTATCATCTGTGAGGCAGTAAGTGTTGTGGCAGTGGCCATTGTGTCTGTACTGGGCACAAAACCAACTGCTGGCAGCCCAGAAATCAACAGGCCAGACTGTCTGCATTGTGATGAAGGTCATTCTGTGGAAGGTGATGTGGAGGATTTGCTGGTGATGTCTGGTGGTGCTTCTCTGGTGGCTGGTGTAGGCTCCTTGTTAGGGAATGACACAGAAGGGACCTCCTGGGTTGCTTGACAGAAAGTGCAGCAGCTCGTCAGGACTGAGGTGGACTGGTGGTTCAATACCTAGATTGGCACCCTGTAGCATATCTTCATGCAGTTGGCAGGGTTGCATACACACCTAGCTCCAGCCATCAGGCTCCGAGTGACAGAGCTTGGTCAAGATTTCAGTCAACTGACTTTTGGTTGTTTCTCCACTAGGATGGCATTGCAAGCTATCCTCACGCTACCCTACCCTACTTCATGGTGTTTCTCTTTTTGTGTGTCACTCACCCTTCCCTAATTTCAGTCTAATCATCTCCATTACCAGTTGTACAATCAATGTCTGTTTTCATCACTCAGTTGTGGTTGTGCTTTTTGCATCATTGCCTCCCCTCTCAGTCCCTGTGTTATATGTTGTGTTTCTGTCCCTTCTTCCATCCTTATAACCTTCTTCCTACACTTATCTTTCTCATTTTTTCCTCCCCACTTTCTTTCTTCACTAAAAAAGGCACCTGTCTCACCAATCCCATTAAAAAGTCCCTTCCCCCTCCCTGCCACTTTCCCTTCTTGTTGCTCTTTTGTGTAATTGTGTACTTGTTCTTCCCCCTTCATGACTGTATTTTCATTAGTTTTTTTTTCCTATTTATAAAATAAAAACATTAACACTTTGCTGTGTAGCCCTTGTATGAGTTCTTAGCTGTGTTTATGTAGCATACATGCAGCTGCTTGATGTCCATGGGTGCATACATTATGTTGAGCACACCATCTGCTTGGTAATGGCCTTGGATCATATGATTCTTGTGCAATGACTGCCACATTTACTAATGCATGACTTTATATTTATCACTGTCATTAGAAGGCTGACACTACAACAGCACTTATGTGCACCTAATCCCCATCTGACCACATTATGCAACTTCTTTCGTGCTATTTGCTGCAGTGTGATTTTGTTTTGATTCTTTATGAGTGCCACCAATTATGTTAACTCTACTACTATTAGTACTACCACTATGACTACAACTGCTACTGCTGCTGCTGCTACTACAGCTACAGTTACTATTACTGCTATTACTAGTACTACTACTGCTGCTGCTAGTACTACTACTTTGATCACTACTACTACTGTTACTACAACTACTGCTACTGCTATCGCTACTATTGCTAATGCTGCTGCTTTTGTTAGTACTACTACTGATATCACTATTACTGCTACTTCTACTGCTGATGTTACAATTAATTCTGCTGTACTACTACTGCTACTGATATAACTATTACTGCTACTGCTGCTGCTGCTACTATTTCTATCATTACTTCTACTGCTACTGCTATTACTACTGTTCCTGATGCTGCTGCTTTTGCTACTACTACTACTGCTATCAGTGTTACTTCTACTGCTACTGCTGATGCTACTACTCCTTCTGCTGTACTACTACTGCTACTGATATGACTACTGCTGATGCTTCTTCTACTATTTCTGCTATCGCTATTACTACTGTTGATACTACTGATATCACTACTACTGCTACTGCTGCTGGTACTACTACTGCTATCAGTATTACTACTACTGCTATGAATACTACTACTACTGTTGCTGCTGCTACTGCTACTACTAGTACTACTAGTGTTACTGCTAAACCTGCTAATACTACTACTGCTACTATCACTACTACTTTTACTGATCCTGCTGTTGATACTGCTCCTACTATTACTACTGATACTAATAATAATCTCCCTCAAAATTGCATCAAGGTGAATAAATAAGATGCTATACGATTTACTGGGCCATGCAACCTGTTATTATTTTTCATTTGTTCTATGGGTGATGAGGTTGCACTTCTATATCTCACTCACAACTTCACCACAAAGTAAATAAAATGTACCTTGTACAAATCCCCTCTGTAGTTCATATAGACATCATGTCCTACCAATTTCCAATTTAGCTTTGATTAAAATGATAAGCAAATGAAACTCCATCTTCACTTTGCCTCCCTGTTGTACTTTGCTCACTAGTTGTCAATCTATTACTTGTTAATATTTTGAGTCGAATGGAGTTATCTTACTCCACATCGCTGTGATCATGTAACATCTGTAGATTTGGATAATAAAGAGGAGCACCTGCATTGGCATACTCCTCCCACAATGTCCAAGAAACCTGTAAGGAGAATACACATTAAAGTGCAGGTTATCTCTACTCATTTGCAAATACAATAAATAACGTTTGAGAAATGACGATCAAATAGTGCATAGTAGCAGTTTTTCTCTCTGAAGAAAAGATTCTTGTAAGAGCTGACTGCTTTAGAGTATCTACTATCTTCAGTAAGTGCTGAAATTCAAAATACTGTGTGAGTCATCTTAGAAGTAGAACATTATATGTTTACCATAGTTATTTCCAAAAGACAACTCAGCTAGGGTAATTATACATTTATTTATTTATTTATTTATTTTACATTTGTTTACAAGGAAAGTCAGACTGGGCAAAGCCCATTTTCAGCGGAGGCCCGGGGAGAAAAGCTTCACAAAAAGTGACAGTACATACAACATTAGTAACAGTAAATACAACATGACAAACACCATATACAACATAAGTTACAGTAGATACAGCAAGTCTAACAGTAGACACAACATCAGATATGGAACTTAACATAGTGATATTATTAACATAGAACCTATAAGTATTAATTTACATTTGAAAAGGGAAAACAATTCTAGATTTATCACACATTTATGAATAAAAAGAAAAAAAAAAAAGAAAAAACATAACACAAATAAGATCACTGTCCAAGAGACATGCTGAATAATTAATGGGAGTGTACTTATGAGGAGATCAGCCTACTACTGTTGCATGAGCAGAGCCAAGTGTCAGTTAAATCATTTTTGAGTAATTTTTTTAAACTGGTGTGTGTTGTCAGTGGTTCTAATGTTATGGGGGAGGGAGTTCCAGGTATTTGAGATATAGGAAGAGTATAAGGACTCCCTGCAGTGTTGTTAGTTTTAGAGACTTGTAGTAAAGATTTATTTGATGATCGTAGTGTTTAAGTGTTAGAGTAAGGTTATAGTAAGCTTTGGAGAGCTGGAGTTTTTTTGGGGATTAATAAGTAATTTGTGGGCCATGATTAAATTTGTTGTATGTAAGAAGCTAAGGTAGTTCAAGCCAGGAGAGTTTTTTGAAGGCTAGACAGTGATATGACCTGTGTAATGATCTAGTAGCAAATTTAGCTATTTTGTTATAGGATGTATTCAGTTTATCTAAATCTGTTTTTTTGAGGTTGATAAGGATGGGTGAAGCATATAATAGAGTTGCTAGTAAGTGGGTTCTGGCTACAGCAGCTCTTGGAGTCTGTGAAAAAAAATTTGGTTTCTGTAAAGGACGCCCATTTTTTTGTGGAGTTTTTTAATAGTTTATGATATATGCAAGTCAAACCTTAGCTTTTGGTGGATGGTTCAGGTGTAATTATTGTGTTGTTATTTGCTGTGATATGGAACTGTGGGGGAATCTAATGGTCTGGTACATTGAAAGATCATAAGTTTTGTTTTTTTGGGGTTAAGAATAAGTTGGGAGTTAGACAGCCATGTTTCATTTTCTGTAAAGGCTTGTTAATGTTTGTCCTGAAGTTGATGCATGGTAGGGGCTGCACATATTAATGTTGAATCATCTGCATATTGGATAATGCTGGCAAGTGAGGTGGCTGAGTTGAGTTTATTAGTGAAAATACTGAAGAGAAGATGGCCAAATATGGATCCCCGTGGGCCCCCTAGGGTAGTAGGGAGAAGCGTGGAGAGGTCATATTGCCACTTAACTGCCTTCTTACAACCTGTTAAGTAACTATGGAACCATAAGACACATGAAGTGGTGTATCTTTAGGTCTGAGAGAGCAGTTGGAAGTTTGCTGTGGGAGATTGTGTCAAATGCTTTAGACATCCAAGAAAACTGACAAGACTATGTTTATCTCATTCATGTATTGTTTTATGGTGTTGTAAAGCTATGTAGACCAGTGGATGTACTATAGGATGGTCTAAATCCATGTTGGGAGATGGCAAGTAAGTTATCATATGTGCTTGAGTAGCTATAAGTGCTTGATAGTAGCAGGTATGAAACTGGAGAATAAACTTGTGGACTTGGTGATGTACTCACTCTGAAGTAATCTGTGTACAGCATGAGTGAGATCTTCCAAGGTGCTAAACCAGAAGCTGTTCAACAATTTTGTGGAATTCTGAGTAAGAACAATCTTATGTGATTGAACATACCCAAAGATTCTTATGATCATACCAGCTGCCATTGCTCATCCAAATACCTTAACAGTATTTTTTTTAAACAACTTAGACCAGCAGTACCTTTCAGCATATAACCAATAGCTGCAGTAGATTTACTGGGGCAAAAGTTAAACATTGCATAGCAGCAGATTTATCACTAGGATTATCAGCCAAAAGGGAAAAATATTAGGTGGCATGTGGCAAGCCTGTGGCATCCTCTGTTAGGTTTCAGGTAATGTAGTACGCTTCCTTGCAAGTTGTGCTTAGTAACATTTGGGTTGCATGTAATATAGGTTATAGAACAGAATAGGGTGCAACAAAATGATGTCAGGAAATATTGGACTTATTTAAGTGTCTATGTAATGTATTTATTTATTCCAGTTTGATTACCGGGGAAGTCCACTGGGTCAACATGGCCCATTTTCAGTGGAGGCCCGGGGAGAAAAGCTCCAAAAATACATAAAAAATATTACATACAGGATTTCAACACAATCAAGAATTTAGAAAGCATTAAACATTTTGCAGAATACGATTTCAATGAATACAGGACAGTATGAGAGTACAATTCATACGTAAGTTATGTTTACTACATTTGCATAGCATAGCAGTATTTCTTAGATATTCCTAAAAGATAGTTAAGGTTGAAAGGAAGGAGAAATAGTGATAGCGTTTTGAGTGAAAGTATTAGAGATAGAAATTTGTGCTCTATATTTACAATATTTGCATGTTTTGTTGAGCAGGTATAGTTATGGGAGTAGAAGGATTGTATAGTTATTTACAAGTGAGCAAGTATAGCTGTAGGAGTAGAAGGATGGGAGTAGAAGGATTAGGTGGTATTTACCAGTTTTGGTGAGCAAATCTAGCTCTAGGGGTAGAAGTAGTAGAAGTAGTTAAGTAGAGGGATAAAGCTGCAGGAGAATTGCAGGGAGAGATAGATATAGTTGAAGGAATAAGTCTATAGGAGGAAGATAGGGTAAATGCATCAGAAAGAGGAGACTCTTATACTAGAAGTAGTCCCAGGTTAAGTAAGCAGGAGGCAGGGGCATTTCCGTTTAGTAGACAGGTGTTTGAAAAGTAGGGCCTTGAAATGTTCAGTGTTTGGGGTGGTTCTTAGTGTGTGGGGGGGTTCCATGTGTTGCCAAGGTCATAGGAGAGGAGCATCTGGCCAGCAGGATGTTTAGGTTTGTGGATAGAAATTAAGTTCTGATGTTCAGATCTAAGGGCTCTGTTGGGAATATAAGGTGGAAGGATATTGGTTAGAGCAGGGCATTTAGCAGGATAAAATATGAGTGAGTGTGCTATGGAGAGTTGTAGGTAATCTAAGTGGTTTGGTAGTTCTAGCCAGTTCAGGGATTGTAGGGGGAGGCAGTGATGAGTGGAGTTTTTGGCTTTGGAGGCAAATTTAGCGATTTTATTGTAGCAGCTTTCTAGTTTAGAGGTGGTAGAGGAAGACAGGTTGGCTAGGAGAGGTGCACCATATAGTAAGGAAGGAAGGAGAAAAGTAGAAGCCAGAGTGTGCCTTGTTGTGTTAGAGAGAAAGTGGTTGTTCCTATACAATGTACCTAGCTTTTGGTGGGTATTTTTTATGTTTTGTTGTACATGTATATCGAACTTTAGTTGTTCGTCAACAATTATGCCGAGAAGTTTAGCAGAATTGATGACTTCTATAGGTGTGTTTGTTTGGCTGAGGATTTTGAAGTCACTTTTATTGAAGGAGTAGTTCTTAGAGGGTGAGAATAGAAGAATTTTGGATTTGCTAGTGTTAAGAGAGAGGTGGTTTTGGTGCATCCAGTTTTCAGTTTTGGAGAAGGCAGTCTGGGTTTTAGACAGCAGTTCAGGGAGATTTGAGGCAGAGCAGATTAGGGTAGAGTCATCTGCATATTGAATGATTTTGGTATCGGGTATTGCAGTGTGGAAGTTATTGATGAAGATGTTAAATAGCATAGGAACGAGGATGGATCCCTGTGGGACACCAGTGGGGGTGGGTAAGAAGGAAGAGATGGTGTTTTTCCATTTGACAGCCTGAGATCTTTCTGATAGGTAGCTGGAGAACCAGGACAGAGTTTTTGGTGAGATGTGAAGGTTAGAGAGATGGTAAAGAAGATGGTTGTGGGAGATAGTGTCGAACTCCTTGGACAGATCGAGTAGAACAGTAGATACTAGCTGTCCTGAGTCTCTGGCTTTATTAACGGTATCTAAGAAAGAGATTAGAGCTGTGTTGGTGCTGTGGCCAGGGCGGAAGCCATGCTGGATGGGTGTGAGGAGGTTATTTGGGTGAGAAATGGCATAAGTTGGAGGTGGATGCACTTTTCAATGATTTTTAGAGATCGGAGAGAGTAAGGCAATAGGGCGGAAGTTTGAGATGCAAGTATTTTTTCCTCCCTTGTGGAGAGGGAGGATGAAGGCTGAGCACCAGAGTTTGGGGATGTAGGATTCTTTTATCGATCTGTTTATAATGATACTGATTGGGAGAGTGATCCCATCTGTAGCAAGTTTTAGATAGGATGAGGGATGTTGTCGGGTGCATTAGAGCATGGTTTGAGTTTGGATAGGAGTTTTTTATGAGAGTTGTAGAGACAGGTTTGAGCTCAAATAGAGGAGTATGGTTGTTTGGTTGGATTGGCTGGGGAGGGTGAGGATTGGCTGGGTTATTGTTAGGAAAGGATTTAGTGAGGGCAGAAATTGTTTTGATGATGAAAGAATTAAATTCAGAGCCTAGTTCAAGATCAGTTTTGCTAGGGTTGGGGCAGGGGTTAGATTTTGAGCCTGGATGGAGAAGTGAGTTTATAGACACCCAGAATTGTTTAGGGTTATTACAGTTGTTAGACTGGAGCTTAGTGTAGTAGATTTTTTTGTCTTTGTTGATTAGTTGTTTAGCAAGGTTGTGGAGCTGTTTGTATTGAAGTAATGTGTTGGGCAGGTTGTTTTTTTGGTGAAGTTTCCATAGTTTGTCCCTGTGGTGCATAATTAGTTTGGTCTCTTTGGTAAGCCATGGAGTTGAATTATATTTGATCCTTTTATTTCTTGGGGGAGCTACAGAGTTTAAAGTACCAAGGAAGAATGATTTCATTTCAGGCAACATTTTGAGAAATGCACATGTTTTGTTGTTTCAATGATTTTGTACTAATTACAAAGTTTGTGTTGTGCAGTTATGCTAACCATTTGTGTAAAATAGCCAACCTAGATTTCATGTGTGTCTGGAAGTGTGGAGTATTTTTTTTATGGAATTGTGTAGTAGAGAAATTCTCCTTGGCCATTCTGTGCAGATACAGTGTGGGAGACAAGCGGTGATAATGGGTTGTCCAGCTTGTCCAATTATTAGTCATTCTCAAATGGCATTGTTAGCTGGGGATAACTCTGTGACTTTTAAGATTTCTTACTTTAGTGTAAACTATGTAAGCATGATGGTGGCATTACTGGAGTTAGAGGTGTCATTTCGAGGAAGGTGACAAGTGCCCTGAGCATTGCTATACTGCAGGTCTTGTAGCAATTACATGGGTTGGTGCAGACATATGCATGGTGTGGGATGAAAGTTACAAAAATAGTATTTTATCCTTGACTGCGTCATCAGCAGCAATATTTTTGTATTCTTGGCACAGAGCTGGAACAAAGTCTTAAGCTGTCCTTTTTTGTTTAAAACAAAAGTGTGATGTTGAATGGTGTGGCTGTGAGGTGCATAGAAATCACACAACGGCCAGAAAAATATGTTCCAAAACGCTTTATTTAGCTGTCACAATCACATAAGGATATAAAAATATATTCCAAGCTCCAGATAAAGCGTTTTGGAACATATTTTGCTGGCCGTTGTGTGGTTTGATAGTTTGGTTGGCCGAGCAAAGCTTTGCGTGAGAGGTTTGGTGTTGCTTGTAGGTGCATAGAAATGCCAATTTAACCATATCTTGGATGATATTAGAATAGTTTTGGTTGAAACAAAGAGTAGTTTTGTCCCTTAGTATGAGAATGTGGCATATAGATGTTTCCCTTATGACCTGGGTCACTGGTATTTGGCCCTGGGGACTGCTCCTCTCTTAGGTATGGTAGACCTCTCTAGGTCATTAGCTGAGGTGACCACATGGTGTATGAATATAATGATTTGTACTTGTGTGTGATATTGTTAGACACAGAAGTCAGGGCTACTGACAGAACATCAGGCAGGAGATGTTAGAATCTGATGATAATTGTTGGCTGAAGAGATGCCACATTACAATGCACTATTTCTGAGCACATATTTGGTGACAATTGTGGGACAGGTCAAGAGTGACAAGTACCAAGTTGCACTTAGGGATCGAGAGTGCGGGTCTGCTTGGAAGTAGAGAAATGCATGCCTCAAGACAAAGGGTCATGGGATATTGGCAGTTTGCCTACTGCTACATGTTCTCTGGCTTCCAGTCCAGTTGTTGAGTGGCCTTGTTCATTAGTAATACACCTGGCTGGAAGGAGTATGATGGGTTTGAGGATGCTGAGGGCATACCATTGTTACAGATGAGCATTCTATGGGCTGCGATTGTTTTTATCAGATTCTGCTATGGGCTAAATCAGAGGATCTCTAGGATGACACTGGACACTACAAAGGGTCTACATTAGTCATTAGGTAAGGACTTTAAGGACATATTTGTCCCACAGGACATTGGCAGTGCAATGGTGCAGCAGTTAGCATTATCGGCTCACAGCAAGTGGCTCTCTGGTTTGATTCTCGGTTGGGGTGTCTTCTGCATGGAGTCTGCATGTCCTCCCTGCATTTACATGGGTTTCCTCTGGGTGCTCTGGTTTCCTGCCACATTCCAAAGACGTGTCTGGAGCCTTTTCCCCCGAGCCTCCACTGAAAATGGGCTATGTCCCAGTCATACTTTCCTGGTAAACAACTGTTAAATAAAATAAATAAATAAATAAATAAATAAATAAAGTGTTTCTTAGCTATCAAAAATATTTGTTTTCTCACACATATTCACAGACAGACCAGATGGATAGGCACAAATGCATGCGTTTGACAAACACAAGCACATGATGTACACATGTGCATGTATGTGCACACAGACATGCAAACACATTGTGAGCTTCCTTTTTCTTCATTCTGATGTTATGTTCTCTTCCCCATGTTCTTTCTTGAGATTTGCTACTCTCCATTGATGTAACCAGACCAATTGATGTGAGGCTTCCCTAATCTCCATCTTGCTTAATGCTGGCAGTTTTGAAATCAAAGGATTTTGAGTTTAACCTCCTTGAACTGAGATCACTGGTGCCCCTTTACACTGGAGAAACTATAGGAGTTACACATGAGACATAGTCAAGTCTTGAAGATGCCACTGCTGCTAGCAGATGACATTGGCTTGCTTGAGTTATACTTATGTCTGCTAATTGCTAGTGTCACTTCTCATAGGGTGGGCAGGTTATGAGATGTAGCCTCTAGAAATGTATTTCCTCATGCCACAAAATGGCTGCACCTCCAGACTAAGCTGCACGCTCAGTCTGGCTGTCATTCTGTACCTTCCTGGTGACCACTTGGGCTGCAACAAATGGTCTGCAATTTGCAAGCAGACTGCCCCATTCACACCTCCTGAAAAAAATGATTAGGCAGAGCCTGTTCATTCCATTCCTTTCTTGTACCAGCTTCAACAGGCACCTGAGCCAGTAATCAAACACAGCTCACATGGGTTATAGGCAGGCCTCTACATCAATGGAGCTGGCTATTCTCTTGTTATGCTTACTTTTGCAAAGCTTTTCTGACCAGTCCTAGGATGCACTCCCATAACGTCAGACAGAGCATATGATATGACATATTCTCACTTTAAGGACTGCTCACTTAAGAACAAGAGAATGAGCAGACAGCTAAGTGATAATTTATGTGACTTTTGGGGATGTCATGACTAGGCTACAAATGGTCCACAATGGATCAACAGCCTAGTATTAACCTATGAATCTATGAAATTACGCTGAGGTACAAGAGCTTCAAAGTTAGTTATATTACCAAGAAGAAAGCACAGGGTATAGTCTTATGCATGGGACTGTGAAATGTTAGTTTTTAGTAGACTTCAATAAGTTTGGTAGCAAAGTATTTGCCTATATTCATTTTTGCTTATTGAGTAGATTTCAGTCTTGTCCACAGTTTCTTTATTCAGATGCATAGGAATGTAATTGTTTTCACTCACTGAAAATTTGGAAATTCCCCAAAAGCTTTAATGCAAACATCCATAATTACAGGCACATGTGCACACACACACACACACACACACACACACACACACACACACACACACACACACACACACATATACATCAGTGATATTTAAAGACAACCTGCATACTTTTTTGTGTAGTTTTGCAATAAGACCATCAAAGCTGTTGTTGTTTTGTTAACATGCATTTCATTAAGCACAAGCCTTATCTATAATCTGTGTAGTATACTGTGACAAATACATGTCTTGTTGACAGAGTACACTGCTCTGTCTCTCTTTAATTCAAAAGTTATGTCCTGAGATGTCTAACATTGGATCGTTGACTGTGTGCCAGCAGTTCTTGCATGTAGGTAAGTGGAATTTTATGGTTTAGGGTTAAATTAAGGGCTATAACAAGTGCCTGAGTCATAGGTACGTGAAGATCACTGTTTTGAGGAAGGGAGTTAAGCATTTGTAGCTCCTAATGGCTGTCACTCCTGCTTGAACACGCGTATGAATAGAGGCAAAGGTAGCAGCTGTGCAGAGAGAGTGACACCTCCACTTCTTGTCTGAACACATTATTCGAGTTTGAGCAAGGTACATGGATCATCCATGATACAGGAGTGGGACAGGGTGAGAATAGGGAGTCTAGGTTTAGGAAGTGTGGGGGGAGTTGAGATTGGGGGAGTGGCAGGGAAGTTTTAGGTTTACGGAGTGGAAGAGAAATTTAGGCACAGGGAGTGATCAGGGACTTTAAGTTTAGGAAATAGGAGTGAAGTTTGAGGTGGATGGATCAATCAGGGATTTTAGGTTTAGAAAGAGAGAGTAGACTTTTAGGATTAAGCCTAGGGTTAAGGAGTGAGGACTCACATAAGGCTTAGGAACCAGATGGGAGTTTTAGGGTTAGAGGTAGAGATCGTGTAGGATTATGCAGTTTAAAAGGGTCATTTATTGACAGGGATAAGTAATTAAGTAAAATATGGCTAGTGTGAGACTGGGTACTCACCACTGAGCAAGTAGCAGCAAACATGTGCGTCTTGAGATACTAGTATGCAAGCATTTGTAACAGATTTGACAATGGATTTAATTGCATGTATGTTACTGTTTTTAAATATGTATGCAAGTGTTTCTGGATTAAGGATACAGCTGGGGAATAAGGAGATAGTTTTAGCTCTCTGTATATTTCTGGGTTAACGCTAAAGTTAAGGCTATGTATAGTTTTAGCTCTCTGTATATTTCTGGGTTAATGCTAAAGTTAAGGCTGTGTAAGTTTTTACTTTTAGCACTGTATATGTGTGTGATACTGGCACTTTCTATGTGTGTCTGTGTATGTGTTCACCTTTACTGTGTACTGGTACTGCTACAAAATGTTTTTTTTTTGCCAATTTAGCATGTAGGACTGGTGGTAGGGTAAGTAGCAGATATAAGTGAAGTGGTGGGGGGATTGGTTCAATGATGACAAAGAGAAAACATTTGCTTTTCTTGGGAAGGTTTAGTTTTGTTTATTTGTTTTTTTCAATTTGTATAGATTTTGATGTGCAGAAATTGATGTAATCTTCATTGGTGTTTGTGCACATCAATAAAAGGTAACAGGAGATAAATAGTATTAGGCACAGTAGACACCATAACACCAACATGAGATGGTATGGATCAGCACAGAAAGTTAGACTGAATCATCTTTTTACAGGTAAAGCACCATGTGGCTAATGCCATCTGTGTTCATCATCTTGGGAATGTGCATAATATGTTCACAAAGTAGATGAGGCAAATTATATCACACATTTACCCAGCGGGCAATACTACACAGATATATTGTTGGACAGTACAGACGTAATGAGCATTGTTTCAGATGAAGGTAGATGGTAACAGAAAATATATAACGACAATTATGTATGAAGCTCAAATGGAAGAGCAGGCAAACATTCCTGGGGGGGGGGGGGCAACAAAACACTGTGTACATGGATGTGTAGCTATGAGCCATGTAAGACATACAACTCTCATTTTCACAGAGGGTGTCATTTTACTTGTACAGCCAAAGATGATGACTCTGTCTGTCAACCCAAAACATATCTTAGCAGGGTATAAGGGAGGTCAGAGTCAATATGTTCATCATGGTCAAAGTGCTATGTGTGCTGAATGACTGCACACATACCTTGATAACTGTAGCAGCCAAATAAACCATTAACCGAACAGAACCAGAAGAATTATCCTTGTTTTTATTAGCAGCATAATATATTTGTATTAGTCTTGTCCATGGACACTTTCTTGTAGGAATGTCTGGAAATGCATAAAAGTGAAAGATAAACCAGTTTAGACTATTAAGAACTTAGTGTGAAAATAACAGAAATATACATTAGTTTTCTGAAAGGATTCTGGCAGATTAGATTTTTGTCACACAGTTTGTAAGAGAAAATGGAAATATGAATTAATTTAATGCTGTATTGGATGGCATTTTGGTTCTAAATATGTTATGTTTTACGTAGGCAGAAAGGGCATTATTCCCATGCCTGAGCACACTGTTGTTATGTATTGTATTATATTGCATTTCCTTGTATCATATTGCATTGTTCTACATGGCATTGTATTGGACAAAAACATTTGCAGATGTAGAAGTTAGTGATTCAAGGACTGGTTAAATACTATAATCTTCAAATGAATAACAGACATTGACCAGTATATAAATAATAATAATAGCATTCAGTAACAAACTGTGCCCATGGTTACGCTGGTAAGGCTTTCTTCTGCATTACCATTATTGCCATGCTTTGTGTATTCATCTGGAAAGCTGAACATCACTGAATCACAACATTAATGCATGTGTAGTGGTTGAGACACTAGGACATTTACAGTCTATAGAGCTCTTACAAAGACTGAAGCAATATTAGTGAAACTACTCTCAGAACAAGTCTCAAGCCCCATCATTATATACAGTCTTAAATGGCAGGATATTTCTTAAGAAGAGAAGTATTCAGAATATTATATCTCAAGTTAGAGGTGTTGAAAAGTTCTAAGCCTGAACAACTTTCTAAATTCTGAGCACTATTTTTTCTCTGTAGCTGAAAACAGGGCTATTTCATCTTGTAAAGTGCCAGTTTGCAGAATTGTAATGCTATGTTTTGACATCCTTTCAGAATAATGATTGAACCATGTCAACAAAAAGTGTGGAATTTTCAAGAGTGGAACTCCAAACCTTCATGAAGTTCCTATCTTTGCAGAAGAAAACTTTAAAGAAAGTCCATGAATGTATGACGCAAACATTGAGTTACAAGTGCCCTTCTTACTCAACTGTGAAGAAGTGGTGTGCAAATTTTCAGCTTGGAGATTTCAAGACCAAAGATGCAGCAAGGTCTGTGAGGCCTCAAATGGTGTCAACTCCTGACATTGTTGGCCATGTCAAGACCCAATTTTGGCAGATCCATGAGTGTCAGCTAAAACAATTTCTGAGACACTACAGATATCCAGGGAATGTGTTGGGCTTATAATCCATAAACAGCTGGTATGCAGAAGCTGTCAGCCAAGTGGGTGCCCAAATGTTTGAATGCCAATGCAAAAAGATGACAAGTACCCACTTCCAAATTTATTTTGTGCCATTTTTCATTGAGCTGGTGCCAATTTTTTTGGAACAACTAGTTACTGTTGATAAAACATAGTTACACCACTATGATCCTAAGACAAAACAACAGTCCATGCAATGGCAGCACTCAGGTTCCCCTAGGCCAAAGATGTTCAAGACCCAAAAGTCAGCAGAAAAGGTCATGGCCAATGTGTTTTGTGATCAGGAAGGTGTTGTAATGGCTGACTGTCTTCCAAGGGGCCAAAAAGTTAATGCAGAATACTACTGTAACTTGCTGTGCTGACAAAAGGAGGCATTTAAAGAAAAAAGGAGAGACAAGCCATAGAAAGGCATTCTCTTTTTGTAAGACAATACACCTGGTCACAAGGTTGGAAAAACAATGGATGTTTTGACAAAATTAGAGTTTGAGTTCATAGACCATCCACCCTACTCACCCGATCTTGCTCCATCTGACTATTTCCTATTTCTAAACAATAAAACAAGTTTGAAAGGGTAGCTATTTTCGAGTGATTCAGAGGTGATTGCAGCAGCGAAGCAGTATTTCACTGACCAGACTTCAGACTTTTTTTGGCAGGGTTAGAGAAACTTCAGACACAATGTGCCAAGTGTGTTAACTTTTGGGGTGATGTAAGTTTCATGACTCCATGTCCTTCCCTTCTAGGTTGGGCTTAGAGTTTCTTACACAATTGTTTAATCTATTACAGTTGTTGGTCACTGTGAAGAAATTAGACACTGTCATTGGTGCTAGCATGTTTGGCTAACATTTTGTACATAATTTCTGACTAACTTGTGTATTATATGCCAGCATGACTAGCTATGATATTGTAAATAAGTTCTTGTATGTTGATTAATACTCTGTACAGGATGTTTTTAAAAGTTGAACAGCATTCTGTTACATTTCTAACTGTGAATGTTTGTGAAGGAGATTCTAAATGCAGGCTGTCGCAGTCAGCTGATCTACAGATAATGTCACTGGAATGTTTCCAGTTGCTGTGTGTTTACTTTCAGAGACTGAAAGACAGGAAGGAACTTTAATAAACAGGTCTATATTAATTCAGTGAAAAGTCACTTCAACAAACAGCATTTCATCAGAAATGCCGTTCATCGAATCCTGCTTACAGTGAGGAAAGGGAGAATTTCAAGATCTTCACTGTACCATGATCTCAGTATGAACAGTTTGACAAATGGCATGTTCGATATAAGTGAACCAAAAATGCCATTCGCTGAACTGAATTTTCACTGAACTAATAGGAACCCTTAATAAACAGCTGTCTGTTGGTTTTCAAACAGTGAAATGAAAATAAGAACTGGAACAGCTGAGACAGTTAACCTGGTACATACAACAGCCTGCTGAAGACAGTTGAAGTCTGTTACAGCAGTTGTCCAGTTCAAGTTCACAGGTCAGTTCAGTTCAGTTCAGTTTACAGTACACAGTTGTACTGAGCAGTGGATACCCAAATGACTCACCAAGAACTGTAAGCCTGCCTTTGCTTTGTTATGACATTTAGTTTAGATCGGGGCAGTGTTCTTCAGTTAGATAGGAAATTATAACTAAATTAGTCAGAGTTTTTCTAAATGCTGGATCTCTATCCTTCAGTATTAATTTCATTTTCCTGGTAATAGAATTTCTGTTTGTTTATTGAAATTACTCTTTCAAAGCCGCAGTGATGCAGTGGTAGCATTGTCGCCTCACAGCAAGAGGTTCTCCCATTCAATTCTCGTCTGGAGCGCCTTCTGTGCGGAGTCTGCATGTCCTCCCTCTTGGTCGAGTAGCATTCAAAAGACAAGCATGAATGAGCATGGCTTCATTGAAGGTTGGGGCATCGAGCTGGCATCTTGGCACCGTAAAAATCTACTGCCAATCATTAGCGGACTGGAGTTCCACTGTGGTGACCCCTAACTGGGAAAAGCTGAAAGAAAAACAACAACATTTTTTTATAATTTTGCTCATTATTCATTTTTTTTTATTATCTTACATTGTGGCTGATCAATCAGTTTATTATTTAGTGATTTGAGAGTGCTTATACCTGATTTGATAATTCCTGGGGCACTCCGAAAGCCTGGCTACTTTAGGTCATTTACTACCATTTGTTTTAATACCTAATTTTATTAATTGGACACCCCATTGAAAGGGCATGTAGGCACTCTGGTTGGTGGCAGCATGTTAAAGTATTATTTGGGGGAAGGAACACAGCTGGAAATCTGTGTCAGGCCTTCCCAGATGTGTTTGGATGTGTGAGATTCAATTTATTTAAGCGTGAGTGTATCAGAGGTCTTAAACTGAGACACATTATTCTGGAGTGTGTAATAAGGAATTACATTAGAGGTGGACAGAAGTATACAGTCCAGTCCCAGGTTATAGAGAGTGTTCCTGTTGTGCTCTTAGAGAAAATTGCGAAATATTACTCCTGTTTAAATGGAGTCAGCAGTGAGGATTGAAGTTCCTTAGTTACTGACCCAAGATAGTAGGGTAAGTAACAACCACTACATGCCTTCTCATGGTTTTGTCTTATGTTACACCTTTAGAAATGTATCTACATGCAGTATGACTCATTTTCCTTCATCAGTTTTATATTACCTGTGTGTCAGCTGGTCAAATTGTGCTGGGTGCATTGAGAAAAAGTTGATTATATAGTTTGTTTGTTTTTGAAATTTGTAATTGACTTAAACTAATTTTGTCTTCTTTTCATTATAAATTAACTTTTGTATATTCTACATATTCATTTATAGCAAGCAAGTCTAATTTGATGATTAACGTAGGAGAGTGTTTGGTTGGAAACTAAGCAATCCTTTGAAATCTGTGGTGTTTATCATAATTCTGAGTTCATAAAAAGGCATGACTTTTATTTTTCTCTTTTTTTATGAAACTCCTAATGGCTCCCTGATTGTTGAAAAGTTTTATAAAAGTTCAAATTTGTGAACTGTGTCAAGCAGACTTGCATTCAAGGATCCTTAGGCACTTGTACATTTTTCTTAATTGAGCCTTTCTTGGGTCAACAACCATGCTCCTTTGTACACATTTCATAAAAATGTACCATATTCTGCTAGTGTTCTTACATCTACAGTAACACTGTCACATAGTGCTTCTTACATTCAATATTCCTTCCAGTACCTGTTAAATAACTTAAAAAATCAGCTACTGAGTTCACCATAAATCTAAGTATTTAATAGCATCTCATCACCATAAGTATGTGGAAATGTTAAATTCATGTTTAATAAATGGTAATGAAATCTGAGGTCTGTCTTGTTGAATATATTGGCCTAGTTCAGATTTATATACTGTCACTAAATATATAATTTAAATGTCTCTTTCTCACAGTTTCTTTATTTGACACCTTCAATACAGATTCAAACTTTAAATTGCTCTAGTTTTGGAAGAATAACAATAGACAAAACCTTAAGTTGGTTCTTTTACTTCTTCAATTATGTTAGCGTGTCTTCTGGTTTAGTTTGCATCTTCTCAACTTTGGCAATTGCATTGAGTGGTTATGGCCTGTGGAACTGATAAATAAGTTAAATTCATTTATCATTAATCAGCTTGGCTTTGTAATTTTTCATTTCCCTCTATCTGTGAAATATGTTTACAAAAGCTTATAGTACATTGTCTGCTTCAGCTCTCTGTCTTACATCAAGAATATGACAATTAAGTGTGTTGATTAGGCCTAGATTTTTTTTGATGTTATAAAAACCAAACAAGAATCTCTAATTTCCTTGCAAAAGATGCATTTAGAGCATGATTTTATTAGTTTTAGCTGAGGCTGTAGTTTCCAATATTTTGTTGGCTAGCAGAAGTCACTTGCTGTTAGAAAAAACACCTTAATATTACATTTTTTTAGTTGTTTTTATTTCATTTCAATTGATATAGCAGAATGGAAAAGTATAAATAAAAACACTTTGCGAACTGAGTTTAACAACACATATTGAAAATAAATAAGCTACTTACGATATTTACAAATTGCCTGAGAGAAAATTATAAGCAATTAAAAACACAAACAAAATAAATGTTTAGATATCTAGTAAAATACATGAATTTATGATGATGAAGTGTCAATGAGGGCAACATTTTTGCCAAAGGTTTTAAGTTTGTTAGGAAAAATTCTATTCCTTTTGTTTATAATTTCTTTGCTAGCAATGTCTATTAGAGATAAAATAAATCCTTTAAACTGAGGTGATAAAGATTTCTTCCAGTTCGTTGTGATGCTCTTTCTGGCTACTGCAAGAATTGTCCAATTTAAATAAAAATACCCCTGGATTCAATAAACTCCATGCAGGAATAGTATTCTTGCATGGAGTGGTTCATGTCCATGTAGCCACAGCAGTGCACCTTGCATATTCATGAAGGCGGGCTGCTGTAGGGTAAACGAACATGGAGCATGAGCAAATGCAGGGGGCATGTTTAAGTAGTGCATGGACTATGAACACGTTCCCTGCATCAGTGTCCCCGGACACTGAAATGAAATAAATGATCATTTCAGTACCCACGGACACTGAAATACATATGAGAACAGGCAAGTAATGCAGGAGGTATGTGACAGGTTCTGTGATACACCCCCTCCATTGTAAAAGTGCCATACAACACCTCACAACTTGCTAAAGCAGGAAATGTGGACAAAGGCACAAATAATGGGGGGTAAAACCCTAAAAAGGGACACTTCTTAAATATTGCCCTCACAAACTTAAAGTTAATAGAAAACAGGTCATGGGTTAGCATGAATGCCCGAAGGATAGAAGTCTGAAAGTCAAATGTATGACATCATTCCCTGACAGCAGTCCATGAGGACAAAGGCACAAATAATGAGGGGACAAAGCACTAAAAATAGAGACAGTACTTAAATACTGCCTTCACAAACTTAGAAAGTTGATAGAAAACAGGATATGCATTAGCAAGAATATCTGAAAGCTAGAATCCTGAAAGTCAAATGTATGCAATTATTTTCTGACTGCAATCCTCAATGACTTGCCAGAAAACCGCAATACTCACTATATAACATAATAATAATATAATAATAATAATAATAATAATAATAATAATAATAATAATAATAATAATAATAATATAAATCTTTTTTTACATGCTAAGGAATGTTTAAGCATAGCTAAGTGAATGTGCATGCTATGGACCTCCGCTTAACATTGCTCAAACATCTCCTAGGAGATAAATAGAAATATATAGCTGAAATTCCTAAACTGAGATAGTGTAGTAGTTAGAGTTCTGGCTTTACATGCAGACATTCTCGGGTTGAGTACCAAGACAGACAAGTTATTTTTATATGGGAAAGCAGTATTAAAATTATTATTTTTTTAACAAAGTATGTAGTAACTGTTTTTGTCAACCAAGGTAGTGTAGCTGGTGTAAAATGGAAGTGTGAGTGCATGTAACATGTGAAATCACCCATGTATACACAAGTGTCCCATACAGCATAGTCACACCCCTTGCTAATGTAATGAAAGCACAGAGAGGAATGTCATGTAAAGAAAATCATATACACCTACTAAATGAAGCCATTATCTTGATATGTTATTAAAATGAAAAGTGAGAAATGGTCAGTAATGCCCAACTATGCTTACCAGGTTTAAGCATTGCTTAGACATAACTGCTAAGCAGATTTGCACACTGTTAAGCAGTGCTCAGCAATTACCCCTTTAAGCACTGTACAACCCAGCTTAGCGGGTTTGCGCATTGCTAAGCTGTGCTCAGAATTTTTGAAATGGTCCAATGATGGCAAAGGGTGGGAATATGGCCTTATTTAAACCATGCAGGCAGGGAATACAGCTATAACCTGTTTAGTCTGATCTCTGCAGGATCATGTCTGGTATTGTAGAGGGAGTTTGCTTTCGGGCACAGTGCTGGAGCATTCAGGAGTCCAGAGTTATGGCTGGACTTCTTGTCAAAAACCATGAGGAGATACTGGTGCAGGGCCAGTATCAGGGCTCACAATGCAAAACGGAGGCCTGGGACCATCTCACACATGATCTCACCAGTGCTACTGGCATCTCCCAGACTGGTGAGCAGGTATGGCACCACTATGCTGACCTAAAGCAGAGGAAGGGGGCACTCTTGGCCCAGTGGATCCAAGATGTACAGGCACAGAATGCTCCAGTAGTGAGTAAGTATCACTATTAAGTAGTTTGTAGCAAATACTAGCCTGAGAATGCGATAGACAGGTATGCATAATGTTTGTTTCTCTCCTCTACAGCTGCAGCAGAGAGGCCTATGAACATTGAAGCCCATGGTAACAGACTGCTGAGGCTGTGCTGACAGGCTGGTGAGTACAAATCTATTTTGCAGTATATTTTTCAAATAGCTAAGAAGGAGTACATTGCTAACTGCTAGTAGGTATACTGTTACTGTGTGAAATGAATCAATAAATGGGTTTGACAGACTAATATTGATGAGCAATACAATTTAAAAAAAAAACCTGTTGTGTTTATTCTGGTTTGTTATTGTAGACATTTAGAATGAATACAGATTATTCGCAGCAAATGTGGCTGTGACAGCATACATTAACTGAGCTTCATCTGTAAACCAGCTGTAAGAAAAACTATACATGGTGGAGCTGTAAAACAAGATATAACTGAAATGTGAAATATATACTGCACTAAGCCCTGAACCTTGAATAGTAATATGTAAAGTTTCAAATTGTGTTCCATCCAGCATTGCCTTGTGTTAACCTTTGCTTTCCAGATACTAGTAATCCAAAGGATTAATGCACAGTACAATAACTATTTGTAATGCATGCATCACAGGATTACAAGTTGGGACTGTCTAAACAAGAGACTATTAGGCAGAAACCAGTGAAACTAGAAACAGCAGGTCCCAGGTACCTCAGTGTGATGAGAAATAGCTGAGTTGTTAATTTTGCATACACAGACATGGTTCGAATCCAGGGAGTGCATATCTACACACAAAGAGTCAGGAATAAATGTAAAAACTGTCAGGTAGTGTTAACAGATATTTTCTCCACAGGCTGTACAGGTAAGGAAATGTTGGTAGTAGCTGAATGAAGGGTATACTAATAAACTGTGTATAACTGTTCAACTGTCCTGCCACATGCCTGCAAATGACAGCAGGATAGGTACATACAGCATGCACTCTTCCAGATTCATGTCTCTCAAGTGTCACACTATCATGGCTAGTGGTCACTACTGCCAAAAACCCTATACACAGATAGGAAACCATTTGAAGTATGCCAGTAGCACACTCACATAACACCACTTCAGGGTACCCCTCCTGTGCCAGATATGTAACCCTGACATACATGAGTTCTTTCTAGCCATGTACCCAAAGTTGTCACAGTTTGCCCCAGACCATTCCAGGCCGACATTTTAATAGGTATGCTTGTGCTACAGAAGCTATGGGCCATAGGCAGATGTAAAGTGAGAGTAGACCCATAGAGTATTGAGCAGTACTGCTGTGGAAAACAGAAGCATAAACAGTTGTTAATGGTCTTTTTATCTCTTCCCCCAAACCTTATCTGGATCAATACAATAATTCATATACTATGGGCATGTTTTACTCCAAACCTAATATTGGGACTTGTGTTATATTATTGTTCTTATATTTGATTGGCTGCATTTTAACATACCTTGTTCAAATACTATTGTTGGTGGACAGCGGCTGTTAATGCTACTGGCATGCTGTTACAATGCATACTGTTGTTCTATTTATGCATGTGTTCATTTTGCTTTGCAACTGTTTCAAATCTGTTTTATGAGGATAATTGAAACACTCAAGCATGCTGTTCTAACTAATCTGGAAATATGTTGTTCATTTCTGATTAACATATTCTTTAAAACCTCAACACCATAGCATGTCTGGGAAGGCAGATCCCTGGAGTTCTGCCTGTCCCACCTCAACTGGCCATGGCCTTAGCATGTCTGTGACCCAAC
>NC_056730.1:757226330-757271330 GCF_019279795.1 Protopterus annectens
CCTTGAGTGCAGTCAATAAATATTGATATCACATACCTCTGACCCTCTTACTGCAAGACATCTGGACAAAGCATGACATACTGGGGGGCCAGGGGGCCAGAAAGAGGGACATATCTCACATAATGGTATTACAAACTGAAACAGTTGACATTGTCACAGGCTTTGTTGTAACATAACATCCCTGAAAGAGATGCTGTCTGAAACACCAATGGACATCAACAGTTACTCTGACTACAATCCTCACATTATCCCACTGTTTCCACAAAAACAGACGTTGTCTGAGGAACAGATCAAACATAACAAGTGAACCCCTGGGCAGTCTGTGGACATCAGGACAGTTGAGAGGTATGTCATATCACTGTCAGATGTCAAGTCACACAGAAAATGCATGTCCAGATTAACCCTGCTAAATTAGCAACCCTCTATATGTATAACAACACTACTGACTTACAATCTGTACCCAATTCTGGAGCTTTGTTCCCCATGTTGCTGAGCTATCTCCACATGTCCTCTCCTGAGAGGTATTCCCACCTACTGCCTGTAAAGCTTTAGTTTTGACACCTTCATAATATCCTCCACACAGGGGAGGAAAAGGGGAAGGCCATAGTTATAGCACTGTGTTGCTATGCCATTGGCAAATGGAAAGACAACACAGCTGCTCTGGATGAACGGTGCAAGTGGGATACACCAATTGGTGCACAGGCCATCACTTGCTCATGAGCAGTACCTATAAAAGGCAACCTGCTGCCTATGCAACACAGGTCTCAACCCATCCACACAAAGACAGACTGCAACTACACAAACCTAACCATTTGCATTGTTGTGAGGGAACTCCTGAGCACTATAGCAGTATGTCAATCATGTAAGCATATAATGAAATGCAGAAGGGAGGATGCAATGATGTAAAATGGGACATTAAACACTAGGCCACAATAAGACCTGCTGGACTCACATGCTGCTCTCTAGCACCTATGGCCATTACTGCTGCCCTGCCTGCATTGGCATGGGGGCACATCTCTGGCCCCTGAGTCACCTCAGCAAAGGTCAGCTCATGTATGACTACTACTGCAGTCTCTGTTCTCCAATACTGTGTGTGTTACTGGTAGGCAAGCTACCTGTTATGTTGTAATTACTCATATGTCACTTGAGAATGCTACTCTGATACAGATGCTTGCCTTACAAATGTAAGAGATGTACATAGGGTATGTGCATACTACACGCCAGGTGCAGATGTGTGTGTTGAACTGTATGTAATATACTGAGCCCATACCTGACAACTGTCCAGAGTTTTGCAGACTGACCACATGTCTGCCTCATATTTGTAGTCAATGCCACAGACAGTTTTGTATTGTCTGGCACATCATTGGCAACCCATTAAAGACTGAAGTCTTAACAAATTAGCATACATGTCATTGTCAGATGTCATATTCTGCATAGTACACCTGCGAATATGACACCTTCTTTGTTGGCAAGTGTGTTTCAGCTAGATTCATAAAGTGACACTATTTACTGCCCTTTGCCTACCCTTAATGTGTGCCTTTGTCCAGATGTCTTGCTCTAACAGGAGCTAGGTGTCTTACCATGATACCTATGTAAATGCAAGCGTACCTTGTCCTGTAGGAAGCTGACATTTGTGCAGTCACTGACACCTGCTTTCTGGCTGTGGAGAGCACACCAACTTTCCCAGGTCACTCATCTCATCATATGTTTAGACCCCAAATGGAGGTCTGCAAAGCCACAGGAGATGGAGTGTTGAACATTAGCATACACATACACACCTCCAGGCTGGACAATCAGTCTGTCACATGGGTGACATCTCAAGTGCAATTAACATTTGACAAAACACCTACTCAAATCATAGCTAGCTACAGGCCTCCAACCATGACTATAGACACCCACCACACCTATTGGGACCTGATGGAATCTGTCAGGATTCAGTCATTTACTCTGCTCATGGGTGACTTCAAATACCCAACTATAGTTTGCCTGACCTATGCCACTGGAACATGAAGGCACATACATTCCTCAGCATTGTCAATGGCAATGCAGTGGATCAGCTGGTCAACACTCCTATGGCAGGTGGGAATCTCAGGTACCTGGTCCTAACCAACATGAGTAGCCACTGCAGCACTCCTACAGTGCCATCCTCCTTGGTAATATCTGACCACATAGCCATCACTGTTCAGGTCTCCATCCCCCCTGCTCCCCCCTTTACAATGTCAAACAGAATTAACTATACACAAATGACTATAAATCCCCTCAGAGTATGTAGATGTAGCTGTACAGCCAATGTCCCATTTTTTGGAACTAGCAGCAGTGTCCAGGCCCACACCACAATACTATGTGGGCACCCACATAGCTGTATGGACTCAGCAGTACCTGACAGGACAACATCAACTCCCCACAAGGTAGGGTAAATGCCTGTGGTTGATGGCAGCAATACACAAATACCATATTAATACCATTTTAAGCTTAAAATAATACCGCTGAACCCTAGTGGATTTTTCCCTGCGGTTTTCTCCTGGCCACAGTATAGGCAACACAGGTTTGAGGACCTTAACAGATACCCTGCAACTCTAACTATCAGTCCAGAAGCCACCATTTTAAGCTTAAAATAATACCACTGAAGTATGTGTCCCAGTAAATAACTACTGCATAAGCTAATATTTTAATTAATGCTAGACTTTATAAGCACAACAAGAATTTACAATGTTTTTTTGGCTAGTCACCAAGAAAAACAGACGCCAGCAGCTCCTATCCTTTCTCTTTGGTTACCCACTATCTTCATACTGTTTCTGTGTATATTCTCCTGTTCTGTACTTTACCCTTCCCTGAATTCATTTCTAGTCTCACTCATAACTGCCTTTCCTAGTGCACCTGCCCTATTTTACTGTCTTCAGACTCTTACATATTAATGTTTTTTTGATTTTTTTTGCCCTGCTTTTAGCTGCTAGTCATACCTCTCTCTCCCCCTCCAAAGCTGCTCTCTATTGTAGCTTATTTTAACCATACAGCACTGGGTTTGCTTCAAGTAAATCTACTTGTGTAGCTTGAGGCCATTGTCCTTTTGTAAAGCTTATTTCTGCTCATATTTTATTTCTTTTTATTTTATTTCTGGTGACTATACCTTTAGAAACTTTATATCCTTGTCTCTCAAGCTAGTTTTTCACTATCTTTTTCTGATTGTTTCTATGACTTCTTCTTGATCAGGGTGCTAGCCCCAGTCCTTTCGCCCTCACTACGCTCGGGCTCACTTCACTCCTCTACCCTACCCCCATCCCCACACACCCCATTACAATTACCTTTATACCTAACTATTATCCCTCCCCTTCCTGTCCTACTAGCCACTACAATTCCACTTCCTGCCTATTGCCACAACCACCTTACTAATCTGTCAATCTTGTCAGCACCACTTCCTCTATACCACTGTCTCTACCTACTCTATCTGACCATATTTTATTCGAACATGTATTATTTTCTAATATCTTCTACACTACTCCTTATTCTTTCTATCTCCACCTCTTACCACTCCAATCTGTCTGACCCACTCCTATGTTCACCATCTTCTCACTCATGCAACATATGTCCAACTACTTCATCTTTTACTATCTCCCCTAATCTCTTTACTACCTCTACCTCAAGTCTATATAAACTATCCATAATACAGGTTTTTAAACCTTCCCACAAATCTAAGTCAAAACTATACAAACTTCATCTAGCATCTACTACGCACTCTCTCCTCACTAAAAAGCTACTTTGTTCTGGAGATATCCATCCCAACCCTGGTCCCTCTTCTCTCCCCAAAACTACCTCTACACTGCCCCCACCTTACTCCTCTAACAGTCACCAACCTCAGTCACAACAATCATCTCCATCCAAATACTTAACTATTTGCTCATTGAATATTCAGAGTCTAGCAAATAAAGTCACTGAGCTGCACTCGTGGATAGCTCTCAATACCTCTCACATCCTCTCCCTATCTGAAACCTGGCTCAAGCCACAAATCTCAAATAGTGAAATACTCCCACCAGGTTATAATATCTTCTGATCTGATAGACCTGTAAAAAAGGTGGTGGTGTGGCCATCCTCTACTCAAACAACCTTAACCTCTCACCATACCCTTCCCCAATTCCTGACTTCCTCCCAGCTGAAATCATCATCCTTAACTGCCATCTGAATCCCCACAAAAAAGTTTGCAATTGCCTCTATCTATCTTCCTCCTGGTAACAATCTGCCCATTCTTGAAAACATCCTATCATGGTTCTCCCACAACATACCATATGAGACACTTATCCTTGGTGATGTCAACATTGATTGGTCCAAACTCACAACTGACTCCCCCTAACTCAGTATCCACCTACACGGCTTCCACCAACGTATAACATCTCCCACTTGCTTCCATAAAAATTCCACTTCCAGCTCCATCATAGACTGGATCCTTACCAATTCCCCACACCAATACCACAATCCCATCACCTTACCTGACTCTCTCAGAGATCATCTCTCTACCACCATCTTAAGACACTACTCCCATATTCCTAAACCCCACCTTATCAAAGACTGTCGAAAACTATCGACTTTCAATTCATCCCAATTTAACTCCGTTCTCCACAACATAGATTGGTCCATCCTAAAACACCTCCCCCTAAATGATGCTGTAAGCACTTTCAATAGCATCTTCAAGAATACTCTAAATTCCTTAGCTCCCTCTAGGAAGATCAGAGTAAAATCAAACCATGCTCCCTGGCTCTCCAAAGAGACTAGCCCCGGGATTCATGAAGCTTGCGCCAGGCGTATGCATAGTGTAGGCGTTATAATGCCAAATATGGCCGTCGAGCGATTCAGGTACGATCCAATTCCACGTGCACTACCGGCGTACGCCAGATCTGTGCATCCCCCGGCGTAGGTATGCTAATCACCCCATGTGCAGTGTTGCACCATGCAAATGAAGGCATATAGCGATTCATGAAGTGGTGCAGGCGTAGAGTAAGCCCACGGAAATGTAAACCAAAAAACACGGTTTACATTTTCCCAAACAGAACATTGGAGCTATGGAAGAGGGCCAGACCCAAGTATCACAACGTTAACATATGCCAATGGCAAAATACACAGCCAATGGCATAAGAAAAGATGCACAACACGTAAATAACAACATTTAATGTCATGTCCACAGTAACGCACAGCACAACCGCAGGGCATGTGTGCGGAAGCTGTAACATAAAGAAATAATATAAAAATGTCATAAAATCGCAACGTAATAGAAATCAGGTTTACAGCATAATACACAATGGTAGGCATGGAACACCACAACCAAGGTGCAAGGGTTGCTAAGGGCTTGCGATAGTGTTCGGCGCGGTAACTATGAATTAGTAGTCAATGACATGCAAATGAGGCAGATAATACTGAATCACAAATGTCCCGCCGGATGAAGGTTGTACCATACGGCGCAGCGGTATAACACCGAGGAGTGGCTCAGAGGAGATACATGACATCAGCAGAGGGGTGTGCCACCGTAGCAGTAAGCACATTGGAGCATTGCAAATCTGGCCTGTCCGTTGCTAAGCAAAGCTGCAGGACAGGGGTGGGGAGGAATCGTTTAGCTGAGAGCACACATGGTGGCCAAAAGCGCATATGTACGAGGATGAAAACGTGCCCGAAACCCAGTAATCGGAAGCACGCGCGGCAAACAATAGCAGAAACAGGAAGGTCAGGGGAAGAAAAGAAGGAAATGTGGAGGAAGGTTAATTGGAGTACTAATGAGCAATCAACACCAATCAACCCAGGAAGGCCAATCGATGGCAGCTGACAATCTGCTTGCAGAAACCTGCAAAACAGGATAGGGGAGGCATTTGAATGCAAAGAAAGGAGGGGAGGTATTGGATTGCAAAGATAGGAGACCTGACACAGCAGAGCAAAGCAAACCGACAGCAGACTGGCAGTAGCACACATAATGCAAGATGCGCCAGGTCCAGGAAAGTACAAATGAAAGTAGGCTGCAGGATGCACGTTAGAAAATGGTAGGTGCAACACACAGAAATGTAAAGGGAAGGTCAAGAGGTAATCCACAGCAGGCAGATGTAATTCAACACCAAAGGCACCACAATAGTAGTTCTGGCAGTAAAACACATAAGATAACCTGTAGCTACGATCGTACATACACACCCTATGACATCATCGGTGTTCACAGCACAATAGTATAAAGTGTGAAAGCACCCAACACACACCTGTGCATTCCCAAACACCGCACCATAGGCGTAAACACACGGGGAACTTTTAAAATGTACATGTTGGGAGCTGCCATAGCTGTGATTCATCAGCATGTGTTAGAGACTGACGGTGTTGTGGAGGATGATGCCGACAACCACCGCAGGCCTCAGAGGAGAAGGAGAGTGTTCAGACCAAGGGTAACCTACCAGGGGCTACATGACCTGGAGATAGTAGAGCGTTACAGGGTGGACAGGGACATCTTACAGAAAATAGTTGAGCTGTGCCGGCCACGCCTGAGAACCAGAAACAACAGAGGGGAACCCATCCCAGTGGACACGAAGGTATGTGTAAGCCTGCGAATACTTTCCACAGGTACCTTTCAAAGGCCAAGTGGAGATATAATGGGTATCTCACAGGCATCAGCATCCAGGGTACTACACCAGTTCCTGGATGCCATGTTACCACATGCCAATGAGCAGATATACTTCCCCAGAACTAAGGAGGAGTTGGCCAGCAATATGCGCCACTTCCACCGTGTGGCACAATACCCGGAGGTACTGGGTGCGATAGACTGCACGCACATACAAATCAAGTCACCACCCAGTGAGCAGGGTAGGCGCTACATAAACCGCAAGGGATTCAACTCCATCAACTGCCAGGTCGTGTGCAATGCCCAGGGCATTATCATGGATGTGTGTGCTGGCAGCCCTGGAAGCTACCATGACTCCCATATCTGGCATGCCTCACAGCTGTATCAGGTATTTGTCAGGGGGGACATCCCACATGGCCATCTCGTGGGGATGCTGGCTATGCACTGGAGCCGTGGATGATGACTCCCATCAGAAATGCACACACACCCATGCAAGAACGCCATAATGAGGCACACGCACAAACCAGAATCATCATAGAGTGTGTGTTCGGGATGCTGAAATCATGGTTCCGGTGCTTGGATACATCTGGTGGAGCCTTGCAGTACTCTCCAGGCACGTGTGCCCACATCGTCATAGTATGTGCCATGCTACATAATATGATCCTGCGGAAGCAGCTGCAGCAGGGACAAAATGGTGAAGGCCCTCATAGTTCACCGTAATTGCCAAGGCCATTACAGGCACAGAGGGATTCAGACCATGATCACACTGTGCCAGCCCCAGTAGGCAGACAGAGGCATGCCCAATATGCCTACGCCTTGGCAAAGAGGGAACGTATAGCACATACTCTGACAGTGTAGGCCCCTGTGGACTGACACCTCTCCACCTGCACACACAGTAAAATGGATGGCACACAAACATGACCACCTGTAAATTGTAATGTATAGGTGGCCCAATGTGTGACTCCTACATAGGCAGCCCTCAAACATTGTAAACACAACAGCCAGTGGAACACGGAATGCCAACACCTGAACAGTATATGAGTCTTACAGCATATGGTGGTGCTGTGTGCCTGTCACGTTCCCCGCCATATATATATATATATATATATATATATATATATATATATATATATATATATATATATATATCTATATATCTATATATATATATATATATATATATATATATATATATATCTATATATATATATATATATATATATATATATATATATATATATATATATATATATATATATATATATATATATATGTACACATATGCATATATATATAATACAGATAGAAAGGGCAATAGAGGGATATATGGTGATATAGATGGATTCAGTGATATCTGCAAATATAATAGATAGTTCAACGACATTCATAACATCTTGGAGGTACAAATAAATAGGATACCGCCAACCATGGAATGTGTAACATACCGACATGCGTAACCACGAGGCTGAAAGACAGATAGAACACAGTACCAGAACAGTACATCCGCGAGTAATAGTATGATGATATGAAGGGACAGTTAGTCACCGCTGCCAGTGTCGTGGTCCATGTAGGTACTGTGTTCAACTGTGTCTGTGAGTGCCGTAGTCTGTGTCATTGTGTGTTGAGGGTGCCGTGTGCGTCTCTGTGTGACTGTAATGTGTGTGTGTGTCTGCAATATGTGTTTGTTAGTGCCAATTCAGAGGCAGATCAGTACGGTAGGTGTGGGTATAGCTAGCCGTAGGCATACTGTTACTACCTGTCCCACAGTTGGAGGGACAGCCCCACCCTGGGCAGGTGTATCCTGACATAAAACAGTACAAAGGGCAAATGTCCGAGATGGTAGGACATAAATATGTCCCATATATAATGTAACAGTCGTATTTAATAGTTATGCCTGTATGTAAGAAACTTAAATGTTACATGCAATATGATAAGTAGCCAAAGTCACACAACAATAGGTATGTAGTGAGGATAAAAGTATGTGCTAACCTGTGTACTGACCGTGGCTACATGTTGGCCTGTAAACACCGCTTTGTGTCCCGCAAGTGTCCAACAATGACCATATGAAAAGGAGGCAACCCATGGCAAACAGGCTCCTTTAACAACACAACCACAGTGACTGCAAATATCTGGGACAGAAATACAAGGGATAGCTGTCACTTACACATATCCCCTGATATATCGCTGCAATTACGGAGGTATACAAGTAGCAAGCTCACCTGCAGACGATATAGAAACCAATTAACAACGGCCCAACGTACAATCCCGTAACATAAGTCTACTAACTGTTAGCTCTCTAATTAGGGACGGAGCCCACACACATATACACGGATTATGTAGAAATGCAAGGCCCACAAACCTGTATATGTTACATACAACCACCGACATCCCCCACACTAGAAACTAAAGCAATACAGACTAATAGCAGCACAAACATCCAGTCAGTCAATTACATCTGCAGAACCCTCAACATACCGTGTGAGAGACACAATTAAAGGCGTCATACAAAATTGCAGGCGTTGTATAATGGAACAAACAGCCATGTTACAGTTTTGATTGCAATACTCCGTTATCAGACGTTGGGATGACAGGTACACCCACATGTTGAACCAAATACTCTACCTGTCACACACAATCCACAGGGGGCATGAATCCAAACTATACTTGTCTCCATGCATAGCAGTTGCAGTTACACATAACAAAACACAATACAGACCGTCTCCCCAAAGGTAGGGCAAATAGGCAACGCCCAAGTGGAGAATCCAATTATACCCCACTGTCGCTGCGTAATTGGCGAATGGAGTAGCTGCACAGCTGATAGCTGATATGCAAGTAATTAGTCACTCAGGAACATCAATTGGCGGGATGAATCCACATGTTTCAGGTATCGACGTATATAAGGATGACTTGCCAGGCATTTAAAACGTATGCTCATACCAAATAACAGTTGAAACACTGTGAGAGAAATAGAAATATAACGCCGTAACGACAACAAGGTATGTAGAACGCCCGATATGTAAGGTTATGTATAGCATGATCTGTATTAATTAGTTTTACTGTATGTATAGCCTGGTTTGCATTAATTAAACATGTCCGCAATGCATAAAGTGGGGAAAGGTATTTATGTAGTGATGTCTTGCTGAGCATACTAATGCTTGTAGAAACTGTGCTTCCAGCAGTGGGACACAAGGTACACAGCACAGACACCACAAGGGATGCTACATGAGGGCGTTAAACAGAACAATGCCATACAACCCGCCGTCAGTGGTAGGGTATGTCCAACAAGGATGTGCCATAGCAGGGGATAGTATATGTTGATATACTGTCACAGCACGCATGTGTATGGGCATATAACGTTAATGACATATGTAAGGTGGTCCTGCTGTGCAAGTATGCTTTGCATTATGGGATACTATGTGAAATATGTGTAATGTATAGTATTATAGGTAGATATGGCAGATATTCTACACAGCATAACAGGCATATCATGCATACCACAGGTATCGTCTATTGGTATGTACAATAACAGGATACATATGGCCTGTAAGTATGGGACATAGTAATAGCATGATAGCTAATCTAAATGGAAGGGCTACCAAGTAACCATGCACAAAGGACATGTAATAGCTTCACAGGTGCATAGTGGGGTACTATGCAGTCTGGCAAGTCCATGTGTAAGCACAACTACAGTGTTCACACTAGTGGCACCTCTCTAGGGTAGTGTCCTGTGAACAGCAGAGCCAGGTGTCACCTGCACCTCTGCACAGTACAGCCACTGCAGTGATCCCAGGTCTACATGTGTCTCCCAACCACCAAGGGAGGTATTACATGAACAGTGCTACTGAGTGTCCCTGCGTGATGTACATAGGACTTATGTTCCACAGCATGGTGAGTGTCTGGTGTGGGAATGTAACCCAGAAGCACATCCCACTCATTGTGGCGTGTGTGCACATATCCATGAGCATGTTGCTCACAGTGGCCACTGCTTATGTCGCGTATGAGGAGTATATCCAGCAATAATGTTGTGGACATGGGCCCTGTCTGATTAGCAGAGGTCACCCCTGAGTATGTAGTATGCAAATGTGTACAGATGTGGTGTCCGTAGTGCAGCCACATATTTAAACTGTTGGAGCTCAGTAAACGTCATGGCGTGTTAATGTTGTGGCATGTAAAGCTGTAGTTGTTGTGTAAGGTACACCCTAAATGGGGTGGTGTACCCTTTAATGTGTGTAGATGTCTTGAGTTCAGAGGTACAGTGGGTGCCTATGTACCAGCTACACACCCAGTACAGATAGGTGTGGCCACGTAGAAGGATATCCATGCCACAGTGGCAATACGGTAACCACAGGAGTGGGTGTGACATATGTGTGTACTGCAAACATGTACAATGTGATATGTATGTAGGGGACTACTATCCATGTGATAGTCAGTGGGTGAGTAGTGTAAAGCAAAGGTGATGTGCATGCACCTTGTGTCATGCAGCTTGATGCCATGATAGTCATATTATGTATCTGTCACAGCGACACCTGTATGGTTGGAGTCAGTATCAGCTGGTGGAGCAATCATGGTGCTTGGTATGTAGGGGTTTGAAAGCTAGGCAGGGAAAGTCCCCTGTGCTAGCCTGTTCCACAGGGAAGCATATACTGAACTTGAGGGGCCCTATGACTGAGGACCGTGGTATGCCAAATGTACCTGACATGTAGCAGGTACTATGGTATGCTGGCCTCACTGTGTGTCCTGTCCATGAGCCACATAGCATAACATCCTGAGACACAAGGTATGATGTGCAGGTGGATGTGTATGTTGTCAATACCAGAATGGGGAATGGTGCTGAAAGGCAATGAGAGGACAATGTAGGATGTGTGGACTCCCGTACCATCAGCAACTGCCCTGGTAACTGTATGAAAGGAGTCCACCATGTGTAGGGGACATGCTCTGGCCTTAACAAGCCCAACCCGGGTGGCAGCAAAGGATGGGAGCCCAACAATGTCTCTGTGAATGACGTCCTTGATGATGTGCCCCATAGCCATGCAGAACAGTCCAGTCAGGTGTGTAGAACTATAGTCCCACTTGTGCAATGCGATGCCACCTGTGTGTAGTGTGATAAATGCTGCTGTGTGCCATTCAGGGGCTACAATGTCTGAAACAAGGCTATTACTGAATATGGTGGCCTAGTGGGGAGACATGTAATTCAGAGGTTGGTGGACATCACAGCCTGGGACGTTGGAAGGTGACATGGGGCCAGTGTCCCAGGACATATAGAGTGCAGGTCAGTACTGTGTAGGTGTGACCACAGGGACACCACAATGTTCATGTATGGATTGCGGCCCTGTAGTGAGTGAGAGGGTGTAATGTCAGCATTGAATCCATCCTCCAGCATGTTGCCAACAACACCTGGGTCTGCAATGTTTCTGAGTGACTGTTGTATGTGACAGCAGATGTGGGTGTTGCCATCGAATACTGACATACCACCATAATGCCTGGTGGTACACACCGGAATGTGTGGCAGTCATGTTTATGTAGCTAGTCTTGGAGTATGTGATGAGGGACCCTGTGGCCCCACCACAGCTGACCAGTGAGCCACCCCACACATGGGAATGTACACCACTGTGCAACAGCCTACACCTGTTGTTGTACATCATATGTGCATGGAACATGACCACCAGAGTGGCGTCTGTTATCTGGTGTGTACCATCATGGCTCTGTGTGGAATAGCATGATCCATGCAGTTGTGTACATGCTAATGAAGTGCACTGGGGTATGTGTCAGCAATTGTATGTGCATTGTCCATCTGCACGGGTGTCATGATGTTAACAACCGCTGTCAGCAGACGTCTGTAGTAGGTGTTGTAGTACACATGTACTGTGTATGCTGTGATGGGTGTGTTGCCGGGATGTGGCTAACAAGGTCAATTAGCATATGTTCGGAATCCACCAATGAGGGGATAACCCGAGGTGTGTAACACCAGTCACATGGTGGTAGTGTTCATGCCAAGGGTAATGTAGGTCTTGGAGGCGGTGTGTATGGGTTGATCCAGCAGAGCGGAGGGTATGACTCATGGATGTGTCAGTACATGACTGGCTATCCCAGTGAAGTGTGGGGAAGTGTCAGTCACACATCAGTAGTAGCTGTCTGAGGCCCACTGTCCACTATACCAACATAGACGGTATGTTACCCGTGGGGTATGATGTTGACTCTGTTGCTTGTTACAATGTGTATAGCGGTCCCGGACACAGTTAGTTGCACGTGGAGCACCTCTGATGCATTGTGCTAAGTAACTTGCCAGGATGTGTGCAAAACATAGTTGGATATGGGAACCCCTCAGCTGTGGGTTTGCTGGTCCAGGTATGTGCCTGAAAGGTATGGTCTGTCTATAACCTGTCATTGCAGGTGTGCTCTGCAGAGCCTAGAGGCAGGTCCCAGTCACTGCAGAGATGTTTGAGTGGTGCATTATAAGGTGTGCCTTGCCTGCGTGCATCACAGAGGAAGATGCAAGCATTGTGTCACATGACCCCATGTCGTGCCTGGCAGTTACCGCCCTGCCGGTGACAGTTATTGGAAACTGTGCATGACAGGCAGTATAGAAGCAGCAAGAGCCTTACATGTGAGCTGTACTCCCAGGGCTGACAGGTGCAAGTCATCTGTGCCACAGCATTGTGTTTGACCAGGACAGTCATAGCGGACAGATACCACATGCCTGTGGAATGACAATAGGAGCATAGGCAACTGTTGAAGTGACACAGTCGGTCATTGTACAGTGGTATTGTGTCCGGATGAATGCAAAATGCTCCCCAGGGCTAGGCCCACACCCTCAGGGCTATAAGACTGGTGAGCTATTGCATGTCCCTGCACACATAGTCTGTGAAGTGGCATCACAGGGCAGTCACACTAACATGGAGAATGACAATCATATCGTACCTGGTGAGGTGTGGCATGGGTGCATAGGTTATGTTGCAGAAGCAGTTACCCGACAGCAAGATGTAAGTGACTAACGCCTTGTGTAGCCTGCTGTGTGGAACTGCAGTGTGACTCCCTACAGAGTCAGCTATGACTGGTGTGTTGTGAATGTTATAACTCACTATTGGCTGTATGTGATGGGCACACATGAGTCTGTGGGCTATAAGCTGGTGATGTTGTCTTCCATGATGGGGGCTACCTCTGATGACTACAGTGAGTATGGAGATGTACTGCACAAGTTGTCCTCGTAGGTGTGGCCAGTGGTGTAGATCATGTGAGACTATGTGATGGGTGGGGTTGCGAATGTTACACATCCCCAAATGACTGTTAGGTGCAGTCAGGGTTGGTGACAGCATTACCCCCCAGCCATAGCTGTCAACCTCCTGTCCCCAAACTGAGGAACATTAGCCCTCATACTCCACGTGGGCCAGCAGAGTAATCCAGGCTGCAGAGAGCTGAATAAGCGACTTTTCTTGATACTAAGTATATTTTTTGTTGCTTTCCACATCTGAATACCTAGCAACTGTATTTCGCCTGCCTTTCTGTTACATTGAAGCTGTTTTTACTGCATTTAACTTAATATTGCACTTGGAATCCTTGTTTGTTACTATTTGGCTGTATTTGTAGCAAATTCTTCTGTGTAAGCTGTAGTAGCTGATTCATAGCATTTATAAGTGTTTGCTGTACCTGTTTCTGCCTGTTTTGTGAAAAAAAAAAAAAAGAAAAAATATCTCTTGTTTTTCCTGCTTTACTAGTTTAGTCCAGTTTCAGAGTTGCTGATTCCTGGGCTTTGGTTGTAGTTCCTGTGTACTGTTTCCTTGCCTTATTTGGGGGAAAGGAAGCTACCTTGCTTACCAGTGGGAGTGGGAAGCATTGAGTTGCCTTTTGTTCAGTTTCGTGAGCTTTCATCCATTAACTAATATTTTATTGATCATTTTGGGGCAGTTTCTAGCTTTTCCAGCCCCTGGTATAAAACTTTCAGCTTGTACCTACTCAGCACAGACTCCACGTGGGCCAGCAGAGTAATCCAGGCTGCAGAGAGCTGAATAAGCGACTTTTCTTGATACTAAGTATATTTTTGTTGCTTTCCACATCTGAATACCTAGCAACTGTATTTCGCCTGCCTTTCTGTTACATTGAAGCTGTTTTACTGCATTTAACTTAATATTGCACTTGGAATCCTTGTTTGTTACTATTTGACTGTATTTGTAGCAAATTCTTCTGTGTAAGCTGTAGTAGCTGATTCATAGCATTTATAAGTGTTTGCTGTACCTGTTTCTGCCTGTTTTGTGAAAAAAAGAAAAAAAATCTCTTGTTTTTCCTGCTTTACTAGTTTAGTCCAGTTTCAGAGTTGCTGATTCCTGGGCTTTGGTTGTAGTTCCTGTGTACTGTTTCCTTGCCTTATTTGGGGGAAGGAAAGCTACCTTGCTTACCAGTGGGAGTGGGAAGCATTGAGCTGCCTTTGTCCAGTTTTGTGAGGTTTCAGCCAGTAACTAGTAGTTTATTGGTCGTTTTGGGCCAGTTTCTAGCTTTTTCCAGCCCCCTGGTATAAAACTTTCAGCTTGTACCTACTCAGCACAGACTCCACGTGGGCCAGCAGAGTAATCCAGGCTGCAGAGAGCTGAATAAGCGACTTTTCTTGATACTAAGTATATTTTTGTTGCTTTCCACATCTGAATACCTAGCAACTGTATTTACCTGCCTTTCTGTTACATTGAAGCTGTTTTACTGCATTTAACTTAATATTGCACTTGGAATCCTTGTTTGTTACTATTTGACTGTATTTGTAGCAAATTCTTCTGTGTAAGCTGTAGTAGCTGATTCATAGCATTTATAAGTGTTTGCTGTACCTGTTTCTGCCTTTTTTGTGAAAAAGAAGAAAAAAAGAAAAATATCTCTTGTTTTCCTGCTTTACTAGTTTAGTCCAGTTTCAGAGTTGCTGATTCCTGGGCTTTGGTTGTAGTTCCTGTGTACTGTTTCCTTGCCTTATTTGGGGAAGGGAAGCTACCTTGCTTTCCTGCTTTACTAGTTTAGTCCAGTTTCAGAGTTGCTGATTCCTGGGCTTTGGTTGTAGTTCCTGTGTACTGTTTCCTTGCCTTATTTGGGGAAGGGAAGCTACCTTGCTTACCAGTGGGAGTGGGAAGCATTGAGCTGCCTTTGTCCAGTTTTGTGAGGTTTCAGCCAGTAACTAGTAGTTTATTGGTCGTTTGGGCCAGTTTCTAGCTTTTTCCAGCCCCTGGTATAAGCAGCTAAGCAGCGTTAGCGCGATTAAGCGATTTAGCTGAGCTGCCACTGTTGCACACTAGGGCAGTGCGGTTAAGCAGGTTTAAACTATTCGGCTACCTAAAGTCCACTCTTCAAATTTTCCTTAAAACTACCTTCCTCGAACTATACTACTGATCAAATCAGCGTATCCTATAACTAAAAGATCAACTCTACTTGACTCCAAGTAGACTATTCTCTATCTATTAAACCTAGCACTTGCTCCTACAGTACTTATTACCTTGATACGGCACTCTTGTCATAGATAGTACCCCAAAAGGCAACCCCCATTTCTCGGTCACCCACGTCCCCGAATCTTTTTAAAGTTTTTGTCTACCCTTCTAGCATGTCGAGGATCAGTTGCTAGTGTCCTCTCCTGCTCAGCTGGTGAACCTGGGAATATTGAGGCAATGTTTCAATTGCCTCATGTACACTGAACAACCCTTTCCTCCTCCCACAAAACACAAATACATGCGAGAGATGCAACTATACGGCCAAACTGGAGGCTGAGCTCTCTCAACATAGGACTGGCAAGACCAGTCAGGAGGAGAAGGTTACCACACACACTATAGACCCAGTCTCACATAGTACCATTACAACCTCAAATCATACACATAAACACACAAAGACATACTCGGAGGCTCTGATCAAAAATCTACCAAAACAGCAGAGGCCACCAAAGCAGACACCCAAACAACCACCACCTCAGAACACAACACCCGCAACACATAGACCTCACAGTCAGAGTGTCAAACAGTCACAGCCCTTAAGGCCAAACACAATGCCAGACACACTAGTCATTGGTGACTCCATAGTCAGACACACTGATGTCCCGCTCACCAGACTGAGTAAGGAGAAGGTCACAGTAAGCTGCCTGTCGGGCGCTAGAATCCGCCACATAACGCAAGCACTCAGGTCTCTCAACAGCAGGTACAAATATGACTCAGTCATTGTCCACGCTGGTGTAAATGACCTGAGACGTACCTCCTTGGACTACATGAAAAGAGACATTGAGGAGCTCTCTGATTATGTAGCCCAGGCAGGTATGACCCTGACCTTGAGCAGTATCCTACCTTCACCAAGAATGATGCCACAATACAGAGATAAGATGATCAGCTTTAACAATTGGCTTAAACACTGGTGTCATTCAAAGGGGATCCAGTATCTGTCTGCCTGGGATGACATGCTGGACAAGCCACGCTGCTTAGCAAGGGACGGCTTGCACCTGTCACCCCTGGGATTCCGGATATTGGCAAAGGCTCTTGCCACCCCCATAGTGCCTTTTTTAGGCAAGGCTCAAATTCTAAACCTACCACCCTAGAACACGAAAAAGGAAAAAAACTAAGGGTAATGCTGCTCAATGCCAGAAGTCTAAATCTCAAAATGCACGCACTCGAGGCCCTTCTCAGTATGGAGAACATAGATGTCTGCGCTGTGACAGAAACCTGGTTCAAGGCTCCTGAGAGCACCCCAGCGCTATCAGGTTTTACGTCATATCATGCGTTCCGGCCCCAAAATCCGGACAATACCAAGAAAGGAGGGGGGGTATCCATATTCATCAAGGACACCCACACCTCAAGACTGGTGGCAACGCACGATGCATCGGAGACCATCCAGGTGCAATTAACCATAGGCAAGACTGCTCTGCAAATTGTAGCATGTTACAGGCCACCCTCACAAACTCAGGAAACTCACATGGCCTTCCTGAAAACACTAGAGGGATAAATGTATCACCAAACACCATCATACTAGGTGACTTCAATTACCCTAATATAGACTGGGAACACTACTCAAGCCCAAACACCCTAGCCCAAAAGTTCCTGGAATTCATAAACTCAAATGCCATGGAACAACTAGTCACCATCCCACAAGAGGAGATAACATACTTGATCTCATCATCACGAACATGGGAGCACAATGTTCAACACGGAAGTATACCCTCACTGGTGAGATCAGATCACAAACTAATCTCGCTGGAGGTCCTCATCCCACCCCCACCTGAAATAAAAAGACCACAGTAAAGAACTTCTCAAAGCCGACTTCACACTTCTAAAGACTAGTGTGGTCTCCTTTCAGGCCCCGAGCGGCGGAAAACAATACTCAAGCCGCTGAATCACTTACAAACGCCTTCTACCAGCACCTGCAGGACTGCATGGATAAGGCAATCCCAAGCAAAACAAAGACTCTTTGTACCAAAGGCAAGCGTCCAGTCTGGTGGACCCCAGCCATAAACAAACTCTACAACAAAAGGAGGAAGCTACTACAAGATAGAGCAAAATCCTTAAAAGGTAAGACACCCTTGATCACTATAAGTAAAAACTAAGAGCTCTCATAAAATCATCCAAAGCAAATTTCGAGAGAAAAATAGCTAAAGACTCAAAAGACAATCATAAGGCCTTCTTTAGCTATGTTAGAAACCTAGGAGGAAACTCCCAGATATGCTCAGAACTAGTTCAAAATGATGTGAAGATTACTGATCCTACAGACATTGCCAACATACTGGCTGACAGGTTCAGTGCAAACTTCTCCCCCCCCCCAAAGGAGAGATTTCTATACCAAATGAGTCCACCCCCCCAAACATCTCCAGCGCCCAAGTGAGAACTGCTCTCTCCAAAGCAAAAAACACAGCATCCATGGGACCCGATGGTGTCCCCGGCTGTGTGCTCCACGAACTCAATGAGGAATTAAACCCACAGCTAGGACAGCTGTTTAATCAAAGTCTTACCTCTGGATACGTACCCAGGGAGTGGCGCACTGCAACTGTGGTCCCACTTCACAAAGGCGGTGCCTCCACAGACCCTGGAAATTACCGCCCATTAGCTTGACAAGCCTTATCTGCAAAGCCATGGAGAGGATCATAATGGACCTCATAAATAAAGACATAGGGAATTTGCAGACTTTGGATCCAACCCAGTTTGGCTTTGTCAAAGGCAGATCATGCCTTTTAAACTTGGTTGACTTTTTGAAACAGTCACCAAAGCCATTGATGAGGGAAAGGCAGTCCATACAGCCTACCTCGATCTGGCTAAGGCCTTGATACAATACCCCACTCGGGTATCATTGAAAAACTCATCAGCTTAAATGTTAACCCATACATCACAAGATGGGTTGCAAACTGGCTGAGTGACAGAACCCACAGGGTCAGAGTTGCTGGCGCCATGTCAGACTCAAAGCCTGTCACAAGTGGTGTCCCACAGGGCTCAGTCCTGGGCCCACTCTTGTTTGGCATCTACTTTTCCGAAGTACAAGCAAACACAGGAGGGTTATGGCTGACAAAGTTTGCAGATGACTGCAAACTGGGCGCCATAGTAGAAAACACATCTGACACAGATATCCTTCAGAAGGGTCTCACAGAAACGGATAACTGGTGCCAGAGCCATGGCCTAAAGTTAAATGCCAAAAAATGCATAGTCATACCCTTCGGGAAAAACAAGGTTACACCTAGCTACCAAATAGGTGGCAATCCACTGAGCACAGAAGAAGTTATCAGGGACCTGGGGACCCAGGTTGATAGTAGTCTGTCATTCGACACCCATGTAGCTAAAGTAGTTAGGAAGTCCTTCTACATTGCCCACCTTATCATGAAGGATTCTCATCTAGATCAAGGGAGGTCATAGTCTACCTTTACTCATCACTCATCAGACCAATGATTGAGTACAATGCCCCATTCGGAATGTATCTGACCCGACACTTGCAGCAGCTGGAGAGGACACAAAAGTTCCTCACCAAAAGGATAAAGGGTCTCAAAAATCTGTCCTATGCTGCCCGACTGAAAGAACTCCAGCTCTATTCAGTCGCCACATGCTCAGAGGTGACCTTTGCCTAACATACAAGGCCATGTCAAACCCAGATTTGATGAATATGCTTCACCTCAAAAAATCTAGATCCATCAGAGCCACAAGGGCGGGAGACTTAAACCTCGACACGGCTATTAATAGGACGTGCTGGAGGGATAGATTCATCACCCAAAGACTCCCTATGCTGTGGAACAAAATCCCGGTACATGTGAGGCAGAGCACCTCGCTGGCCTTGTTCAAGAGAAATCTTGACCAATGGATGGGAGATTGCAGATATACCCCAGGAATTACCTCAGTGTCACTGCTCGACAGAGGCACAGCAAAATAATGGGTATAGTTCCCCATACTAAAGGGGTGGCGTAAGCCACAGAACAATGGGCTAGGCTTATAAATGCCCTCGGGCAGATAGCCTAGTATGAACCTATGAACCTATGAACCTATACTGTGTGACAAATGGGCAAAACGTGGAACACTTACAACTGGCTTACTAACAGCGTCAACTAGGAAGGGCATATGATGGCTAAAATAGGCTGGTCTTACTTATAAAAGAGATATTCCATTGAATTAATATGATTCCCATCTATTTAGCCATGGCTAGCAGGTAAACTATTTACAACAATGAATGTGTGACAGACCCTTCCAATGTGGAACCTTGAGGAACATGCACCTTTTAGAACCCCAAATGAGGTACGCTCCTCGTAATGAGGTACACTTGAGAGCTATGCCCCCAGCATGGCTGCAGAAGTGCATCCCCCACAGGCTGTAGTGCCATATGTTGGGAGGTGAGCATTGAATGTGTACATGAGACAATTGCTCTATTGCCACATGTACGACATATCCCTCATATAGACAAGCAGTAGCACCGGTACGTGACAGTTGGACATGCCTGTATATACAACCATGTCCCACAGGATATGTGCGTTACGTGTGTACAACAGCTGTTGTACCTTAAGCAAGCTAGGAAGTGTAGGACAGCCAGTGTACCTGTGGGAAATGGTGTGGAATGGGCGCTATAGTAATCAGTAGTTCATGACATGCTCACAAGTTCTGAACAAGTGCCTAGCATGACCATACAATACAGATAGGGTGTTGAATAATATCAACCCACAAGTGGTGATGACAGTCATTTAGGGTGGCACCGCACTATAACCCTGCTGAGTATGGTGTGCATGTCCATGAACCATTAGCACTGTAGATGTTAGCAGTACAGATGTACAAGACAGCACAGATTTGATTACAAATACCTTTGCATGTCACAGGAGTGTTCCACCAGTGGCCTGTTGACAGGCTCACAACTACAAAAGGTGCAAGTCTGACATGTGCACAGCACACCAGTGCCAGCTACAGTAGAACAGGGTTAATGTGTTGTACCCCACCCTCATTGTAACCCATACCACACAGACAAATGTTAGGTGTCTGTGTATGTAAGGCTGTGAATGGCCATGACCTATCAGTATAGCTGTGTCAGTGTTGTGAACAACATACAGAATGGGCTGTGTGGGTGAGGTGTGTGACATATGTGCACAGTCTGATGGATGATACCAGCAGTGTCACTGCTAGATGAACATCCCTGTACCCATAAACTACTACCTAGGCTGTGGTCAACATTATGGACACTGTGTGAGGGATGGTGCTGTGCAGTGCACCCCCCAACATGGTGATGTCTCTAGGCCCCTTAGGTAGTCATATGATGTACCCATGTCATGTCAGGGTGCCATCCATGAGCACGGAGATCACTGGACAGGCATATACAGCACTGTGGTGACCAATATTGGATCACATACCACCTGTAAGGGGTAATGGCTATGCATGGATGTGCGATACCAGCCTTCACAATCCACATCTCCACTATCCAGCATGCTGTCTACCTTGCAGAAGGACATTTGCTACACCATGATGATGGACATGCTACATGTCCATATCCTGATCTATATGACATATGTCATGGACAGCCACCATCCTAATACTAGGATCGCCACAGGCTGGACAGATCCCTGTGCTATATATGTGACATACTCCCACCATACCATGCAACCCTGTCCATCAAAGCTGCACATGTCATCCCAGTCATACATGGTGTGATGGCCGCATGGTAGATGTACTATCAACTGACTGGATCAGTAATGTGGCACTGATGAACCTTGCGGTGGCACAATGGCTGTCTGTTACAGCTTGGAAACCATGCCCGCACATGCTATGGTTGATAACCATCCCTGCGAATTTCGTCTGACTAGCCATTGTCCCATGTCTATCACATGTGCAATACAGGCGATCCGTGGCAGGATGTTGAACAGTTGTACAGTGCTGTGTAGATGTATATGGCAAAACACATGCATGTACAGGTGTCCATGCGTATGTGTGCATTGTCACTGCTCAAGTCCATTACGGCTGTGTCTATGTTGATATGTGACATATACACAGCATCCAGGTCAACAGTAGTACCGTGGACACATCGAGGCATGTGCAGATAGGTAAGAACACAAGTGCAGGCAAATAGACATGCCCACAGCAAGACAGCATTTGCATGGAGTATGAACACTGTAATGAGGTGACACACATATATGGTGATGATATCCAATGCATAATGTGTGTGACATGTGTGACACAAACACGTCAGTTGTGTCAGTGTCATGATGCTTTGCAAAGATAACTGTGCAGATGTAGTAGATGTCATAGAAATGTATGTGCAGCAGTATCTCTGTACATCTCTGAAACTGTGACCTGTCACCATCATTATGTCTTAAAGATAATGCCCCGTACACGCCTCCCAGCATACACCCGCCAGGAGGATGATGTCCTCATCCCACAGCTCCATGACAACTATGACTTGTTGTTCAGCCATGTGCCACAGCATGCCCAGCAGCGGGATGACCTGTGGCAGGATCTATGCAGGAGGGTGAACGATGTGGGTGGCCATAACTGCACTTACCAGCAGGTGCGCAGACACTGCACGGATCTGATACGACATGCAAAACAGCGTGCCACTGCAAGCGCCAGGGAACAAGGTGGAACAGGTGGTGGGCCACCAACCCAGCCCCCACTCACACACACCGTGGAGCTACTGGCCGGTCTGGAGACACCCAGGGAACAGCATCCAGAAACACTAGCTGCCATCGTGGAGGTGGGTGTCTCCCAACCAATGAGCTTGGAGTTGCCTGGTAAGTCAGTACTGCACATATGGCTATTATATCCCATGTAGTTGCATGTGGCACGGTACATTATGTAAAGTAACAACATATGCAAGATATGTGGACACACATGCTGCATACTACAGTATGCTACGTTGTGTATGCACACATGTGCATACTATATGCTATAACACAGGTGAATGTGTTCACATGCACAGTGAAACCTGTGGCTGTCATACAGTCATGGATAATGTTCATACTGGTGTGTCACCCCTATACAGGTACCTCTGGTGTGCCGCACAGACATGGGTCCGTTGCAGGTGAGACTGTCATCAGTATCAGGCATGTTACAGTGTAGATCTATTTGCCATGTGGCCAGTTAACACTTGCACACCTGATGTTTGTTCCAGTCACGATATGCAGGTCGCACCACCCTTCATTCACACACGCCACCCATGTGCAATATATACAAACGTAATGATACACCGACGTGAAACCACAGTACTTGTCATTGCAACATGTGTGGTCAGCTGTGCATACAACGGTGGAGGTGTTCTACAATGGATGCATATGTAGTATGCATGGGAACAACATGTGTGGTACGCACACAGTACCACACAGTGAGCTGTGATATGGGCAGCCCACAGGTGTAACCATTGTGTCATATGCCACTGCATTTTGTGCACACATTGTGATGTGCCACCTGACATGTCCCAGACATGTAGTGTTCTGTCTGCAATATTGTCACACTATCGCATGACCTATACCCCACATACCAAACATACAACCCGTTGTGTGCATAGCCCTGTGGATTGTGACATATCTGACATCTATGGGTGTATGTCATATGGGACAACACAGACATGTGGAAAAGATGCCCATCACACACAATTGGCCAACACATGTGCATACATGGCCATGGGGGATGGCCAGAGACATGTAGCCACACAGTACTTGGGATGTGTATACACCCTGTTGCACATTGTCCACACATGGTGAAATTATAGCCTTAGTTGACCAATTATACAGTTGATGTGGTACACTGGACAACCTAAAAGCCTGTGCACAGCTACTGGAGGTGTCACTGAAGTCTACCCTATACGATCTGTTGAACATCACGACTGTGTTGCAATTATGGCTATGCAATGTGTACATATTATGCATTCTACAGCAACATGTGGCCGTGGATGGACACAGTGAGCTGTACAACCTGCTCTGTACAATCTGGGGCTGTCAATTATACCCCGTGTAGGCTTCACAAATGGCAGAACTGTGTACACACATACACGCACACAGCAAACACAACTGTAGGGCTCCACAACATCCACATGCATTCTGCACAGACATGTTCAGTCAACTCACCAGCCCTTACACACACACATGATGTTATCCATTGGTGCAGCCTATGCCCCTGGCAAACATATCACCCTGTGCATATGATGAAGCCTGTGCCACATCCCTGTCATCCACACCATTGGTGCAGGGTTATGCACAAATATTCTGATGCACAGGGTGAACAGCATAGTGAGATGTGTATGTAATATTACCTGTGTATGCATAGTGAGGGATGTGTATGTTGCAGTGTTTGTGTGTGAATACTGAGAGAAGTGTATGTGGCATAGGTTGTGTACTGTCGACATGCACCAGTCATACCATGTAGTGCAGGTGCAGCATGCATTGTGATGTGTTCACGGTATGTGTCTCGGTTACATCTGTAGCACCATGTTGGTTGTGATACCCTGGTTCCCTCCTATGGTGTACTTGCATGTTCCTACAGGTAGCAGTGTTTGCAGTCCCCCACATGTAACTGTGGATTACCCACAGGCATGTCTGGCAATATCAGCATGCTACATGTACCCTCAACCTGACTGTTGGACACACCAACATGACACAGATGTCCGCACATGTACTGCACCTGATGCATGTGGTCAGTGCCACAGGCTACACTGGACAGAGATGTGACATACATAGCAGGACACATTACAGGTATGGTGACATGGTGCAGGGGTTGTACACAGCGGCCTTGCCAATGATGATGTGAGGTGTCACTTGGTAGCTGGAGGCCACACTGGGCAGCAGTAGGACCCTGTAACAGTACGGGAACATGGCCGCATTCATGGGGTGTACACCACTATAACGCATACCCCATAGTGTGCAGGTGGGGACCCTTGCCTGTGAGGTCATCACCCTCACAGTACTATGCACCCACATGACGTGTCACAGAAAAGGGACATGCACAGGTAGCCAGTATGGCTGGGACCTATGGCATCAACAGGGTTGTGCAATGCATCACCATTACGGGTTAGTCACCACGTGGGGTTAGTGATCATTTCCCACCGTATATTAGCATACACCCTCACACCAAGCTCCACACATACATACAGACACACTCACACTGTGGTGACCACACATGTGTATACGGACAGCCGATGTGTGTGATGCACCTCACCGGCCGATGTCATGCTTCCCACACTGACGTATGTACAGATCTCTACAATGGTGTACAGGGATGTGTAGCAACTGGGACATATTCCCCGCGATATGTGGCATCCCTGGTCACACATTCGGACACACATGGCAGTGCTGGGAATGATACACCTGCCATATGATGACACGTTTGATAGACATGCAGCGGTATTGATTGCATTATGTGTACCAACGCTATATCTGGCAAATGTGCTGCTATATGCACACGGGAGGTTGTAGGTGTTACAGGTGCCATGTGACATATAGTTGTTAACACCTGACCGCTGTGTATGCATTATGTCAGCACTGTCACGTAACAGCGACATAGCGTACTGTTTGCACATGGCATGATAGGATGGTGTGTGACACAACTGTGAGCCACCCCCTGCACACATACATCTAGACAGGGGGTTCACCACGTTATGTACACACATCCCTCCATACGTGCTGTTTGTATGTCACCGTATACAGGTGTCAATGATGGGTCTGCATTGCATCTGCATGTCGTAGGTAGGTGCAACTATGTTGCAGACATCAGCCACTGCACATGCATGTTTGCTGCATGCACAGTACAGATGTCACATGTGTTTCCTGTTGCCATGTTTGTATGCATTGCTATTGTTGGACATGTGTGTTGACATACATAACACATGGACTGCGGTATGATATCACGGGTGTCACAGGTGACCAGTACAAAGGTATGTGTCCCGGTCAACACTGCTACCCCCTGTAGTGTGAGCATTCAACAGACATGGGCCCACCTTCCATTCACGTGTGTAGCATTGATTAGGCCAGTGTTATGCACGAGGTACATCAAAGGCTATGTATGTATGTGTTGTGTGTGCAGTCCATGCATACATCCACACAATCACATGTATGACATACCCAGACGTGTGTTCATTGGTGTACAGCAACAGTCAGGTGTCACAGCTGTGTAAGGACCATGGTATATCTTGAGCCAACCTGTTCATGTATACTGGTATCATTGCAATGCATAACACCTGTTGGATCCCTGTTGGTACATGTGTACTCTGCACAGCTGGTGTACACCGCTGTACAGCCCAGTGGTCATGTGTCACATGGTGTTGTGGGACCGTAAGGCTGTGTAGTGCTGCACCGACGACATGGTGCTGACTTGACAACTACAGTGTACACTGCAGTGTGTACGTGTGTGACCTGCACCTGTGACAGCTGTGATGGCAGCTGTGCATGTACAGGTCACTGCATGTGTGACCGCCCTGTGCGTGAGAACAGTTATACCTTACTGTGCCCTTCTGTGTGTACACTCCATCTGCATGCAAGATCGCCCTTTGCAACAGCTAAGTGTGTGAGCATGCCCAGTACGCCGTTGTGTAGATAGACACACAGTACATTCCACACTGGGCCCTTCCGTGATTATACTCCATGTGCATGCAAGTTGGCCCTTTGCAACTGCTAAGTGTGTGAGCATGCCCAGTATGCCGTTGTGTAGATGGACACACAGTACATTCCACACTGTGTCCTTCCATGATTAGAGTCCGTGTGCATGCAAGATGGCCCTTTGCAACAGCTAAGTGTGTGAGCATGCCCAGTACACCGTTGTGTAGATGGACACACAGTACATTCCACACTGCGCCCTTCCGTGATTAGAGTCCGTGTGCATGCAAGATGGCCTTTGCAAATGCTAAGTGTGTGAGCAGGCCCAGTATGCCGTTGTGTAGATGGACACACAGTACATTCCACACTGCGCCCTTCCGTGATTAGAGTCCATGTGCATGCAAGTTGACCCTTTGCAACTGCTAAGTGTGTGAGCATGCCCAGTACGCCGTTGTGTAGATGGACACACAGTACATTCCACACTGCGCCCTTCCGTGATTAGAGTCCGTGTGCATGCAAGATGGCCCTTTTCAACTGCTAAGTGTGTGAGCATGCCCAGTACGCCATTGTGTAGATGGACACACAGTACATTCCACACTGCGCCCTTCCATGATTAGAGTCCGTATGCATGCAAGATGGCCCTTTGCAAGTACTAAGTGTGTGAGCATGCCCAGTACACCGTTGTGTAGATGGACACACAGTACATTCTACACTGCGCCCTTCCGTGATTAGACTCCGTGTGCATGCAAGATGGCCCTTTGCAAATGCTAAGTGTGTGAGCATGCCCAGTATGCCGTTGTGTAGATGGACACACAGTACATTCCAAACAGACGTGTGATACTAAGCGTGTGGGCATCGCCATTGACATCCTGTATAGCCATGGTGGTCATCCAGGCAACAGATGTCCAATTTCAATGTCACGATGGATGCCTACATTGAACACACTGGTTGCTCTCTCGAAGGGTGTACTGCCTGTGGTGCATCCCGTATCTATTTAGTGTTGTAGTGCTCCGTAGATATTTAGTTGGCCCGATGACAGCACTGCCATGTTTGTTTACGTCTACCTTGGGAGAGTAATATGCTTTCAGACCGCTCACTCTCTAAACATTCCCTATCGGCATCTTTGCCTTTGCGGATGATGTCACCCACCTAGAAGTATGCCTCTGGGAGTGCTGTGTTCAGTAATCTCGGTAGCGCGTTCTGTAAATGCGTAATGCTGCAGTGTGTTAGAGTAGGTAGGTGTATGTTCAACTCCCGGCCCTTCCAAGTGTGTGTGTGTGTGTGTGTGTGTGTGTGTGTGTGTGTGTGTGTGTGTGTGTTTCCAGCTGCCTGGGGACACAGTAATGCTTTTAGATGCCTCACAACACATACATTCCCTATCGGCGTCTTTGCCTTTGTGGATGATGTCACCCACCTAGAAGTATGCCTCTGGGAGTGCTGTGTTCAGTAATCTCGGTAGCGCATTCTGTAAATGCGTAATGCTGTAGTGTGTTAGAGTAGGTAGGTGTATGTTCAACTCCTGGCCCTTCCAAGTGTGTGTGTGTGTGTGTGTGTGTGTGTGTGTGTGTGTGTGTGTGTGTGTGTGTGTTTCCAGCTGCCTGGGGACACAATAATGCTATTAGATGCCTCACAACACATACATTCCCTATCGGCGTCTTTGCCTTTGCGGATGATGTCACCCACCTAGAAGTATGCCTCTGGGAGTGCTGTGTTCAGTAATCTCGGTAGCGTTCTGTAAATGCGTAATGCTGTAGTGTGTTAGAGTAGGTAGGTGTATGTTCAACTCCCGGCCCTTCCAAGTGTGTGTGTGTGTGTGTGTGTGTGTGTGTGTGTGTGTGTGTGTGTGTGTGTGTTTCCAGCTGCCTGTGGACACAGTAATGCTTTTAGATGCCTCACAACACATACATTCCCTATCAGCATCTTTGCCTTTGTGGATGATTTCACCCACTTAGAAGTATGCCTCTGGGAGTGCTGTGTTCAGTAATCTCGGTAGTGCGTTCTGTAAATGCGTAATGCTGTAGTGTGTTAGAGTAGGTAGGTGTATGTTCAACTCCCGGCCCTTCCAAGTGTGTGTGTGTGTGTGTTTCCAGCTGCCTGGGGACACAGTAATGCTTTTAGATGCCTCACAACACATACATTCCCTATCGGCGTCTTTGCCTTTGCGGATGATGTCACCCACATAGAAGTATGCCTCTGGGAGTGCTGTGTTCAGTAATCTCGGTAGCGCATTCTGTAAATGCATACTGCTGTAGTGTGTTAAAGTAGTTAGGTGTGTGTTCAACTCCCAGCCCTTCCAGGTGTGTGTGTGTGTGTGTGTGTGTGTGTGTGTGTGTGTGTGTGTGTGTGTATACATATATATATATATATATATATATATATATATATATATATATATATCTTTGTAATATGTATGTGGATATTAGCACTATTGAATGTGCTGCATTGTCTGTACATGTTCACCTTGGATGGATCTGAATGTGCTATGGCTCTGTGATAGTGCACATACTGTGTGCTGTAGTGATCCTGGGTAATAGTTGTGTAGTGACCAGTTATTTTGTTGCTGGGTATTACCAGGGACATTGAAAACAATGATAATACAGCACCTTTAAACGGTCATGTGCACATCTCAGCAGCAGTCAGCAGTGGTTATTACCTTGGAGGATGACTATGGCCCATATACCTATGTATTACATGGCAATACTATGCAAATCAGGTTAACATTACTGACACCCGTTTATCCACAGGTTGTGATACAGATCCCATGTATCTATGTGTATACATTGCCAGGTGCAGGACTGGACTATGGTTGAATGCATGGAGGGGTGTCCATGGCCAGGAATGGCGATCTGTACAGCCTGGCAGGTACAGTCTGTGACTGTCCCACAACCTCCAGTATATGGCTGACACATGCTGAAACAGTGTACATGCAGAGACACACATAAAACAAACAGCTAGGGATAACACATACACACACACACATTGCATCAACATTGGGCCATGCAAAACCTGTTGTCCCTCACACACACACAAATGCATACATGTTGATTGGCTGGTTCACTGACAGGCTCTGGAAAAGAAACTACATACCCTGTGCATATGATGACACCTGTGCCACCTCTTGTAATGTGTAACATTGATGCAGGTACAGACTAACATGGTGCTGATGCACAGGGTGGCTGCATAGCACTGTAATAATGTTACAATGTTGTTAACACAAAGTGTGATTTCTTTCTAGGTGTATGTAAGCAGGCATGATACATTCCAGCTATGATCATCAATGTAGTATAGTGTACAGCACTGTTAATTCTGAAGATGTATTATCCATCCATGTGCCATTTGACTGACGTGTGTAGTATTGGCAGCATGTGTTACAGAGTGTGCAGTACGTGTGAGATGTTTGTAGTACAGATTTGCATGTATCTATATGTGAACATGGTGAAGGTGCACTGTCTGCATCTAGATGTACAGTGGACACATTGGAATGGTGACATGCCCTGTATTTCACACTAACATGTCATACTTTCTATTGGTGGCCAGTATGCATTATACTACACATATTGTTGTACTTGTCTACACATGTGTGATTGCTATAGTTTTAGACGGTGCTGTGGGTGATACTGTTACTATCTGTCATAGTTTTGCATTATGGTAGTAGACACGACCTCAACAGTCTGAATGACCAATTGTTATATGATATCTTCACAACTGACCCACACATGTAGGACACACAGTAGCATGTGGATCCTACATGTACTATGCTATACCAGTTCGCACTGGTATTGATCGCCACACATTGCTGGGACCATTACTGTTTGACATGTAGCCATGTTAGTTACAAGCAAAGACAATAGGAATATTCCTGTCCACATCTGGGAATTCATACTGTGGCCTAGAATGCATTCTGCACATGACACAGTTAGTCTACACAAGGGTATCATACAGACTGATACGTGTTATCCAACCCATGCTGTACACCTATAAGGCTAAACAGAGTCAGTTATCCACATTTACTACACATACTTTACCAACAGTAACACATAGGTATTATACCCCAATATGTATAATGGGTAACAATGTGTACATATAGATATGTGCTATGTCATTTGTCATTTGATATTTGCATTTACAATGGTATTGTGAAGTACATCACTGTATCACATATGCAATGAGAGTTCTGCATGCATATCCTCCAAGGTGGTTGTACAACTATGATGAATGTCCATTATTGACATACTTTGCTGTGTTTGAACTGTTCTGCAGTATTACACATACATGAACAGTCACTCACACTATGTATATAAACTGCCATGTGTGTGTGTGTGTGTGTGTGTGTGTGTGTGTGTGTGTGTGTGTGAGACACAGATGACCTAGGCCACAGACAATTCTGATACATGTAGTTGACAAGTGCAGTAATGCTCCACCAGATGTGTCCAGGCACCAGAGCTGTGACTTGAGCGACACAAACACATGCTAGAGTAAGGTTTCTGTATGTGCGTGTGCCTCATTATGGCATTCCTGTTCATGTGTGTGTGCATTTCTGATGTGTGTCATCAGCCATAGTTGAACTGCACATCCGGCATCCCCCACTAGGTGACCATGAGGGTTGTTCCCATTGCCAAATGTTTTGTACAGCTGTGTCAGATGCCACATATTGGAAGCATTGCAGCTTCCAGGGCATCAAGCACACACATTCATTATTACGGGCTGGCCATCACACACAAACCGCCACTTCATGGAGGGGAAGCCCTTGTGGATGATGTAGGCCCTACCACACTCATTGGCTGGTGCTTTGATGCATATGTGCGTGCAGTGTATTGCACACAGTACTTAGGGTATTCCACTATTGTGTGGAAACGACACATATTGCTGCCCAATACCTTACGGGAATTGGGGATATATACATCATCACTGACATGTGCTGACATGGCATTCATGAACTGGTGCAGTACCCTGGATGCTGATGTTTGTAAAATCCACATCATATCACCAGTTGATCTCTGGAAGGTACCTGTTGCTGGTATCCTTAGGGCAACACATACCTTGGTTTCCACTGGGATAGGTTTCCCTCTGTTGGTTCTGTGTGTGAGACATGGCCTGCACAGATCCACAATCTTCTGCAGGAGGTCTCTGTCCACTCTATAGCGCTCTACTATCTCCAGCTCATGTAGCCCCTGGTAGGTTACCCTGTGCCTACACACTCCTCTCCATCTACTCACTGTGTGATGCTGAGCAGCATTCACATTGGCACAACCCTCCACATGTTGCATATGTTGACGTATAATAGCAATGGCAGCCCCTAACATTATGTTGTCTCAGTTAAGCTTTTACAGTTTGCACTTCTCTTAGTATACTACAGTGTTGCAGTGTGTCTGAGAAAAACATGGTGGACTACTGTTTGTAGAATTGTATGTGCTGTGCTGTGCTGGCCTACTGTACTGGCTGTGTAATATACTCAGTCTGATTGTTTTCACCTGCTAGCTGTGGTAGTTCTCCTTGGTTAACTTACTGCTATTTGTTTACCTTCCTTTTCACTGTTTGTGTCCACAGTGAGCGGTGCCGCGCATAGGAGCTCAGTGAAGTGCATATCCGCTTCCACGTGCGCACACAGGCTTATACATGCGTACAAACACTTACACTGGCTTACACAACATTACACGGGCTTCAACAATCTTACAGTAGCTTACTCGTTCTTCAAGTCGCGCACACAGGCTGACACACATGCACACATGCTTATTCAGGCTTACAGGCTTGCACGGGCGCAAACACACTTCACCAGGTTTGCAAGGAACTTCAGTGATATCCATGGCGTACACCGTCAGTTTACTGACTTTACCTAGGATAAATCATAACCCGCCACTTCCATTGATGAGTCACTGACAGCAGACATGTGACACACTGCTCCAATAAGATTACAGTGTTTTATACATACACACTCATGACGTCACCTATCTTCTACGCTGATAGTCCCCTTAACCTACTCTTACACTGTAGAGGCTTGGCCCATATGGCATGACAAATTGTGCTTCACTATCCTCAGCCTCAATTGCATAGGATTGCCTACTAATGCTTGGTTACATCTCTGAGTGTGCGCTTCCACACATAGCAACCACTACTCAGTAGCCATGTTGTCTTCAGCTTGCCATTCACCTGCATGACGCAATAACTTTTAACTGACATTACAATTTGTATGTATATTTTACATATTTGTCTTGTTTTGTATGCACAGTGAGAACTCGGAGATCGGGGGAGGTCAACTAGAGTTTTATTAATTTCCAATGGGAATACATGCCACTGGCCTTATATTTGGCCATTGGCATGCTTCTTCAAGTAAACCATCCTTTATTTGCAGATGACATTGCTCTGTTTAGCTACTTGCAGAATGTTACTCGGTTAACATCCATGTACATTTCTGCACATACCTCTACTCTTGCACGGACAGCTTACTGTTTCATGTATCGCATATTTTACATCATTTGCATAGCTTTCACCTACAAATGGGGTAATTTGCATATCCTAACATTGTCCGTGCAATGTTCGTTTTAGTGGCTGTGTTACACGCCCCTACAGGGTATTGCTGAATAGCTCAGCGGACATCTTGCCTTGCTCTGCTCTTACTCTACTCGTACACTGACCAAAGCTTCGTGAATCCTGGCCTAAGCTTTGATGTGTGCTAATATGTCTATTTGTGGAGTAAGCATGGCTGTAGGTATGTTTTGACCTGCTACGTCTGTCATTTCTACAGAGCACCTCCCACTTTCATCATTTGTAGAGGTGACAGCCCTATAGGAACTATATGTACAGCTGTGACATTTGACAAGTCCACACATACCTGCGGTCAATACTAAACTGACTACTTCAGCACTTTTCATACCTTCAGATTTGTCTTGTAGTGGTATAGTTGATGATACTGTTTCCTATAACATGTATCTGTTTCTGATACAAGATATGTCATTTTATTACACCACTACACACAATATATGGAGAAATCACAGGCCAGATGACATTACATTCCTTTTGTAGGACACACCCGCCCAGAGTGTTGTGTTCCTCACAAAAGCCAACAGGTGCTGATCAAAACATATTCTGCTATCATCTACCTTATGTGTTCGCCGGTATTTGCGCTTTCCGTCAGTGGCACAACTCACATGCGTGTGTGGGAGACTGAACACTGTCTCAGGGACACTGCATAGCATCCTGAGGGACACATTTATGTTGTTTTTTAACCTTCCACATTGACTATCACAGGGCATTAGTATTCATCCAGATTTGTCGAGGTACATGCTTTTGACTTATACATGTTTTGTCATTTGTCATCACGTCTTTCTTCACACCTGTCCACCTAATCGCACTAGTTCTGTACATTTATTTAGGTCAGGGTTACCTTCATACTGTACACATTTTGGGTAAATGTCCCGAACTTAAACGTCTGATTTTGTTCCTTTTTTAATAACATTGTGCCTTTCTGGTAATTTAGTGGGAATTCATTTGGGACTGTGGGGTTAGACAATAATGACAGACATTTCTTGTTTACAATTAATAACCCTCAAAACATTCATACTATTGACTGATCCATTATTCTATCAACGTTCTGACTTTGTAAGAGGAATATTTGAGATATTCCCTATTTGTACTTATTTTAAAATGCCTTTGTCCAGATGTCTTATTCTGATTGAGAGGTATGGTTACCATCTTATTCGTACGCATGTACGTCCATGATAATCGCTTACACGACACTAATATAACTCCCTACGTCTTCCCCCAATAGTTTACACGATATCCAGTAGATGGGTTCTTCATTTTAGGAAGTTAGAGGCGTCTGCTATACCCACATAGGTATATTAATCACTCCCATGGGGCGGACCTCATAAATCTGTGACAACCAACACCTAGGCACCTAGGCCCATTATTGCATACCCATGATTCCCAGACCTGACACCACTCCACAGTAGTCATAACACATATTTAATGTGAGCGATAATAAATTATGACGACACTTCTAAGCACTATCCACTCTCCGCATGTCGGTACATATGTCTTACATTCTGTCAACTCATGTGTTATTACACTTGCACAAGCTACTGTTGCATGTACAGCTATATTGTAGTTGCGGATGACACTTCTTTGCAGCAATCATTACAGGACAGTGCGTTTATAGATTCACTATTTTTGGAGTCCTGCAAAGGACACCTATATCCATGTTTAAAGAGTAGGACTTACAGATCTGGCACACTGATACTTTCCGGGCAGTAGTTTTGAGAGCAGCAGTGTATTTAGCTTAATTGCATGTCTGTTATGTGTATCCATACTAGCTATGGTGTAACCTATTTATGTACATGTGTTATATCTATGAGGACATTTGTTTATATGTTTGTTAGGTATATATCAATTGATGTTGTATGTGTTTGAGTGTGTATATATATATATATATATATATATATATATATATATATATATATATGTATGTATATATATATATTTATATATATATATATATATATATATATATATATATATATATATATATATATGTCTGTACATTCTTTATTTCATATATTTATTTAGTTTAAGTCTGTGGATATATATATCTATACACAAATGTATATATCCATATATAGACATTACGTAGAAACCAGCATTCATTTGCTATGCTGTGAGCGGATTACACACGCACAGGCGCACTTGCATTTCCTTATTGTGGGTTACGCGCAGGCGCACATGCATATCCTTATTGTGGGTTACATATGTTTACTAAGTCTTTGTGCTTAGGTGGGCTTTATTACTTGTGACAGTACCAGTAAAATATCTGTAATCCGGTTAACGGACATATGCGAAACACACGTTCACCTTTACATATTTAAATGTCTGTACAGCACAGACGCATTCATTACACTTTAACATTATATGTGCTGTAGTTGTAGTTGAACTGGGACTGCATTCACGTTGGCCGGATGCTGTAACCACTATACGTTTGGTGTTCTGACTCATTTGAATGCATACCCATAGTACATAGCTACATTAACATATGCCTCACCGCTTCACTTACGACACAGGCATCCATTCTCCTGCTGGGAAAAATGCGGTACTACATATTACACATTCCCTGTTCCCTACTGCTCTGGACCCAAGCTGCATATTTCATCACTGCAGGGATATTCAGAACCCCAAGGCTTATAGTCCTGACACATACAAGTCTTTAATTGTCAGGGTGTTCATGTGGTGATCTGGGTTTAGGCTTGTCCGCCTGGTGACCGGAACTGACCTGACCGTGTTCAAATGTCAGACAAAGCACATGGACAGAGTTTGTCCATTTTAAACATTTTATCTGTGTTTACAGACACAGGTGTTTGGTCATCTGTCAGCAGCTTATAATGTTGGCAATACATAATATGGGTGGGGGTAGTTACAATACATAATCCACGGTGTTGGTGTTCCCATTCACATTATTTTACCTGTGTTTACAGACACAGGTGTTTGGGCACCTGTCAGCAGCTTATAATGTTGGCAATACATAATATGGGTGGGGGTGGTTACAATACATTATCCACGGTGAGTGGTGTTCACATTCACATTTGACTATTTCCTGTATTCATTCATACGAGGATTATTATTTTGGACATGAATTAGCTATGAATTAACTACAGGTATGCAGTGGTACAGTAAACATATGTGAAGGTTTGTTACAGTAAGAATGTACGGACCTCTGTAATACTCGGGGACTACCCCACATCCTTCACAACATTTCATGCTAATGTACATACTATTATTCTGTGAACTTTCGAAGTTTGTGAGAGCAGTACTTACATCTATCCCTATTTGTCCACCCGTCATTTTAGCTTTGTCCAGATTTTGTTGCTGTAATAGGTTGAGTGGTGGTGTCAGTATGTGATTGGGTTGAATATATACTGTCGATAATTCAGTGGGGAGTAGGGTTACCACCTCTTCCTCTTTGCGAGGGGAAGTCCCACTTTGGACAGTTGTGTCCTGCGACGACACCTAAGACATGGCAAGTGTCCTGTGATTTTAAGACACAGGTATATTTCTTATTTTCTTTAATAGTTGCTTGATACAGGTATTTTGTATCTGAAACACATAACTATTATTTGGGTTAGCATAAGCTATTCACATGCTATGACATAAGCTTTTATCTTGGGAAACAAGTGTAATTCTGTCCTTTGCACTGGCTGGGGGTGTGTTTTATCCTGCAAATTCTCACATTTCTACAAGGGATGTCCCACCTTGGGCATCTGAACAGGTGGCAAACCTAGTGGGGAGACCTGCATGGTGGACAGCTGTTCCATCCTGCGTAGTATGTTTTGCATGTCTGTGTAGACACTGAACAGTAGCGTGACTATACATACATGTTTTGTCCAGATGTGTACAGTACTGGACACCGTGGCGTGTAAACAACTCTGGGGTTTCAACAGGTTACTTATCCCACGCGGGATGTACACACATTTTGCCGAAACATGAATGCGCGGGCATTTGGATTTACGTAACTGTGATGGGATGTTTACAAACGTGGCATACATATTTGCAATCCTGACACTGCCTAGGACGATACTTCCTACTACATATGGGGAATACTTGCTATGTGTAGGTGTACGGCTGTGCAAGGCTGGTAGCTTGATTTGGTGGACATTCGGACATGGATGTGGGTTATGTGCTATACAGGGGTTGTTGCGTATTGCATTTGCATGCATGGGTTCTGCTTTTGGATATCCCGGTTCTGCATATAGCATCCTATGTGTATGTGCCGGTTACGCTCCTGTTCATGTGTATAGCACATTTTAATATACATATGTTTGTGTGTGTTTGGTATACAATTTGGACTGTCAGGTTTCTTTACGGTTGTTATATAGCCACAACTGCCCAGCTGTGTACTATCACTAACACTGTCGGACTGCTGGTTACGGACACACGATTTTAAATATCATTTGTTCCATGGACGGAAACTCATATTGTGTTGCGTGCATTTCTGTTTGGTTCTCCATTTTGTGTGGCCGGGAACTGTCTTGCATGCCTTGCATACGTTTCATTATCCACGGACACTGATAGGTGCGATTACTATTGCAGGCAGGCTATAATATTCAGCAGTTTAGGTTGCTCATCGCCAGCCGTCATTGACACGCCTCCGGGCGCAGCTTAGTAACGCCCCATCCACTCGCGCACGTGTCCTATGCACGTGGATGTGGTGGCAGCTCACCTTCATTAATATGCATATGGCACTACTACACCATTTATACGCCGCACGGCCGATGCAGGCCTTACACTGGCCTTGCGCCGAGCTTCATGAATCCGGGGGTAGGTCCCTTATGAAACAAAGAGATCATGCTTGGAAAACCTGGACTAAAACTAAACAACCACCTTTTCTTCAAAAATACAGGCAACTGAGGAACCTTGCAAAAAACATACAGCTAATGACAAAAAGTTATACTATAGCTCTGCTCAGCTTAACAACAAATCTAATCCTCGAAAATTTTAGTCATCTCTCAACAACATCCTCTGTCCTGGAAAGTCCTGTAATCCCTCCTCATACCCTAACTCTTCCTCTCAGGAAACAGCTACCCTCCTGAATAAACACTTTATCTCTTCCATCCAAAATCTGGTGACCTCTAAGCCAAACTCTACTTCGACACCCACCCCTCCAAGTCCATCTAACACAACTTTGTTTTCTTTTGAGACAGTTCCCATTACTTACATCAAATCTCTACTACTCAAGCTAAAATCTTGCTCTCCTTCCACTGACAATCTATCTCCTACTTTCTTCAAACTTGCTGCTGACTCAATTGCCTATCCTATATCTATACTAATTAATCAATCTATTCTGGAATCAACTGTCCCCACTCTTTGGAAATCTTTCTTCACTAACCCTCTTCATAAAGGTGGAAACTCCACTGACCCCTCAAACTACTGACCCATTGCCATTCTGTCCCCTCTCCAAGATATTAGAAAAATGTATTCACTCACAGCTTCTCAATCACCTCCTCACACACCACTTACTTACCCCTACCCAATATGGATTTTGTTCTCACGACAGGACCACCACTGCCCTCCTCTCCTTCACTCATATCATTGCAGAGGCCCTAGACAACAATAAACTAATTTCTTGTCTCTTCCTAGATCTCTCCAAAGCATTTGATACTGTCTCTCATCCTCTACTACTATCCAAACTCACAAATCTCCACCTATCCCCCTCCGCACTTGCCTGGTTTAATAGTTACCTATCTGGCAGGGAATAATCTGTCAAATGGCTCTCATCCTCCTCACCTTTCCTCCGCATCTCCACTGGTGTTCCCCAAGGTGCCTTCTTGGAACCCCTTTTGTTTAATATCTTCACCAATGATCTTTAGACCTCATGCAAGGAATCCTCCCTTATTCAGTATGCCGACGACTCCACATTTATATCCATCTCAAATAACATTCCTGAACTATACTCATAGGTTCATAGGTTCATAGGTTCATACTAGGCTATCTGCCCGAGGGCATTTACAAGCCTAGCCCATCGTTTTGTGGCTTACGCCACCCCTTTAGTATGGGGAACTATACCCATTATTTTGCTGTGCCTCTGTCGAGCAGTGACACTGAGGTAATCCCTGGGGTAAATCTGCGATCTCCCATCCATTGGTCAAGATTTCTCTTGAACAAGGCCAGCGAGGTGCTCTGCCTCACATATACCGGAATTTTGTTCCACAGCATAGGGAGTCTTTGGGTGATGAATCTATCCCTCCAGCATGTCCTATTAATAGCCGTGTCGAGGTTTAAGTCTCCGCCCTTGTGACTCTGATGGATCTAGATTTTTGAGGTGAAGCATATTCATCAAATCTGGGTTTGACACGGCCTTGTATGTTAGGCAAAGGTCACCTCTGAGCAAGCGTGGCGACTGAATAGAGCTGGAGTTCTTTCAGTCGGGCGGCATAGGACAGATTTTGAGACCCTTTATCCTTTTGGTGAGGAACTTTTGTGGCCTCTCCAGCTGCTGCAAGTGTCGGGTCAGATACATTCGAATGGGGCATTGTACTCAATCATTGGTCTGATGAGTGATGAGTAAAGGGAGACCATGACCTCCTTGATCTAGATGAGAATCCCTTCATGATAAGGTGGGCAATGTAGAAGGTCTTCCTAACTACTTTAGCTACATGGGTGTCGAATGACAGACTACTATCAACCTGGGTCCCCAGGTCTCTGATGACTTCTTCTGTGCTCAGTGGATTGCCACCTATTTGGTAGCTAGGGGTAACCTTGTTTTCCCTAAGGGTATGACTATGCATTTTTGGCATTTAACTTTAGGCCATGGCTCTGGCACCAGTTATCCATTTCTGTAAGACCCTTCTGAAGGATATCTGTGTCAGATGTGTTTTCTACTATGGCGCCCAGTTTGCAGTCATCTGCAAACTTTGTCAGCCATAATCCTCCTGCGTTTGCTTGTACTTCGGAAAAGTAGATGCCAAACAAGAGTGGGCCCAGGACTGAGCCCTGTGGGACACCACTTGTGACAGGCTTTGAGTCTGACATGGCGCCAGCAACTCTGACCCTGTGGGTTCTGTCACTCAGCCAGTTTGCAACCCATCTTGTGATGTATGGGTTAACATTTAAGCTGATGAGTTTTTCAATGATACCCGAGTGGGGTATTGTATCGAAGGCCTCACTAACCCAATAGGCCCTACTATCCACTGAACAATGGCTCTCTCACAACCTATTGATCCTAAATCCCAAAAAGACCAAACTCCTACTTTTCCTTCCCCATTCTCTTTCTCATCACAAAACCTCCTTTTTTATTACATCTTCTAACAATACAGCTATCCAACCTGACACCCACACAAAACTCCTAGGGGTCATTATCGATGACGAACTAAAGTTCAACCTACACATACTCCAATGTATAAAAAAAAACAGAAACTATTTCTGCTATATCGGAACAAAAAATTCCTAACCCCTGAATCTAGACTTACCCTGGGCCAGGCACTCCTCCTCCCCTCCCTCTTATAAGCTGCCTCAGTTCTTACCAATATCCAGGCCTCCACTCTAAACAAACTCTAACAGACTTACCATAAAATAGCCAGATTCATTACTAACTCCCCATACAACTCACACCACTGCATTTCTTTAAACTCTCTTCAATGGCTTGAACTTCCCCAATTTCTGCTATCTTATCAATTTCATATGCTACTCTCTATTCTTTATAAACCCTCCCTCTGTCCATCTCTATCTTCCTTAGTCTCCATCTACATCCCATCCCAGATCCTCCATGCTTCTAACCAACAATTACTTGATATCTACAACCCAAAAAGGTCAGTAGGCAAACTACTCTACAAACACTCCCTTGCCCATGCTTGGAACAAACTTCCCCTTGACTTACGTTCAATCTCCCACACCTCACACTTTAAAAAATAACTAAAAGCTTATTTTCTCAATTCCAGAACCTGCCCTTGCCATGACCCTACATAGTCTTCCTTCCCTTTATGTACCCTCAAAAGGACCATACTTAGTACCTCATTACACTTCTCTCTCCAATGTGTCTACTATGCATTTGCATAATTTTATACAAACAAAATTTTTTATTGTTGACCTATTGAACTATATCAATGTAAAATTGTTACATAGCTTCTTTTTAATGCAACTTTAACTTTATGCATGTAACCCAACATATGTGAATCTTTTTGCTATGACTACTATTATATCAATATTGTTTAAAATTGTACTTGTTTAAAATGTACTACTGGAGCTTTTCTTCTCGGGTCTACACTGAAAATGGGCCACAAGCCCAGATGGACAAACTCGGTTAATAAATGTCAATAAATAAATAAAAATAAATATAATAGGTGGAAACAATTGCTGGACGGGCCAAGAAGGAATAGGTGCCTCATCGGAAGCAATGTCACCTTGGTCTGTATAAGCAAATAATGGCACAGGTGACGTACCCTAAGGCTGTCTTTGAGTGCAAATTGGACATGTACACCAAGCCAAATCACTAAGCATTCCACACATGTCTGCAATTCCAGAGGAAACACACAAATCTCTGTAGTGGTAGTCAATAACAACATATCCACATATGGCACAGATATAGACAGCCTACTACAGACAGCTGAAGTGTAAACACCACCCTCCTGTCCCCCCAGTGGTACACATGTGCATGTACAGCACCTGCTCCCCTCCTCTCATCATCAGGAAGTAGGTCCATAATGCCCTCTCAAAGACAACACACAGACATCTCCATAGTCATAATACCATCCCTGGCTTCATCCCACATGAACACAGGCATGGGCTGTCAGATCCAGTCCGCACTGTAGTCAGCCACAGCCTGAGCACGAGTGTCATCCCACCTGCACAGATGACAGCCACTGTCATCCCTCTACACAAAGGTGAAAGATGAATGGTGGATTATACAATGTACTGGCCCTCATTGGGGGGGGGGACATGACACATCAGGACCAGGAGTGCAATGCAGGCTCATACTCTGCTGATAGATGACAGGGGTATGATGTGGTTGTAAGTGGTGGCTAATGATAGTCAATGTTGATGAGCAGGTACTGTAAATAATGTTGACCAATGTATGAGGTCCTGTGATGTGTTTCTCTGTTTATGTCTTCCAGGTGACATGCAGCGGCAAAGACAACCACCATATTCCACAGCTGAAAATGCATCCATCACAGATGCCATCATCCAGCACCATGGGGTGATGTTTGGACATGGGCAACACAATCTGCGGGAGAAGACCACCCTGTGAGATGACCTTGTTCACAAAGGTAACAGCTTGGGCCACCATGGATGCACATATGATCATGTCAGGCATCGGGCAACTGACCTGATATGTAGTGCCTGGCAAAGGGCTGCTGCCATGGCCAGGGACCATACTGCCACACAGACCCCACTTACAGCAACAGAGGGGGCTCCTTGCCAACCTTTGGGCAGCCCCTAAACACCAGTCAAGCCAAGAAACACAAGTTGTAGAGGTGGGTGGCACCCAGGCAACAGGCGAGGAACATCCAGGTAAGGCCCCAGTGCACATCAATTGAACACTGTAACAGTCATACCAGATTCTGTAGAGTATCCAGATGCATATACCAGGTCAAACTGCATTTGTGGGTAGGGTTTGCTAATGCACACAAGTGCACATCTATGGGGAAGGACAGCAAATTGTGTACTATCAGAGCTTGTACTGTATATGTGCAGAAAAGTAGCATTCATCTTGTACCAATGCCACATGTGAGTCTGCTGACAATACCTCTCCCTCACAACTACATAGGTCCCTCTGGTCTGGATGTGAGACAGCAGCCTGAAGCTGGGGAGTCTGGGATTGTCCTGTTGTGGATCACCAATACCCGAGGCATGTTAAAGTAATGCATGGACACAACTGTTACTCTCAGCCATATTGCAATATGTGCATGTTCACTTGGGGTGGGGGTTAGCTGCATTGCATCACAGTGGTCATCACAGGGGCCTCTTTTCAGGGGATATAACATATCTATAGCATACCTCACAACCTGTCATTGCAGGAAATCTGGACAAAGACTGACAAAATGGGGGGACAAAGGCGTAAAACTAGGGAGATATTTTAAAAATTAGTCCTATACATTGCATATAAAAGGTGTACACACCCCTGTTTAAATGCCAAGTAATTGTAATATACAAACTTGAGACCACTATAAAATATTTCCAAACTCTTCCAACCTTTAATGTGACCTATAACCTGTACAATTCAATTGTAAAACAAAAAAGATCTGCTAGGGGAACAATTATGACAGACAATGTACACTAAGCTAGATGCATAAGTATGCATGGGCTGAAGTTAATACTGTGTTGAAGCAGCTTTTCATATAATTACAGCATTGCATCTTCTTGGGTACATACCTGTCATCAATTACAGAGACTCTTTGATTAACACCAAATAACGGTCAGTTGTCCTGCTAGGATTTGCCAGACATTTAACTAGTTGCCTGCTCCAGCAAGAGCCATGGTTCACATACAGCTTACAAAGCATCAAAGGGATGTCATTGTTGAAAGACCTCAGCCTGGAGAAGGGTACAGGAACATTTCCACAGCATTGCATATACCATGGAACACAGTGACAACAGTCATCAAAGGTGGTGAAACAACGAGGAATAAGTGACATTGCAAAAAAGTGGACATCTCTCCAAATGTGTTAAAAGGCAAGACCCAAACTGGTCAAGGAGGCTGCCAGGAGACATACAGCAACACTAAAGGAATTGCAGGAATCTCTGGCAAGTTTTGGTGCTGTACTGCATGTGACAACAATCTTATGTATTCTCCACATGTCTGGCCTATGGGGTAGGGTTGGAAGATGGAAGCCTTTTCTCACACAGAACAACATTCAGTTTTGGCTAAATTCTCAAGAACAATACATCAGGTCTCCCAAAAGCATGTAGGAAAATGTGTTATGGTGTAATGAGACCAAGGGTGGACTGTTTGGCCACAATTCCAAAACGTTTGTTTGGCGCAATAACAATACTGTGCATCACCAAAAAAACACCATCCCCTCAGTGAAGCATGGTGATGGCAGTGTCCTGCTTTGGGGATACTGTTCATAAGCTGGAAGTGGGCCTTTAGCCAAGGTGGAGGGGATTATGAACAGTTCCAAATACCAGTCCCTTTTTGCACAGAATCTTCAGGTGTCTGCTAGAAATTTGTAGATGAAGAGGATGTTCATCTTTCCACACAACAATGACCAAAACCATACATCCAAATCAGAACAAGAATGAATTCACCAAAAGACTATCAACATTTTGGAATGACACATCCAGAGTACACACCTACATCCAATACAAAATCTGTGGGGTACCCTGAAGAGGGCTGTGCATAATAGATGACCTCACAATCTGACAGAGTTGGGGGGGGGCTTCTGCAAAGGAGAGTGTGCAGTATTGGTAAGTCAGGATGTGCCATGCTGATAACCACCTTCCCAAGAGGACTGCCTGCTGTAATCAAATCAAAATGTGCTTTAACAAAGTATTAGTTTAAGGGTGTGCACACTCATGCAACTAGCCTATTGTACATATTTATTTTTCTATATGTTACCCCTAACCAATGTGTTTCTTTGTCAGTTGGATTGCACAGGTTATAGGTCACATTAAAGGTGGGAAACATTATGACATGATTTATGTGGTCTCATGTTATATATCAGAAAACCTGGCATGTTAACAGGGGTGTGTACACTTATTATTTCCACTGTAAGCTTAGAAGGTTGTTAGAGTAACCAGTTTTGTTTTAACATACATTTACTGCAGGTTTTGCAGTGTAAAAATCAAATTATGTCATTAATTAGTGACGCCAATTTTCAGATCCCAGTAATGTGTCAGACAAGCACAGGATTTATGAGGAGCAGACCAAAAATATTAGCCACACATCTAGACATTTAGTGAAACTCTGTACAGTTGAGAAGTATGTTTTATAGGAGTTGGTACTGTGCTATACAGGTGAACAACAATAATGTGTACATGGC
>NC_056730.1:757276330-757311330 GCF_019279795.1 Protopterus annectens
GCTGATAGCCTAGTACCAACCGATGAACCTATCAACCTATCAACTTTCTAACATTATGAGAGCAATATTTCAAATGTGTTCCTATATCTTGGCCTTTATCCCACCATTATGTATGGCTTGTCTAGATTTCTTCCTCTACAAGTTTGAGAGGTATGCTACTAGCATTTAGTGGCATGGCCTTACATTTGCATTTTGTTGACTGTGTTATGTTGGTATCATGGACCCCATGGCATTCCCTACAAAGGCACTATGGGTGAGGCATGGGCCTTTGCCAAAGGCCTGTAGGCCATGTGAGACTGCTGCAAGCAGTACGTTCTGTCACTCATATGTTCCCAGGCTGCCAGGCAGTGGATCACCCTGGGGAGACAATGGTAAGTGACAGAACGCACTGCTGTGCTACTAGCACCATACCTTTCTATGTATGTGAGCCAGACTTCTGGACAAAGCCATGAGTAATTGGATGACAAAGGCCTAAATGCATGGACCATTGTAACTATTGGCCTTACAAACCTGGAAAAGTGATACCATAACAAATTTTGTATTATCATGCATTTTTCTATAAGGTATGAAGTCTGAGACACTATAATCCATCAATATTTTCTGACTTTAGACTTGTGCGGTTTTCTAATGATTTGCCAGGCAACCACTATTTCAGAATAAAGATGCCACAAATATGATGCAAACCTGTGTACATTCTGCAAAAGGTCTGTACAGATGTGAGGTATGGTAGGCACTGTGTAGGTTACTCCAACCTGTGTACTGTTCATATGTGTGGCCCCCATGTAAATGACCTGTCCAGCTTCCCAGCAGTAATGGATATCAGACTGTGCTGATATTGGCTTTATATTTTGGTTCCTTTTAGCATAATCTTGTGCCCTGTCTTGGAGAATAGAGGCATATCACTAGAGACCACAGGTCAGATTGTAATGCCATACAATAGAGTTTCACACTTCTTACCCTTCAGAGTCTTACTGCAAATGCAAGGCCTGCTGTGATATAACTGTGTACGTTTGTAGGGGGGTAGTCTATAATTGTCACCATTCATGTGCCTTTTCCACACATTCCTTTATAGTTTTCTACATCTGACTTGCTGTGTGAGTCTGGGGGTGAGTATGGGATCCCCACAGTGACATCCATGCATGTGACCTATGACCCCGCTTAGTTGCCCCCCCCCACATTTACTGCAGTGGGATTTGTCACCTTAAAGTATACTGCATAGTGTGGGGAATCCTGTTTTGTGCAGGCATTTCCTGGTGTCCCACATAGCTGTCAGTTGTCTGCTGCTATCCCAGTAGGCCACCCCATTCTCTTGCATGCAAGCAGCATTACCATAGATATGCTACCAAAACATAGAAATCCATTCATTTATTGTTAAGAAGACTGACTTTCCTTGTGCCTGTGGCAATTTAGAGGACGGTGCTTAAGGGCTGTCTATGTCGAATGCACACAGTACACTGCCTATACATAGTAAGTTACAGGTAGTGTGATGTGTGTCAGTCCCTGGTTCCTTACAGTGTCAGTGTGTGTGCTATGTATTGCCTCTTTGCCAAGGCCTGGGCATACTGGGCATGCTTCTGTCTGCCTACAGTTGCAGGCTCAGGGGGTTCCTCCTCCGAGTCCCTCTGTGCCTAATAGGACCTTGGCAATAGCGGGGGATGTGTGGCCCTTCCCCATGCTGTTCCTGCTGTATCTTTTTCCGCAGGATCATATTGTGTAGCATGGCACATACTATGAACATGTGTGCACATGTAGCTGAAGAGTACTGCAAGGCTCCTCCAGATATGTCAAGGCAGTGGATCCGTAACTTGAGCATCCCAAAAGCATGCTCTATAATGACCCTGGTTTGTGCATGTGCCTCATTGTGGCATTCTGGAGTGGGTGTGTGTGTGTTTCTGATGGATGTCCTCATCCACGGCTCCAGTGCATAGCCAGCATCCCTCACCAGAAGGCCATACAGGATGTCCCAACTGGCAAATGCCTGGTACAGCTGTGACGAATGCCAGATGTGGGAGTCATGATAGCTTCCAAGGCTGCCAGCACACACATTCATGATAATGCCCTGGGTATTGCACACAACCTGGCAGTTGATGGAGGGGAAGCCCTTGCGGTTTATGTAGACCCTACCATGTTCAAAGGGTGGTGCTTTGATGTGGATGTGCGTTCAGTCTATCACACCCAGAATATCCTCTCTGCTACATGGTGGAAGAGTCGCATATTGCTGGTCCTCTCCTCATGGGTGTTGGGGAAGTAAATGTGCTCACTGGCATGTAGTAGCATGGCATCCAGGAACTGGTGGAGTACCCTGGATGCAGATGCCTGCGAAACCCCCATCATGTCCCCAGTAGGTCTTTGGAAAGTACTAGATTCTTCAGGCTACACATACCTTGGTATCCACTGGGATGGGATTCCCTGTGTTGGCTCTGGGTCTGAGTTGAGTCTAGCACAGCTCTATGATTTGCTGAAGTATGTCTCTGTCCACCCAGTAGTGCTCTACTATCTCCAGATCATGTAGCCCATGATAGGTTACCCTGGGTCAGAACACTCTTCTCCTCCTGAGTCTGGGTTGGTTGCCAGCATTATCCTCCTCACCATCCTCTGCCTCTAGCATATACTGGTATATCAAAGTGACAGTAGCCAACAACATTACTGTTAGTTTTGCCAGTTAAAATTCCCCCGTGTGTATACACCTATGGTGTAGAGTTTATGGGAAAAAACAGACTGTAAGGTGTTTGCATAGTTTATAGTGGTGTGCTGCTGATGCTGCCTGTGTGATTGGCTGAGTATGATACATTCCAGCTGCTTGCTATTTTATTTGTATCTAATTAATGTTATTCTGCTATTTCTCTTTGTTTTTCTTTTTCCCCTTTCCCATTTCCACCCCTTTTAAGCCCCAAACTGTTCTGAGCAAACCCAGTACCCAAATGTAAACAGTCCTGCTGTTTCTGGGTTTTTTTTTGTTTGTTTGTTTTAGACCCGGTACGTGCCATGCAAACCCATTTAGCTAAGGTAAACAATGAGAAATGGCCCTCCCCTGGACACAAACATGCTTTTTATTTCATGGAATAAGTCAGTACAGCCTCAGACACACCCCCTTGCTTACCTATGCTTAGCTAACCTTATATGGAAGATGTGGAGCTCCAATGTGCTTGTACCAAGCATGACACACACCCTTTTCATGTCGGCTGCTCCTCCTGCTTACAGCACTACCTTATAGCACCTACACGGTTAGGTGCAGTTTGGCACTTAGAATCTTTTTGTGATTCAGTAAATTTCCCTCATTAGCATATCCCACTGCCTTAATCCCTAGTTACTGCACTACACCAGAGCCTTTTCTGTTAGCAACCACTGTCCCCTGTTATTGTTTTGATTCTGCATAGACTATAATGGCAAAATGCAGATTTCCCTTAAAATTGTGTTTTCCCTTTTTTTTCATTTTTGGCACAATCCTGTTTGCGCACTGCTGCCCTATCCTTAAACGGCCAAGATCGGCCAAAAAAAATGTATTTAAAAAAAATTGAAACACTTTTCCACGCCATTGGCTATATATTTGGCCATTGTCATGCCTATAGTTTATAATACATGCTTTTATTTGAGGTGTCATGCCTCCATTTTGACTTTTGCGGAAATGTATTCGGCTAGTAGCTGAATACATTTCTGTATGTAACATTATCCCTGCACGGATCCCTGCCTGTTTCCTGAATTGCTATTTAAACTCATTTGCATGGTTTTCACCAGCAAATGAGGTAATCAGCATTATTCAGTGGGGTCCATGCAGGAATAGTGCTGCCAAGCTTGTGCACATCCCCAGGCTTGTTTGCAGGATCGCTCAGTGGCGATATTCCATGCAGGAGCGGCTGCACTATTCTTACATTCCCTGTAAGCTTTTTTGAATCCGGGTGATAGTCTTTTTCTGAATTTTTATCATCTATCACATTAAATAGAATTAACTATTTTGTAAGTATGAATGAATCGGACCATAAGGAGTTAAAAAATCTTAAATATATCTTATTAAATAAGATACTATTAATTATTTAATATTTTATTATTATTAAAGTCTTAAAATGTTTCTGTGTTCTGGTTGGAGAAACTCCATTGATTGCTAGTAACATTAAGAACAGTTCTAGAACCAATTGAAACTGAAATATGTTCTAACCATCATTTCAGCTGACTCCTTCTCATTTGCATTAATAGTAATGTACACATAGATGCAATAATCCTCAGGTATAGTCTGTTTCAGTCCCTCTTATTCCCTTTTGGCCTGACTGCTTTTATTGATTTTGTCCTGTGATCAGTTATTCAAGGATGCCTTTAGCTAAAAAGATGTCATGCAGTCTTTTCAGCAGGGCTCACTGGGCTCAGATTTAATTTTTTTTCTTATTTTATTTATTTATATTTATGCACACATTCAATAACAGGTGGATTAGTTACTTCAGCAGACACCATTTAAAGTTGCAACCCAGGCATGAGGTAAATAAAAATTAATGAAATTTCCTACTAAATGCCACTGGTAAATTATATATATATAATAAATACAAGACCAATCTGAAAAATGCAAATATTCACAGCATGTCTATAAATTTAAAATTAATTTACAAATGGGTGTAGATTATAACATCTAAGGTGGGACTGACAGAACTTGAGGGATGTTCCATTTTAGTCTCACTTTCTATTAATCCTTCTTGTTAAAGTATTCCTGTATTTTGTAAACACAAACTGCCCAGATCAGATTGTCAATACACAAACCAGGGGTGGAAACATACTCGATTTGGTCCTCACTATTACGAGAGAGAGTGCTGCCCACCTCCTAGTGTAATGTCTTAAATTGTAAGGTCAAACCACAAAATGGTTTCCTTTGAAGTAGAAATAAAACCTGGAAACCCAGCTAACCATGCAATATTCAGGTACTACTCTAAGGCTTACTTCCTACTAATAAGTGATAACCTGGCAAAATTTCAAGTCCACATAATTCCTGGGAATGCTGCTGCCTATGCAGAACTGTTTACAGAAACACTATGCATGCATGTTAATAGCTGCATGGAATAAGCTGTACCTACCAGGAATAAGTAAAGAACTAAAAAAAACAAAACAAAAAAAAAAACAAAAAAACAAAACAAGCCACCATCAATAGGCTGTATATCAGAATGAAGAAAATCATGGTAAAAATTTATGAGGTGCAGCACCCAGCAGGATAAAAGCACTCTCTTCAAAATAAATAAACAACTAAGAGGACAAATAAAGTCTACCAAAGCCAAATCTGAGGTAAATTTAGCCTCTCAAGCGAAAGACAACCACAATGTATTCTTTAGCTATGTCCGCTACATGAAGGCAATGCACAATTATGTGCAGAGCTCATTGTTTATGGAGGCAGCTATACTGAGCCAGAAGATATAGCAAACATACCAGGTGGCAAATTCAGCTCCAACTTTTCCACTCTGTCTCCCTCATCTTTCGCCCAGGAAATACTATCAAATATATCTCCCCCTGCTAGCACTAGGGGAGAGTTTCTTAATGCTCCCTCTAAGGTCAAGAACATTGCATCAATGGGTCCAGATAATATGCCAGGATACCTTCTAAATAGCATGAAACATGACCTATCAGGGCCTCTGTAATAGGTTCATAGGTTGGTACTAGGCTATCAGCCCTAGGGGCTATGCAAGCCTAGCCATAACAATTCCCTGGATATTTCTTCCCACAATATTTACTTCACTGGACCCCTGTCTAGCAGGGTGACTGACATGATCCCTGGGGTGAATTTCCTATCTCCCATCCAATCCTCAAGGTTCCTTTTGAAGAGGGCCAAGGAGGCACTCTGCTTGACATGTATAGGCAGTCTATTCCAGATTATGGTGAGTCTCTGGGTCAGGAACCTATCCCTCCAGCATGTTTTGTTCATTGTGATGACAAGGTTTAGATTCCCTGGAGTGTGTGGCTCTGAGGGATTGGGATTTCTTTAAGTGGAGCATGTCCAACAGCTCAGGGTTTGACATGGTCTTGTATGTTAAGCAGAGATCGCCTCTGAGTAGACGATATGCCACAGAGTATAGCTGGAGTTTTTTAGATGGTCAGCATATGGCATCTGCTTTAGGCCTGTGATTCTTTTAGTGAGGTATTTCTGTGGCCTTTCCAGCTGTTGCAGATGTCTTGTGAGGTACATACCAAACCGGGCATTATACTCTATAATGGGTCTAATGAGGGATGAGTACAGTGGGACAATGACCTCCTTTTTTCTGGATGAAAAGCCCTTAGTGATGAGGTGTGCCACATAGAAGGATTTCCTGACTGTTGTGGCAATGTGGTTATCAAAAGTGAGACCACTGTCCACCTGTATCCCTAAGTCTCTCATCACACTTTCGATGTTTAGTGTCCTGCCACCTATGTGGTAATTCATGGGCGTATTTTTTTTCCAAATGGGATAACTATACATTTCTTGGCATTAAGCTTGAGCCCATGGCTCTGGCACCAGGCATCTGTTTCTGTAAGGCCCTTTTGTAGAATATCCACATCATTTGAGGATTCAGTAATGGCTCCCAGTTTGCAGTAATTGCTATTTAACTGTAGCCTCCAAACAGGATTCATGCCTCACAAATGGAGAATAGCAATAGTCATCACTCTGGACAAAGGTGAGTCATCTACAGACCTATTAGTCTCACTAGTCTCATTTGTAAAGCCATGGAAAGAATTATCATGGAAATGATCAATAATGACATAAGAAACCTATGACAATGGACCCAACTCAACCTGGTGGACTTCCTTGAGAAGGTCACCAAAGCAATGGATGAGGACAAAATGGTTCACACTGCCTACCATGACCTGGCCAAGGCATTTGACACAATACCCCATTCAGGCATTGTTAACAAACTCAGGAGGTTAAGTATAAACCCTTATGTCACTCAGTGGATAGCCAGCTGGCTCACAGACAGGATCCGGTAAGTTATAAGTGGGGAGTCCACATGTACAAAGAGGCCAGTTGCAAGCAGAATTCCTCAGGGTCAGTCCTGGGACTGCCCCTTTTTGGCATTTATTTCTCTGAAGTCAAGGCCAATGTCAATGCCCTCTAGCTGACTAAATCTGTGGATGATTGCAAATTAGGAGGGGTCATAGATTCCTACACAAATGTTCTCCCGGAAGGGCTGACACAGACAAATAACTGGTGTCAGAGTGATGGGCTAAAACTAAATGTCAAGCAATTGAAATACTATCCTTTAGGAAATCATCCACCCCTGGTAACTATCACATGGACAACAGACCCCTAAGATTTGATACAGTAGTCAGAGATTTGGGAAAACAAATAGACAGTAATCTAGCCTTTGGCCATCATGTGTCTACAGTAGTGAGGAAATGATTCTATGTTGTGCAACTTATAAACAAAGGTGTGGCATCTAGGTCCAAAGAAGTCATTGTTTTACTGTAGTCAGCTTTCATTAGACCTGTCATTGAGTACAATAACCCCCTTTGGTATATACCTAAACAGGGATATCCACCAATTTGTATGTCCACAGAGGTTCCTTACTAAAAGAATGCAGGGCATAACTAATATGTCCTGTGTAGACTGCCTCAAGGCCCTATCCCTGTATTCTGTCTTCTATAAGTTGTTGAGGAGAGATCTATACGTAGCATGCAAGGCATTGTCAGACCCCACCCTGAAGTACCTCCTGCATATCTGCAAAACAAAGAGCACCAATACTGCCCATCCTAAAGACTTAAACCTTGCCTGTGATATAAATAGGACCTGCTGAAGAGACAGGTATGTTTTCTAGTGACTACCCATTCTCTGGAACAAGCTCCCCAACCATGTGAAGCAGACCTTCTCCCTTACCAAATTCAAGTGTAACTTAGACAATTGAATGGGGAACAGAAAATTCATCCCTGCTTTGGCACCTATGTCTCTAATGGACACAGGCAGCTTGTATATGGTCCATCTCCCAATCCCCTACTTATATTTATCAGGGGTACAAGATATTTGGGCTGCATGGCTTGGCTTAAAAAGGCCCTTGTGGTCGTTAGCCTAGTAAACACCTATAAAACTATGAACACGCACAGAGTGCTACAGAATCCCAAGGCAGAATATAATGCATGGCTATCAAGGCATCCTGTAAACAAGCAGAGCTATGGCCACTGGTGCAAAAGACGTGCTTTTGTCTGTTGCAAACAGTTATAAAAGTCTCTATGTTCTATTGGAGTATAGTGCCATGAGAAATTAGGCAGAAGCAGTCTTTAAGGCATGAGACATATCTACAAAGATGTAGAGGCAGCAGCTGTTAACAAACTCAAAAACATTAACCAGACATTCTCATGTGCATCCACTAACAGAATTGGAAAAGCTGGGACTTGAAACCATATGTCAGCATGCATATGTTGAAAATAGTTCAAAAACCACCTGTAACATGGTGTTCTATACAAATATAATAACAGTCATAAATGGAAAATTGTGCAGTGATGTTATTTATATAAACCTAACTTTAGCCTTTGATAGGGTCATACACAAAACACTGATCAATAAACTAGAACAACTGGATTTTGATGTAATCTTGATAAGATGGATAGTTGCATGGCTTACAAATAGGACAGTGATTAAAAATGTAGATTCATTTAGGGACCAGAGTATATGGGTTGATCCAGCTTTGGTTTGTTCTAATCTTATTAACCAAATGGTTAATTCATACAAAAAACCATTTCCAAGCCAATAACTAGTCCCTGCCACTCACAAAGGTGTATAAATGGTTACCACCACTCAAGGCAATCTTTTCACCACACTTTATTGAATAAAATCCACATCAATCCATGACAAAAAAGGTCAAGCGCTTTCGTCAAATAGACTTCCTCAGAACAATGTATAATTAAAATCACATTGCTTTTATACCCTTGGAATTAATCAATCAACCAATTAATAAGCCGTTTAAAGCTGCAGGGGCAACAATACAAGTGGCTTGTATATATGTGCACATTTGAATACTTTTAAATACATTTAAATAATCACTGAGTAAAATATAAGGAATGTAAAAATATAAAAAGGGTTAAAATCAGCAAGTGTTTAAAACTTTAAAATGTATACCTATTATTTGTTACTTTATTCTATTAGCTCTATATCTGAGCTCAGGTTTAATATTAATAGCATCGTTGATGCCCGGAAATTCACAAGCATTGACCATAAGTTGCCACCTAGTTTCTGCCCTAAGCAACTTGTTGGTCCAATCCCCCCCTCTAAAATCCTTACTCACTATTTCCAAAATACCAAACTTGAAACCATGAGTGGGATTATTTTTAATATGTTTGTATAAAGCATTTCTCTCATCCATTTTTGTAACACTATAACAGTGTTCATAAATTCTATGATTCAGCCTCCTTTCTGTTTTTCCAATGTAAAAACGTTGGCAAACCGTACAAAGGGCTAAATAAACTAAACCTGTTGTAGTGCAGGAACCAGAAACCAAGTTTACTTCAATCCTAAAAGGGCCCAATCTCACCTTGGGGAACTCCAAAATGTATTTACATTGTTCACAGGCCCCACATTTATGGGTACCCTCCTTTCTTTTCCTTCCTTGATGACCATATTCCAGGATGTTCTTTAAATTTTTGTTTACTTTGTAAGTGAATAAAGGTTCAGTACCCAATACCCCTAATACTTCCTTATTCCCCTTAAACATGACCCAATTATTCTTAATAATCTTTTTTACTTCTTCAGATGTTTCCCCATAAGTGAGGACCATAGCCTGAGTAAAGTCCTTCATTTCTTTGGGATCTCTTATCGTAACTTCCTCACCCATTCCCAATAAGGGTATGTATCTGTGGTTCCATTCACTCATAACCTGATTCCTAATTTCTTCCAAGAGGTCCAATGGATACCCCCTGTTTAGGAACATGTCCATTACCAATCTAGTTTCTTCTTCTACGTATTCCATCTTGGAACACATCCTTACTACCCTCACCATTTGTCCTTTGACAATATTTCGTTTAATGTACGGGGGGGTGGTTACTTGAGTATTCCAAGTAATCATTGGAAAACGTGGGTTTCCTATAAATTCTAGATTGGAATGTATTAGTTTCAGGGTCTCTAAAAAGTTTAACGTCTAGGAAGGAAATCTCATTTATATTGCCATTACCTGTAAATTTAAAATAGTCACAAACTTGGTTAATGTATTCCAAAAATGGATGGAACGACTCTACATCCTTCCATAAAATAAATAGGTCATCCAAAAACCTATAATATAAATGCCAATAATTTTTATATATCGAATTTAAAACATATTTTTTCTCCCACTGGTACATCACTAAATTTGCAAAAATGGGGGCACAACTACTGCCCATGGCCACACCATTAATTTGTCTATAAAATTCACCCTGAAATGTAAAAAAAATTATTCCTTAAAACTATCTCCATAAGTTCTATTATGAAATTGATGGTACTCCCCCTTAAATTGGTTTGACTCACTAATGTCTCACAAAAAAATTCCAGTCCTATCTCATGCGGGATGGAGGTAAAAAGATCAACTACGTCAATGGAAGAAAAATACATCTCATTGCTAAAAAGTTCATTATTCACTTTTCTCAAAAAATCCCAGGAGTCAATTAAAATATGTTCAATGGGTATTAAGGCATATCTTACAATCCGATCAATGTAAATACCTATAGTATAAGTAACAATGTTATGGGCAGATATAATAAGCCTATAAGGAGGATCCTTTATGTCCTTATGTGTTTTTGGAATACCAAATACTATGGGTATGACAGGATGTTCAACATTAAGGAAGTTATATTCTTCCTCATTAATGACCCCTTGGAATAAGGAATCTTCCAAAAAAAATTTGATTTTCCTAAAACATATGTTGATTTCATTTCTAGAAGTTATTTCATACTTAGACCCATCATTCAACATACTAGTAATTTTGTTATTATAATCTTCTACACTAGTGATGACCATACCCCCACCCTTATCAGGTTTCATAAACCGAACATCTGGATTATCACGTAATTCAAACATTCATTTTCTTTCTTTGAATGAAAGATTATGTTTCCTATTTCTACTAGTCTGTAGCACTCATATATCTCTTGACTACAAACATTTTCAAAGGAATTTAAAATGGGTATTAAAGGGGGGTTATAGCAACTTCTCTTATAAATAATAGGTTTCATATTCCCAACCTGATTAGGTTTTTCTTGGTTTAAAATTTTCAAATTTAATTTCATTATAAAAATTTTTAAATCTATTAAGGTTTTACTGCAGTCTTCCCTAGTGGAGGGAACAAACTTCATACCCTTCATGAATAAGTTAAATAATTCTTTGTTAAGGGGAAACTGTGCATAATTGTAAATTTTAAACCCTTTGTACAAATAAACAATACCATCACTATTAAAAATGTCCACATCTTGATTTCTATTACCATTGGCATGAGAACCTAATTGTAACTGTTTTTCCTCCTGAAAGACGGGTTCCTGTATCTCTGTCTGGCCCCCTCCCCCCTCGGTTCTAAAAAATATTTTCCTTGTCTTGTTTGATTTCTATTGTGGATCCTTTCATATCTTCTGAGTGGAGGATATTCTGTGTCGTACTCACTATCATTAATATTACTTCTATAGGGACCTGGATTCCCTTGATGGTTTTCAGTTTGACTGTCTGTACTATCTCCAGGGTTAACCCCATCCATGTAGGCTTTAGGAAGGGGGTAAGCTAAACCTTTATTATATTCGAATTCATCTCTAATAAGTTTCTTCTTTTTCCTACTAATATTATTATTCACCTCATTTTCAACTCTATCAAAAATTACATTATATCTATAAGAATATTGATTAAAACAAACATCTTTAAGAATTACATTATTAATATCATCAATTTCTTCAAAAAGTCCATTAATCTTTTTATTATTAATTTTCAAAATGAATTCCATTAGTTCGACCCATGTCGGTCGAACATTTGTATAAGTTCATCACATTCAGACTCCCCCTTTTTTACCCCATTTGGAAACCTGTACGTGCGAAGTCCTTTAGGAACTCATCTCCTTTCAATACACTCCTTTAAGTATGTATTGTCACATTGTAATGCACGCACTTTGTGCATTTTAGTTTCTAAGCACACTAACCTGCTGTCCATGCTGTTCGTATTTGCTTGGTTGTTGCTATTGAAAAAAACATACTCTTTCTTACTCCAGTCTTTTAATCGGTCATGCGCTTAAACAGTTCCATTATGTTCTGCTCGGTTTCCCAAACCTTCTGAACGACTAACCGAACTTTCTGGACGGGATAATCCCATACTGGTAGTCTCCATACTCCTGGCAACAACAGGAAGGGATCTACTCGCTACCGGTGGTGTTACCTCTCTACCATTCCCACCACCAACAGTCCCAGTTCTATCATTGACTGTAGCGTGGGAATTTTGTATATTCTGAACCGCTTCTTGTAGTTCGGACACTTTTTCTGTTAAGATCAAAATTAATTGAAATAAGTTGTCGCTATTTCCCTTTGTCGGTTGTCCACAGGGGAAATGTATAGATTCCAGGTCCTCCTCGAACACCGGGGAAAGTACATTATCCTCCATTGCAGATGGAATACGGGTTTAGTAGGCTCCAAATCCACCAAAAAAAACTCATGAAGAAAAAACCACAGGTGGGAAAGCAGCAAACACACCAAATCGAACAAAAAAACACTTCCAAGCCAATAACTAGTCCCCGCCACTCACAAAGGTGTATAAATGGTTACCACCACTCAAGGCAATCTTTTCACCACACTTTATTGAATAAAATCCACATCAATCCATGACAAAAAAGGTCAAGCGCTTTCGTCAAATAGACTTCCTCAGAACAATGTATAATTAAAATCACATTGCTTTTATACCCTTGGAATTAATCAATCAACCAATTAATAAGCCATTTAAAGCTGCAGGGGCAACAATACAAGTGACTTGTATATATGTGCACATTTGAATACTTTTAAATACATTTAAATAATCACTGAGTAAAATATAAGGAATGTAAAAATATAAAACTTAATAGTACAAAGGGTTAAAATCAGCAATTGTTTAAAACTTTAAAATGTATATCTATTATTTGTTATTTTATTCTATTAGCTCTATATCTGATATCAGGTTTAATACTAATGGCATTGTTGATGCCCGGAAATTCACAAGCATTGACCATAAGTTGCCACCTAATTTCTGCCCTAAGCAACTTGTTGGTCCAATCCAACCCTCTAAAATCCTTACTCACTATTTCCAAAATACCAAACTTGAAACCATGAGTGGGATTATTTTTAATATGTTTGTATAAAGCATTTCTCTCATCCATTTTTGTAACACTATAACAGTGTTCATAAATTCGACGATTCAGCCTCCTTTCTGTTTTTCCAATGTAAAAACATTGGCAAACCATACAAAGGGCTAAATAAACTAAACCTGTTGTAGTGCAGGAACCAGAAACCAAGTTTACCTCAATCCTAAGAGGGCCCAATCTCACCTTGGGGTTCTCCAAAATGTATTTACATTGTTCACAGGCCCCACATTTGTGGGTACCCTCCTTTCTTTTCCTTCCTTGATGACCATATTCCAGGATGTTCTTTAAATTTTTGTTTACTTTGTAAGTGAATAAAGGTTCAGTACCCAATACCCCTAATACTTCCTTATTCCCCTTAAACATGACCCAATTATTCTTAATAATCTTTTTTACTTCTTCAGATGTTTCCCCATAAGTGAGGACTATAGCCTGAGTAAAGTCCTTCATTTCTTTGGGATCTCTTATCGTACCTTCCTCACCCATTCCCAATAAGGGTATGTATCTGTGGTTCCATTCACTCATAACCTGATTCCTAATTTCTTCCAAGAGGTCCAATAGATACCCCCTGTTTAGGAACATGTCCATTACCAATCTAGTTTCTTCTTCTACGTATTGTATCTTGGAACACATCCTTACTACCCTCACCATTTGTCCTTTGACAATATTTCGTTTAATGTACTGGGGGGGGGTGGTTACTTGAGTATTCCAAGTAATCGTTGGAAAACGTGGGTTTCCTATAAATTCTAGATTGGAATGTATTAGTTTCAGGGTCTCTAAAAAGTTTAACGTCTAGGAAGGAAATCTCATTTATATTGCCATTACCTGTAAATTTAAAATAATCACAAACTTGGTTAATGTATTCCAAAAAGGTATGGAATGACTCTACAACCTTCCATAAAATAAATAGGTCATCCAAAAACCTATAATATAAATGCCGATAATTTTTATATATCGAATTTAAAACATATTATTAACCAAATGGCTAATGGCAATTGTTGAACTGTAGGTTGTATAAAAGTTTTATAGAGTCTAGGAAATTAGAAAGGATGAAGTCATTATTTGTAAACAAATTTGACCCAAATCAGAGTATGAAATAACAATAGGGAAGCCATATAAGAAAGCAAGCATGAGTAAATTCAGAAAGAGTACAGCAGAAACATGAAAACTGATGTTATGAAAGACTAAAATATCTGAACTTGTACAGTGTCTCATAGAGATATTTAAGAGGTGACATTTGTTATAGAAGGCATTTAGAGACAACTACTTCTGGGAATGTTTGAGTTTTTCAAAAAGTAATAGAAGTTATTAGGAATGAGAGATGTACTAATTTGTTCTCTGGGACAGTAGCTGATGTATGGAATAGACTACCACATTATATTAAAGCAAGCACTAATTTAGATATTTTTAAGAACAACTTGTATACTTGTTATGGAAATGAGTGTTTTGGTACATTAGCAGGCTAGAACGTCCATGTCTGAAATATCTGTATGGATGTATGGATGTATGGATGGATGTAACAACCACAACAAAACTTCTTTTTAAATAATTTCTATCTATTCATGTCTGTATTTTCACGTTGAAGCAAAGCCATGCACAGCTCATATCCAAACTGTTTTTTTTTTATATACTTACTTAGATGGTTTCACAAACCATGACTTTCAAGAACATCTGAACACATTCAGTTCAGCTATATGTTTGTTAATACTGCTGGTCAAACTTCCAAGAAGTCTTAAAATATTAAACCATATACAATTGTCTAACAAAATCAGTATTCCAGTAAAGCTACGAATACATCTCTAGAGCAATGGATATTTTATTTATTTACTTTTTTGCCTGTTAACCAGTCAACCCCACTGGCTAGATTTATCCATTAACAGTGATGTCAACTTTATTATCTGATTAAGTGACTTGCTCAATGATTAAAGCAGATCATTTTTCCTTATATAATGACTATTTAAATCAGGTTATTATGGTCACATTAACAGCACAGAATATACTATCAATTGTAATGTAAGCTTCAGTTACTACAAGAACAAGTGGGGATACAATGATGTTTCAGAGTATATAGAAAAGGCATGCATGAAAAATGCTGAATCATTGCTAACAGCATAATTTTTCTAATATATATAAGATAAATTTCATGTTTGGAACCTAGCCATTGAATCCCCATATATGACTTGGTCATCCTGCAGGAAGGTTTGTCTCAAATAAATAACTGGTGTCAAAATCATTGTCTAAAACCAAATGCCAAAAATTGCATTGTTGTATAATTTGGGAAGAAATCTAATCCAGGGAATAACTACATTGATAATACATCCCTAACAGCTGACCCAGTTGTTTGGGGTTTGGGAAATTATGTAACCTAACTTTTGACAAACGTGTCTATTATCCTGCTATACTGTACAGATTATAAACAAAGGGATTGTGTCTAGATCTAGGGATGTTATTGGCCCCTTCATTCGGCCATCATCCGGCCAGTCATTGAATACAATGCCCCCTTTGGCAAGTATCTGTCAAGACACATGCAACAATGGGATTGCCCATAGAGATACCTTACTAAAAGGATACAAGGCCTAAACAGCATGTCCTACATGGAACAACTCAAAGCCCTGTCACTATACTTGTCATCCGACAGACTGCTAAGCGATGACCTGTGTCTGGCATACAAAGCATCCTCTGACCCATTACTGATGGACTTGCTGCTTATCAACAAGTCAGATGGCATCAGAAATACTTAATCTAGGGATCTGAACATCTTCTGCAACATCAACAGAAGCGTTTGGAGGACAGGTACATTTCATAGAGAATATCGCTGCTATGGAACAGATTCCTCATCCACATAAAATAAGGTTCATTCCTATACATTTTCAAGCTCTTTATTCTGTAGATGGGAAATATCAAATTTACTCCAGGACTGTCCCCATTCTACTAATGGACAGATGCAGATCCTAAATGCTTTATCCCACTCATGGGTCCCCACAAATTATGTATAGCATGATTCCAGTTATTCTCATTAAATGCAATATATAATTATCGACCTCAGGATGGGTAAGACCAATCAATAACCAAATGGGATAGCTTTTTTGAGCACAAAAAAGGGAAAATGGATAGGCTTAAAATAGCCCGCAAGGGCAGCTAGCCTACTACTTACCTATGAATCAATAAACCTTTATGATGCTTGAATAATTTGTGGATTTGAAAGTAAATATATCATTAGCTGCTTTCATTAACTATTTTCACAATTTCATTTGTAAATGCAGTTTAGTAGGTTAAAATAATGTGAAGCTGAGTCCTGTTTTACAATCTCAGTATATTAACAGGACCTATTCTGTGCCCAACTGACTCATTTTTCAAATGACAAGTAATATTTTTTAGTTGCTACATTTCATTTAAAGTAATAGGCCTATGGCCTTGTGCTTTTAATTTTCTGTATCTTAAAAACAGCTGCCCTTGTATCTTTATATGGAACATGTTGATGGATAATATCTTAACCTTGTTTAAGTCTAATTTATCAGTAACTGCCCTTGTACATTTGTTCATTCCTCTCCAGGAGATATTACAAGTGTCCTTTTGTTTATTTTCACCTTGTATATTTATCATTTTTTTATCTTCTTTGAGAGGTTAATATCACAATATTTTATTTATAACTTTGTGGACTGTGCAACTCATGGACGTTTGCCAGTTTCATTGCTTTTGAGCTCACAGGTTCTGTTCACTGCTGACTACTGTGGCATGGGTGAAACAAATTCTAGGTCTTTTGCATATCTTTCAGTGCTCTTCTGTTGCCCCATGTCTATGGTTGTATGATGTGAATTAATTGTTGAATTATGCTATGCATTACTTTTCAGCTTTGCGTGTTCTGAAGAAGTTCAAAGCAGATTCAATCAGCATGCCCAGCTCAGCATTCAAAAGTATTAACAATAAAGCAACGTAACTGAAAGCTTAGTTATTATCAGAGCAGAGGAAGCATAACAGTTTTACATTAATATGACAATAAAGAACTAAGTCTTGATGTTGGCATACAATACCTATTGTATTACTTTTTTTGTTTCTGTTTTGCAAAGATAAATCTAAGTTTGCAGATACCCTTCAGTGGTTATAATTCAAGTGACCTTGTAATCATTGAAACTGCAGCCTTTTCTCAGTTTACCTAGGACTTGTGAGCATAGATTTCTGCGAACATTAGCATGGTCCAAGATAATGGAGTCTTTTCCTCTGAGAAGAAGCAATATCTTTTTCCTGCTGTCTAGTCTGGAGCCCTAAAGCTAAGACTAACATTAAACAGAAGTGTTTGGGTATTGATAGTCATCTTGTCAGTCAGAAGGACCAATTTTTATAAATATCCACTGCATGGATTGATGATGGGAAGGTGTGTAGTCTTTCCTCTAACTCTGCAGCATAATGCCAGTATATAGTTTAGCATTGTTTCGATACGAATAGGGATACAGTGTTAACAACAAAGTTTTTTTAGCTTTCCTTTACTTCCCTATGGAATTAACTCTTGGAACGAATTAAAAAAAAAACATTTACACTCTTGCATATGCACTGATGACAAGCATTTGAACTGAACCTGAAATGATAGCTCTGAAAAATTACCTTTGTCTTGTGTTATCAAACATTATGATAGTAACCTCATAAATCAGACATAAAATTTACAGTGTCAGCTAGGATCACCATACCAAAATAAACATGATTTGTATTAAGCTTTAAAAGTAAAGTAAATTTCCTTAAGCAGATAGTGGTCAATACAGTTTAACACCTAATTTATTGATCAGTTGGCCTGCTTACACAACAGGAAGAATAACACAATGAATATTGAAATTTGGAACACTTTCTGGTCACTTCTGAATCCCTGAGAGCCAAGCAAAGATAAATATGAATTAGCCAGATTTAAGCTCTCCTAATTTAACTGTCTCTGGCCAGTTATAGCAACCATTGTATTATTGTTGCATTGGTGATGAATGTTGGGGTGTACAGGTTTTAAGAAATTTGCTGGAAGTAAGCTAAGCTGCAGAAAATCTAACTTTTCCTGCAATCAGACCCATGTTTCTTTCAGGCATTGTGAAGTCTTTGAAACTCCAAAGTGTGCTCACTGCCATGCAGCTAAATTGTAGAATGTTGCCTTGACAGAATTCTGGTCCTTTGCTGGTGCACTTAAGCTGACATTATGGAGTCAGTGGTCATGATCACAGATATAGGGCTAGCTACAGGTGATAGAGATGGTGACTTGAAGAAATCTGAATTACAGGTAGAATTTCTACAGCGCAACACCAGATTAGTAGAACATCTGAAAACCTGTAGAATCATGCCATATGAAATAGTCTTCAAGACTGTAGGCTGACTAGTAGGTTCAAAAATTCAGAATGTTGAAGTTTGTACTGCACTAGATCAATGATATTGGGCTACCCAGAATTCTATTGTATTATCACAGAGAGCACTCACTGAGTAACAAGTAAGAATTCAGCTGCTTCTGTGGATAAGTCCCAAAATGTACTTATTAAATTTATTAATTTTAATTTTTCAAAATATAGTTCCATGAAGTACATGGTCAGTGTGTTTGCATTCTACAGATGTCACTTAATCAGACATGAAAATGATTATTCTTCAGTGGTTACAAGGTTCCAAAAAGTGATTTAGGCAGCATTGAAAAGCTGTAACAGTAGACAGCTAAACCGTCTAATATAGCAATCGAAGTTTATGTTTATAGTGAATGGAGAGGAGTTTATATTGTTGGGAGCATCATGTACATCAGCGATATTATGTATTGCACCTTGTGAACTACAAATGAAAACATGCTATGCAGACAAAATATCATTGGAAATAAGTTAGCTGAGGTGGTACAACATAGGAATTCATTGATGAGATGGTAACAAGGAAAGCCTAATGTTGCATCTTGAGGGGCTAAACTTAGACTGTGGTGAAACTCTTGACTGTACTGGATTTGAGGAATAGATATTATTTATTTATTTAATGCATTTGTTAACCGGGAAAGACCACTGGGTGTATAAAGAGCCCATTTTCAGTGGAGGCCTGGGGAGAAAAGCTCCACATTAATTACATACAAAAGTAAAATAATAATACATAGAACAAAGTGTTATGAGCAGGGCAATAGGAAGAAGAGTCAAGTTAATGAGACAGTAAGAGGTCATTATGGTAGAGAGAAGGAGAAGAGATGTTTGTAATTGAATGGTTAAAGCTGAGACTCCAGAGAGAGAAGTTAGGAGCTGGGGTTATTTGTTGGGGTACAGGAGCATAGCCAGTGAGGTGAGAGATGTAATTTGAGGGATTATTTAAAGGAGGCAGGATTGCTGATAGTCCTCAGTGAAGGAGGGAGATTGTTCCATAACTGGGAGACAGTATGAGAATGCAACATTTGGCTGGCTGAGAACTTGAGTTTCTCGACAGACACTAGCATTTTGTTTACAGACCTGAGGTGGCGATTAGGATGGTACATAGTCAGTATGGAGGACAGAGAAGGGTAGTTTTCAAGTCGATAGATTATCTTGTGGTCTGTAGTTACTTGTAGATAAGTAAGACAGTGAGGGGATTCTAGCCATTTTAGTTGATGCAGAGAGGAGTAGTGATTTGTAGAAAATTTAGCATTGCAACAAATTTAGAGACTTTGTTATAGCAAGTTTAGTTTTTTAGGAGGATTGTAGATTTGTGAGGATGGGAGCACCGTATAGCAGAGGTGGAAGGAGGAAAGATGATGCCAGGGCCTTTTTAGCAGATAGGTTAAGAAAATAGTTGCGCCTATAAAGGGTACCTAGCTTCTGTTGTTTTTTTTTTTTGATGTTATTGTAGATGTGAAGCTCAAAAGTTAATTTGTCATCAATGATGACACCTAGCAATTTGGTACTAGGGACGACTTTGATGATAGTGTTGTTTTGCGAATGAACAGTGAGTAGTGATTTGTCAACATGGCTAGATTTTGTAGGGGTGAATATTAAGAATTTTGTTTTATTGGGGTTAAGGGTGAGATGGTTCTGAGGCATCCACGTTTTGGTGGAGGTAAAACCTTCTTGGATAAGATGCTATAATACAGTGGCAGATTTTGAAGAGCAGATGATAGTTGAGTCATCTGCATATTGGATGACAGTACAGTAGGTAAGAGTGGTATGAAAGTTATTGACAAATACACTGAATAAGAGGAGACTCAAAACTGAACCTTGGGAAACACTTGTATTTGTATTGATGAAAGGGTAAGGAGAGTGTTGCCATATAGTAGATTGCTGCCTATTGCTGAGATAGTTAGTAAACCACTGTAGGGTAGGGGGAGATAGGCCAAGGTCAGAGAGTTTAGTATGCAGTAAGGAGTGAGAAATAGTGTCAAATGCCTTTGATAAATCAAGAAAGAGGGCAGACACAAAGGAGCCAGTATCTTGAGCTCTAGTCACTGTGTCCAAGAAGGAAATGAGGGTGGTGTTGGTGCTATGTTGGGGCCTAAAGCCATGTTGAGTAGGGGAAAGGAATTGGTGTTTTACCAGATGACTTAAGAGCTGGGTATGACTGCACTTCTCTAGTATTTTAGAGATGGGGGAAAGAATAGCAATAGGATGGAAGTTTGAGATGTCAGAGTTGCTACCGCCTTTATGAAGAGGGAGGACAAATGCTTTTTTCCAGGTATCAGGTATGCATGATTCCTGAATGGACCTACTGAGGAGAATGCTGATGGGGTATGCAATGGAGAAGGCTGCTAGTTGAAAGTATTCTGCAGGTAAGTTATCAAAGAAGTTTTTGGATGATGGATGTGGGAATGGGTGATAGTGAAAAAATAGGTAGAGGATTTGAAGAGGTATGTTCTGATGGTGTTACTTGTGGGTCTGGGTTGATGGGTTGATGGGTTGATGGGTAAGTAAGTTTGGTGATGGTGTCAATGAAGTATGTATTAAAAAGTGAGGCTAGCTATGAGGGAGTTTTTTTTCTGGGTTTGGGCATGGAATATTGTTAGCACCTGGATGGAGCAGAGAGGTGATTGCTCCCCAGAATTTCTTGGGGTTTTGTCTATGCTAGTCTTGGATAGCTTGGAAGTATTCTTTTTCATTTTTGACAACTAAGCATTTAGTCTGATTGCAAAGTTGTTTGTATTGCATGAGGTTGAAAGGTGTTTTATTTTTTTGCCAGGCTTTCCAGGCTTTGTCCCTAGAAGAAATAACTTGCTTTGTGGAGTTTGCAAGCCAGTTAGCATGTTTTGCTTTGATTCTTTTTAGACAGAGTGGGGCAAGACTATTTAAGAGCCTGAGAAATGTAGAATTAAGGAATTCCACAGCTTTATTGAGTGGAAGAAATTTCAATGGACTCCAGTTAGTGTTCTGCAGGATGTCATTGAAGGCATTTCAGCAGAAGTGCAATAGATCTCTGCTATGTCAATATTTTGGTATAGAAGTGGGCTTACGTATTATGAATGCTGAGAGTGGTCGCTAATACTGTCAGGGAGTGTGCCAGAGGAGGTAATTTTGTCAGTATCAGTAACCAAGATCCAATACAAGATTGAGCCTTTGTTGTTTTTGTTGCCTGGTGTGGTGATGTCAGAGATTAGCTGAGTGTAAGTATGAATGTTGATAATAGTAGAGGGCGATTATTGGAGATATCTAGCCAATTAATGTTAACGTCGCCTAGAATAATAGTTTCATTTTTTATGTTGTTAGTTGCGAAGGGAAGAATTTCTTCTAGAATAGGAGTATTGTTGCCTGGGGGAATGTATATGACTATGATGTAAAGGTTTTTGCAGTCATTTAGTTTTAGGAAGGTGACGAGCAGCTCTGCAGTGGAAAAGAGGGGAATAGTTTTAGAATAGGGAATTACTGTAAAGGTACTTGGGAATAGTAAGAAGATGCCTCCACCTTTTTTATGAAGTCTGTCAGCTCTGAGGCAGAAGTAGTTAGGGGGTAGAAATTCAGAATCTTTGATTTATGGTTTTAGCCAGGTATCAGTAATGGCGGTGAAATCAGATTTATGTTCACTCAACCATGCATGTAGTTGAAGAATTTGATTTCTAATGCTTTGGAGATTAATTGTGCAGAATTTTAGGGATTTAGTGGAGTTAGGGCAGTTATGATCGGGAGAAGATGGGCTGGGGTTAGGATGCAAATCCCCACACAAGACTAGATTACAGAGAATAGGGAAAGTGCTAGGTAGGGGGTTCTTTTTTAGATTATAGAGGTATTTATGGACTTGGTAGTAAGGAAGGCTATGTAGTGTGGCGAGGAGGATCAGTTTCTTTTGGAAGATTAAATCAGTTTTATAAAGACTACAACAGATTGCAGAATAGTTGGGGAGGGTGTGAAAGTGGGGTGAAGTAGGAGAGGGTGGGGTGAAGTAGAAGGAGAGGGTGGGTGAGGTAGATAGGTTGTCTGAATTGATGATAGTATTAGAAGGAGAGAGAGGTACAAAACAAGCGTGAGGAGAAACATGTTGAATATAAGAGGCATAGCTGTGTAATGTTTAATGAGAGAAGGTTAGGATGAGAGTTGTGCTGTGTGAGTGAGGATAGGTTGTATAGGTAGGACTGTTGGAGTTAACAAACGTGTTAGGAGAGTAGAAATGTTAGGTTAGAATTGGTGAGTGTGACTTGATGGGTTGCCAACTGGCTTACTGACAGAACCCACACTGTAAAAGTAGCTGACTCCAAATCCAGCTCCAGACAAGTGACAAGTGGAGTACCTCGGGGTTCAGTCCTGGGACCGCTCTTGTTTGCTATCTACTTCTCTGAAGTACAGGCCAACACTGAGGGACTCTGGCTAACAAAGTTCACAGATGACTGCAAACAGGGAGCCATTATTGAATCCCTAAATTATGTGGATATTCTACAAAAGGGCCTTACAGAAACAGATGCTTGGTGCCAGAGCCATGAATTACCACATAAGTGGCAGTACACTAAACACCAAAAGTGTGATAAGACACTTAGGAACACAGGTGGACAGTGGTCTCACCTTTGATAACCACACTGCCACAACAGTCAGGAAATCCTTCTATTTGGCACACCTCATCACTAAGGGCTTTTCATCCCGAAAAAAGGAGGTCATTGTCCCACTGTACTCATTCCTCATTAGACCCATCATAGAGTACAACACCCCATTTGGTATGTACCTGACAAGACATTTGCAACAACTGGAAAGTCCTCAGAAACACCTCACTAAAAGAATCACAGGCCTAAAGCAGATGCCTTATGCTGACCGACTTAAAAAAAACTCCAGCTATACTCTGCCGTATATCGTCTACTCAGAGGTGATCTCTGCTTAACATACAAGGCCATGTCAAACCCAGAGCTGTTGGACATGCTACACTTAAACAAATCCCAATCCATCAGAGCAACATGCTCCAGGGACCTAAACCTTGTCATCACAATGAACAAAAAATGCTGAAGGGATAGATTCCTGACCCAGAGACTCCCCATACTCTGGAGTAGACTGCCCATACATGTCAAGCAGAGTGCCTCCTTGGCTCTCTTCAAAAGGAACCTTGATGACTGGATGGGAGATAGGAAATTTACCTCAGGAATCACATCAGTCACCCTGCTAGACAGTGGTCCAGGGAAGTAAATACCATGGGAAGAAATAGCCAGGGAATTGTTATGGCTAGACTTGTATAGGCCCTGGGGCTGATTGCCTAGTACCAACCTATGAACCTATGACTGTGGGCAGTTATGGGTGTTTGGAGATGGGTTTAATGGAAAGGTGTGGAGTCTGGAAGTGAGATGGGATGGGAGTAAGAAGAGAGGAAGGGGTGGAGTGTGTGGTGGTAATGAAGATGGTTGTGTGTCTGTTAGCTGGTGTGATGAGTGGGTGGATGGAGTGTGGAGGAGGAGTTGTGTGACTGGAGGGTAGGTGTGGTTGGGTTAGCTATAAATGTAATTGAAGTGGGGATGGATGGGAATGAGGGTATGGTAGGGGAGTGGAATCATCCCGAGCACAGTGAGGGCGAATGGAGTGGGTTAGCCAGCAGGAAGAGGCAGGAGTGCCAAAAAACAATCAGACAGGTACAGCACTGGGATGCCTGTTAGCAGGTAATTTGGTCTGAATTTGTCAGAAAGAGCAATCTTTACAGGAGAGAAATACTGCTAGAAAGAGGACTACACTTCGGAAACAATGAGGGCTTTTGTACAAATTATGATCGGGAGAAAGGATGGATTTATTCCCGATAATTATTTAAACGTAAGTAAACAGTATGCATTAAATATGGCTTGTGTTATGCTCCCATCTAGTGTTAGAAGAGGGGAACAATGGCAATAATTTAAGCTAAAGGCATAAAAAGATAAAACAAATGCTATGGGGAATAGGGATGTCCTCAGGGTCTATCGGCAAGTGTGCAAGTCCCAACCACTAATAAAATCTGTACTAATAGAACAGCTAAAGCTATAGGCTATAACCTACACTGAGAGAGCAATGAGAGGCTCATCTTTGTCAACAGGCAATGTGTTTTCAGGTGATTATTGCAGGAACCGCTGCCCAAACAGTAAATAGGATGTAGTACAGTTGGGAAAGGCAGCCCGGAGGAACAAGGTTTGTTCAAGACTGAGAGAGTAATGGGTAATATACGTAAATGTGATTTTCTCCAAAGGTCTGGGAGGAGAATTTGTACTGCATTTCTTTCTGCCATGTTGCATCTTTACACTGTGATTTTATTTGGCCCATGGACTTCTATAGGTCCGGATGCTTTGCAGATGTGGGGCCTGCTCTTTGTTCTCTGGATGCTCCACTACATCTAAACGTTTGTGCAATTTGAATGCTTATATTTTGTTCAGTTTCATGCCTTGGAAAGTCAATATTGCTATATGGAAATCATGGCTCATAAATGACTTCATTCCACCCACTGTGGTCAGGTTACAACAATTGACTGTGTTCTTAATTTTAACCTTATTCCATTGGGAACATGTTAATATTCAAGCCTTTCAAATAATTTGATATGGTTCAAGGTGGCATGGTTTTGTCTGCAGCATTATTTTATGACATGTTTCTGACAATCTTTGTAAAATTTGCAATTCTGTTTAGCTAAACATGCAGAGAAGACATGACATATAGAAAATTGCTGTACTAAGCAAAGTTAAGTGAAATTATTCTGCAAGAAAAAGGTAATAAAAATAGCAGTATGTGAACTGATGACATTAAATGTGTAGAATGTGAAAAAATGTATAACACACTGCAGTTGCCGTATATCGTTTGGTCCTACCCTTTTCTAAAGATTTCAATTCCAGTTGTTTTATCTATATTACTATATTCACTACTTCTAGGATAGCTGGTGTAGATTTTGACTTCCATTTTCTAGAAATAGTGATAATTAAATAAAGGTGCTTAAAAAAAGACACTGCAGCGGTATTTCTAGGAAACACAGAATGCCTACAAAATTAAAATGATTCTTTCTACACATGGCAGAATATTTTCCAAGAATTACATTTTCTAGACTGCAGCTTCCCTGCTAAAACTGTGTGAATGTGTAAACAAGAACCTCTACATATGAATTCTAAGCCAAACAGGAAATACAGACTTGGGACTTCTTTTAAATCCAGAGAGCAAACCATTAGCAGCAGCACTGCGTGGACCTGTCCTTTAGAATATGAACAGCAGACTTTCTTGGATTGAAAGATCATATCTGATATTCAAATACTGTGAGTTTTCTTCATTTCCTAAATGTTATTATTAGAAGGAAGCAGACCAAATGCAGTAAACCTTGAGCTAGTTATAGTTCGAGATCAGAATAGGTGTACTAAATGTTTTTTCTAAATACCTTCTGTCTGATGAATCCTTTGCTTTACATTTCCTTATACAAATATTTCTTTACCATGTGTGTGTGTGTGTGTGTGTGTGTGTGTGTGTGTGTGTGTGTATATATATATATATATATATGGGTCTACTTCTCTTAATCGGCAACACAGTTTGTCGAGTAACAGAATATCGAACCCACTTCAGAGAAAGTGCACATCATCTAAAGTGCACTTTCGCTGAAGTCGATTGTCAAAAAAACTAAAAATTAAATTGAAACTGTTTATGCAGGGGGGGCAAGCCCCCCTGCACCCTCCATGTGAGGGACTGTGCCCCCCCCCCCTTAAAAAAACTTTTCTTAAATAATGTCTTTGTATATTGGCGCATTACTGTTCTTCTGCCGCTGGTTGTGGTATACTGCTTCTTCATTTTGATGTACTGTGCATGCATATGGAACTTGCTTTTCCACGCATACCCAGTACATCAATGCTTTGAAACAGAAGCAATGGAGAAAAGAAAGTCTCCTTTGCCCTGTTTTTTTTTTTTTTATTTTATTTGTTAAAAAAAATGTTTTGAGCACTTTATACCAAAAGAAAAAAGTCCGGGCAACCGGACCTTTTTCCATTGGTAAATTGTAGGATTTACAAAGGGCACGCTGAGCAACAAGTTTGCATGTTTTGGAATATTAATGGGGGGGTCATTGTATAATTTTTGATAACCCCAAACATTCCCAGAGGTAGTTGTCTCTAAATGCCCTATATACCTGAATAAAATCTCCTTTTAAATGTCTATAGCAGACACTGTACAATTTCAAATATTTTAGTCTTTCATAATAACTTAAATTTTCACATCCATGGATGGCCTTGGTATATTTCTGTTGTAGTCTTTCAGGTTTACTCATGCTTGTTTTCTTATAGGATTTCCATATTGTTATTCCATACCCAAGGTTGGGACTAATGTAACCAAATAATGTCTTAATCATTTCTGATTTCCTAGACTTTATACATCTTTTTATGCAACCTATAGTTCAATAACTATTACTGACCAATTGGTTGATATGATTAGAAAAACTCAAAGCTGGATCTACCCATATACACAGGTCCTTAAATGAATCAACAGTTTCAATCATTGTTTGCTGTTTTAAATATTCACCTTTCAATTTATGTTTTCCAAATCTCGCATGCTTAGTTTTTGATCTATTTATCAGCATATTGTTCTCCTGTGCCCAAATGGTCAATTTAGTCAAGTTTTTTTACAGACACGCTCTATCTGTAACAAGTAATCAGTTTACACAATTTCAAGTCATCTACATACAGACTGTAGAACACCTCTGAGGAAAAAGATAGATCTGAAAAATACAATCTAAACAAGTAAGGCCCTAACACAGAGCCCTATGGGACACTTTGACTGCAACCAAGGATTACACCTGTCCAATTGCTGTACGATACTTGCCATGTCCTGTTTGTAAGTTATGCAGCTATCCATCTTATCAACAGTACATCAGTATTGAGTTGTTTTAATTTATTGGTAAGTTTTGTGTATGACCCTGTCAAATGCTGAAGGTAAAGCTATACAAATTACATTACAGCACAATTTTTCATTCAGAGATGTTTTTATATTATTACAGAACATCATGTTGCATGTGGTAATAGACCGATTTTCAGCATATGTATGCAGATATATGGTTTCAAGTCCCAACCTTTTCAATTATGAAAATAACATATCAAATATTTCCTTTTCCATTATTTTTCAACAACATGAACGTAAACGTAAGGGTCTGAATATACTGGGTTTGTCCTAGTCCCTTTTCCCTTTATGACAGGTTTAAAAAGCACATGTTTCCAGTCGATGAATCTTCTCATGTTTTTACAGCCTAATGAATAATAGATATAATGCTACTATAAATTTTTGTTAAAGTGTTCTGAGGCACTTATTACTAATTCCATCTCCTCCCTGTACTTTGTTCAGATCCAGTTTTTATAGTTAGTTTTTAATATAATCTAATTTGATTTCAGTATCTGAAGTTACCTGGATGTCACCGGGTCAGTTTATCACCTCCTTTGCGGAGCCAAATTTTTTTGGATTAACATTCTATAAATATATGTATAATCTTAAAAAATAGGCACCGGATACCAGCCGTTCACAAACCCGAGTCTTTTATTCAGTACACGAACAAAACTAACACATAAACGCTATACACACACTGCTCCACGTTTCCTTCTTGTAACTTCATCAGATAAGCGTACTAACTCCCACAAACAGTTTAAATATCTAAAGTTAGCACAATTAACCAATAAAATGTATTAATTGGAAGCCGAATTTTATTGGTTACTTGTGCTAATGTTAGATATTTAAACTGTTTTTGGGAGTTACTATGCTCATCTGATAAAGTTACAAGACAAAAACATGGAATAGTGTGTGTATGGCGTTTATGTGTTGGTTTCATTCGTGTACTGAGTAAAATACTTTGGTTTGTGAATAGCTGGTATCCAGTGCCTATTTTTAAGTTTACTAGTTACTTGTAGGCATTTTCCACCATTTGGTTTATATATTTATAATCTGTTGTGTCTGAGGAATTAATTTTAAAATCTATACATACCCCCGGATTCACTAATCTTCTGTGCTGGACTAATTTGGTCCTGCATGGAAGCGGCAGTTTAAGAGTCGGATGGCAGTGTGCCATGCATATTAAGAAAGGTGCGCTGCCTGAACTCCTAATGCTACATGGGGCGTGGATGAGTGCAGGGGGTGTGTCTGAGAGCAGAGATCTCAGAATAAACATGCCCCTGCAAAGTAGAACAGAAGAATGTGTAAATAAATGAGCGAGACCACTCATAAGTGTTTGCATATCCCCACCAACAGTCCCCATATGTTCAACAGCAACAGTACACTTAAATAAAATGAAGAAACACGTGTAGTAAATTTTTTTAAAACCCTGAGTACAGCTAACCGTAGGTGCTCGGGTTTGCCCATCGCTTAGCTATGGGTAAAGCAGCTGAAAAGGCTGAAGAGGATAACAAGGAATATATATGCAAATGAAGCAGCACAGCAATAGTGTAGTGGTTAGAGCATCTGCCTAATGTGCAGGCATTCCCAGTTCCAGTCCCACTGCGGCACATATCATTTTCCATGTGAAACCAGTATATGAACATATTCTCACATCTGTTTGCCATATAACCTACATAACAACATTTAAATGTGAACTAGAGAACTGCATTAAATGCACATGTGAAGTGTCACTGTCATAATGAATAAGGCACTAGTAAGCAGGTTTAAGCAAAAATAAGCAGTAGTCTACGTGTTTAAGTGCATATGAGTGGGGGTAAGCATTGCCTACACAGATTAAGCAAAGTAGAAACTAATTGAGTGTAAGAAACTGTAACCAGAAGTTAGCATTGCTTACCATCACGCAAACCCACGCAAATCCGCTTACAACTGCTTTAAAGTGCCTTAATCACTCTGCATCCAATGGTCAGTGTTCTGTCCAGCGAAAAAATAAACTGCCTCTGCAAGAGCTCAAACTCAGGATCTTGTATACTAGAGTCACAGTAGTTAACCACCAAGCCATAGATATGAATGAGTTATCGGCAAACTAATTCTCACCACAGGAAAATCAAACTAAACATGTGAACTGAATCTATGTATAGTGTGAAGTGGTATAACCTGCTACATAACATAAATATGTGAACTGGAGTACTGCAGTAAGCAAAGATTTGAGGTGTTATTGTAATAAAGTGTAGAAGTCCACAGGTCCCCATACAGTGTATGTACACATGAATCATGGATACCAGACACAAATATTACCTGTAATGAAGAATAAATCATTAATAGCAAATATAGTGCTAATTAACTATTACGCAATGCTAATCACAACACAGTTCAAGTTAGAAAGTGTAAGCAAAGTGTAGGGGAGCCATTTCAATCTGCCTAGTGGTATACATCTATAAGCAGTGCCAACCTTATGTAAGCAGGTGTGCCCATAGCATAGACTTTTCAAAATTGGGCAATCATGGAAAAGTGTGGGAAAATGGCTGTATTTAAACCCCACAGGAAGGAATACTTCCCATAACTGGTTGTAGAGTCATACCGTAGGCAGAATGGCTGTTGTGGGTGAAGGCACTCGATTTAGACTGCAGCACTGGGGCATCCAGGAGTCAAAAATCATGGCATGGCTCCTGGTAAACACCATGATCAGAGGCTACTGTAGGGCCAGTACCAGGGCTCCCAGTATAAAATGGAAGCCTGGGACAGTCTCGCCCATGACCTCACCAGTGCCACAGGTATCCCCTGGACTGGTGAGCAGGTCAGGCACCACCATGCTGACCTGAAGCGGCAGAGAGGGGATGTACTGGAGCAGTGGATCCAGGAGTCTCGGCAGATGCCCCGTGCCCCAGTACTGAGTAAGTACTCATTCTACTAAGTAGTAAATAATTGCCTAGCTTGTGTATACTATGGATAGATATGGCTAAATATCACTTCATTTCTCTGACAGCTGCAGATGAGCGGGCTGTGAACCAGCAAGCCCATGATGCTTGGCTGCAAAGGCTGAGTCAAGAGGCAGGTTAGTAATCAGTCTGCATGTACTGTCATAACAAATAAATATAAGAGCCTTAGAAAGTGTTGTACCAGTAGAAATAAATGTGTAATAGTCTGTGAATAAAGGTATAACCACTGGAGTGCTTCTGCTTACTCTTCTCTCATATGTTGGCGATCTGTTCCATACTATAAATAGTACTGTTGTATCTTAAGCATTGTCACCCACACCGTGGTATGCAGATAAAATGGGTATGAAGTCCTGCATAACAATGTTGGAAGTGTCGAGAGGTCAGCCACATCGTACAAGTTAGGGAGACTTAGAACTTAGATAGAAAACAGTAAAATGCTTAACAACAATTCCATTATAGCACAGTGTACTGTGATGTTAGCTGTAATATTTTGTCACACACAGCAGGGGTTTGAATCCTGGGAGTGCTACTAAGTTGTATGCATAATCATACCCCACAACTGTGCAGATTTTGATACAATGTTCAGATAAAAAGCTGTATGCATAATTCCACCCAACAACAGTACATAATTTGCTAGAATGTTCATATTGTAAGTTGTATGCATATTCATACCCCACAGCTGTTCCAATCTGTCCAGCATATCCAGATAAATGGCCCATATCACCAGCTTGGTATCCTGTTCCCCTGAAAATCCAGTGTGATGATCCAAGAAATGTAGGCAGTTGTCAATGACATATAACTGATAGCCAAACATGTTCATAGTCAGAGAATGTATATGGAAACAAACCTGTCATTCTAGCACCTCACCCAAAGTGTATGACAGCAATTCCCAGCATATGTTGCATTAACAACTGCAGCCTGTCATGCCTGTATGTAAGACACAGGTCATGTATATAATAATTTATAAACATACCAGTGTACAATATAAGGCCATTGTATAGTGTAATAAGGGAAAGACCACTGCTGTTTCTAAGAATGTTGTGAAAACTACAAGGATATATTAGTTGTTAAATGAACTCTCTCTCTCTCTCTCTCTGTCACCCCTACCATATGTGCATAATAACCCAATGATACTGCTCAACTGGTATGTGTACACTCCAAACTTTTGTTGGGACATATGTCCTAAGGGTTTATAAATATTCACATTTGTTTCTATGCATGTGCCATGTTAAAATACAGCGATAATGGGGGTCTGTTGTCATCAGTGAAACCTGCATGCTCCTGTTATGGCCACTGTTGTTCCATATATGCATGTGTTCTGCTTGCTCTGCAACTGTGTTAAATCTGGTGTGTTGGGTTAATGGGAATACCTATGCATGCTTTTATAACTAATCCTGAATGCTATTGACTGTTAGTAACCCATATCTATCATAAACCTATGACAACACAGCTCGTAAGGGAAGGCCGGTCCCAGCGGACCCACCTGTCCCACCTCAGCTGGCCATGGCACCGGGCACCAGCACATCTGGGGCCCAGCCTGGGACCTCCTCCACCATGCGCCCTGTGCCACCTTTGGGAGGAACTGCTGCAGGGGATGGGGCTTTACCCCCCCCCAGAGTGGGTGCGGAGGGGAACCTGTCACCCATCAACAGATCTGGGCCCAGGTACGTAGGGAACTCGATCTGGAGTATCGAGAGTGGCTACACCAGCTTGAGGGACAAGTGACGCTATTAGAGGGATAGCCTGCCCCTCCTACACAGCCCCCAGCACAGCCATCTTTGGGGCCGTGAAGGTGCAGTGGTGACTGCCAATGGGTCGGGATCTCAGTCACACTGTTTCCAGTTGTGGGCTCATGGACTTGTGACTTCCAAACACCCCTCCCTGTCCAAGGTGTTTACCCCCCACATGTGTCATATACCGGCCCTGTATGCATCCTGTGTGTCTTGTCTGTTAACCTACCCTAGCTACTTCCCCAAATATACCTACTACCCCTCCCCAACATCCCACTCTCACCTGAAAAAAAAAAGGACAATCTGTTCCCACCAAAAAATCTCGCCCCATACATAGCTGTCCATTTCGCACACGTGTTCACTGGACACATGTAATCTGGTCTAATTGGCATCACAATTAATATATGTTGTCCTCACCCTTCTCCCAGGGGTTTGAGGGTCCAAGTGTACCTGCAAATACAGTGTATATGCACAGCTGTTGCTGTAGAGGAAATGGGCAGCTATGGACCTTTCCTATACCCTTCCTGCACATGCCTAGCTATTTTCCCTTCTGCCTTTTCCTCTATGTGCTCTGTTTTTCACCAGTTTCTTATCAGCCACTTTTTCTTTTCTTTTAAAGGAATTAGCATGGGGGTAAGCAGCAGTAAGCACTGTTAAGCAGCGGTAAGCGGGTTTTTGTAGGTTTGCACGGGGGAAGCTATGCCTACACAGGTTGAGAAACTTGAAGCTAATTGACTGTAAGAAAACATAAGTGGAGGATGGCAGTGCTCACTGTCACACAACTTGCACAAACACGCTTACAACTGGTGAAAAGTGCCTTAATCACTCTGTAGCCAATGTCCCTTGTTCTGCCCAGCAACAAAATAACCTGCCTCTCCAAGGCTCGAACCCAGGACCATGCACTCCATGCACAAAGTGATTTACCACTAAACCACTGCAAATATACATGACCTGAAGTTTTCACAAACATATCATCCAGCACAATCAGTCAACAGTACAGGAAATGTATTAATATCATACCACACAATCTGTTAATGCAAGAAGTCTGGACAAAGTATGCCACACTGTGGGTACAAACAGGGATATATATCAACTAATTCTCTAATACACTTAAAATGTTGCTAGTTCCACAGTTACATGTATAAGAACACACATAGAAGGAGATGAAGTCTGAAAAACAAAAGTGTTGGCACTAGTTACTGACTTCAATGCTGCGATCATCCAAGACAATTGCCAAGTGAATGAGGAACAGGCCAAAATATGAGCCGAACATGCATGGACATATGGACAGATATATATCTGTAAATGTAGACAGATAGGCAGCTATATGTAGATATATATATATGTATATATATATATATATATATCTATATATATATATATATATATATATATATATATATATATATATATATATTAATGTATGACTCACAAATAATCATATAACATAAATTGTATATAGATATATACATATGTTCATATGTATATATATATATATATATATATATATATATATATATATATAGATATAGATATATAGATATATAGATACATATATATATATATAGATATAGCCATATGAGATATATATAGATACATACACATATAAACACACAAAAGGTACCAGTAGTTATACATATGTAGAAGTAGTGTGGAAGTACTGGGTGCAAAGTATATCCCTCAGCCACAAGCCCGTTAACTGCCACCTGTGAAATGTGTAGTGTGGCAGCCATTCCCACAAATGAGAATACTGACATTAAACATATACCCACCCACAATTCAAAGGACATGACACGGCACACAGGTATGCATACACAGATAACCTTTATTTGTGTACTATACAATAATGTATGCCAGTACTTACACCACATAAGGTTTGAAATAGGTAATCAGTGATGAATGCAAGGCCTACACAAAACAGTAGATGTAAGCAATGTGTATATATACCATACTATGCTGTCCAGGCCAAGGCCTTCAATTAGTACAATAGTAGAAACAGGATTTGCCTTCATGATACGTAACAACCAACAATTACAGATGTAGTTCAGCATCCTCCAATTACACCCTGTAGTCAAGGCCTGGGGGAAAAGTAGCACTTGTGTTAATGTCACAGTATCTTGTACATAACATTGCCTAACCTAACATCTCACTATCACACTGAATGACCCTCTTCTTAACAGTTATATCCCTGAAAAGGTGTCATAGCCTAGGTTAATGGCATTGAACACCTCCCATAAAAGGCTGTACAAGGGCAAGGAACACTGTGTACCACACACTTACCTCTGGAATGTACAAGTCACATACGTGTTCTCCAGCTGTTGCCCCCATACATATGGACTTGGCCCAACAGTTGGTGTGGGAGTCCATGACATGACTGGGACCACTAGCAGTAATGCTAGTGGTAAATAATGATAGGCCATTACCTAACAACCCTTCCTGTATCACAGCAAGACAAAGACTGTCATATATGTGGAGGACATAAGCAGGAACATACGGCCATATTTGCATTATTGCTGTTACACACCCTGGAAATTGCTGGTGTTACATGATTCATTGCAGCATACCCTTATGCAGGAATACAACATTGAAATACAAATGGATTTAGCCATGTACTGATAGCACTCAACAGACAGAATGCCACAGATATATCTGGGACAATACCTGTGTGGTGCACAGACAAAACCTAACGGTCAATCCTCCTGGTATCATATTGATAGGCCCACAGTTGAGAGCTATGCAGACTGACAACATTCCATGAAAAAGTACCATGTACACAGAAACTCTGTAAGAACAGCAAGATACAATGTACACAACAACACTACTCATGCTGTATGTAGGTCTGGAACCTTACCCAAATGTGGATTTGGC
>NC_056730.1:757316330-757416330 GCF_019279795.1 Protopterus annectens
GTGCAGCAAAGATATTGGCCACTATATGTGGAACTTCGGATGCACCCTGTACAGTCAGAGGTTTACACATAATCCCTTAGTGCAGAACATGTGTATCAGGTCTGACAATATGGATGTAGACAGCCATGTAGATGGATATAACACATAATGACTGATATACATTTGGCACCATAGGTGTTGGATTCATACACTCTTGTCTGGCCTTACACATAATGACTGCTGGTACAGGGGTGCCATGGACACATACTAGCCACTAGATATTGACATACATCTGTACAGCATCCCACTGCTCTGTCTGACATACATGACATTTAAGGGTGGCCCGGCAGCAGTACATCTGGCAAGTATCTGCCATGACATCCCACTGGTTAAGTACACTAAGCTGCTAGGCATGTAACAATGCACTGTGCAGGCTACAGGCAGACTGGCTCAGCACTAGCCTACATCTCATATGGGGAATGCACATGTACATGCATATATAGCAGGCTCAATAGCCATGTCACAGCACAGGGTAAGATACACCTGTGTGACAGTGCATAACCACAACCAATGTGAATAGAGCCACAGCCACATATGGTAAGCTAGCATAATATTACAGTATATGGACTATCTGTTCTACACCATCCTCATATGTGTCACTCACAGAATGACCCTGCATATAATTGGCTGCTACACAGTTTGGTCTGATGGCTGTCTGTGATATGGGACATGTGTTTGTATGGCCATACACACATGTATGGCAAAATGGTACCATACAGTGGGGCAGCATGTAACATCGGATAGAAGGGGAGCTAGAACAATGACATCTACCACAGTCTGTACACAGGCTAAAGTACATATTAACAATACACACATTGCTGACATTCACCATCACTACAAAGACCTCAGTACTGTACAAACATCCACAGAATGTCCAGCTTATGTCATGAAATATAAACCCTACTGTACATGATGTGTAGCAATCTGATATATCACTGGCTTATCAGATATGATGACAGTATTTATGGTGTACAGCACATATGCACCACTTCATGCATGCCATGTGTACAAGGGTTGACAGAGGTGTAGCTGACAGCACATACACAGGGCCAGTATAGACATGTTGCTGTGATAACCTTATATATTTTCCATTGTAATGGTGTTTGTTGCAACATATGTCCTATGAGGGATATGAAGTCAGTAACTGTCACGGCCTTCACCATCTACAGACTGCAATCGTCACGCTACCTTCTGCATTCTACAGATAGATGCACTGTGGCTAACACATGAAACCATAGGCACAACACTGCCCAGTCTGCAGATGACCCTGCAGATGGGGATTCCTCATATACATGGAACTGACATGGCAGGTGTTGTGACATGTACAACAGGCATTCCCAGACAAACACTGTTAAACCAACATTACTCCAAATACAGTATAACAACACTTACAGTCTGTAGTCAGGTCAGGCACACCCCCCTCCTGTTTGTTGCCCTCTTTCCACAGTTTATGTTGTCAGAGGTAAATCCCCATTCCATCTGAGATGCTGTTTGCCAAACACCAGATCTAGTTCCTACTCACAGTGACTGAATAGGCCTAACACCACCATGATGTTCCTAGGTATTGGAGTGTGTTTCCATGTAATTGGCTATGGGATATTTACCACGGCTGTTACACATGCAGTCAGCTAGGGGAGGGCTGCAATTCTTGCAGAGGCCATCAGATGATCATGAGCATCACATAAAATACACATGCTGCTGCCTAAGCAAGGCAGGTGTGGGTCTCCATATCCATCAGAAAGGGAGTAGGGGAGGCAGACAGAGGCAAATACATGTCAGGGATGGGTGGGAGAGTAAAATTCAAGCATGTTGGTGTCATACACCTACCAGCACAGGGTATCAAACCCCCAACAACTATGTAGTGCTATCACAGTTTGATGCAGGTATTCGATGCACCACATGTGTTACTTGATGTGGGGCACTCAGAACATATATGTGAGGGTGAGTGACATCTGCAACAGGGATACGGTAGATATACAGTAGATGTCATACACATGCCTGTCTGCATGTACAGGTGCCAGCGTCAACACAGGCACACTCACACAGGGACGCACACACATTGACACATTTGGCATGGCCAGGAGTGCAACTCATCACTAGTGGGATTGCCACAACACATCAATGTGCAGGTATCACATGCACCACACGGGTCATACAGAGGCCATATGGGAAAAGAGTATGAGGAGGTGTCAGACATCAAACAGCATGGTTCAGTATGCCCTGGGGGTTGTAGTGAGTTTGGATGTGGACATACACACCATACAACACACACACACACACACACACACACACACACACACACACACACACACACACACACTCACACATGAACACACAAGGTGCCAGTTTTGACATGCATGGGTGCATGTCTACATGAGTGTGAGGTGGTCAACTGTACCAGCAGGCTATACAAGGGTAGGCAATGGGTATACCTTGGCATCAGGCCACATGACAATGGTCTGCATTGTGGCTCAGGCCTGTAGTTACTGCATGTGCCCACACAGGTAGGTATTGCATTCCCCATCCAGTCACCTGGGTGACTATTGTGTGTGGCCAATGCTGTACACCATATGCAATGTATGTGTTCCTTAGTCTATAACATTGATTGTGTCTGGGATGTGCACACCTCGCACATGCATGTACAGTGACATGTGGAACTGTACCTGGTTTGTCTGCCCCATTTTGTGAACACAGATTATCATCAGATGTGCCAGCCTTGCCCACCTGTGTCAGGAACTGGTAATGGACAGCAGGTTTACCCTGCACCTACATTGATACATTGATACATTGATAGCATGCCAACGGCATTCCTTGGTCAGTATCATCTGTCCATACAGGGCATGTTGTCAAGCATGGTATGTCCATTGTGAGTCACATTTGAAGGCACTACAGATGGTGCAAATGCCCATTGGGGAACATGGTGGAGGTGCACTGTCTGCATGTATGTGCATATTGGACAGATGGGCAGGGTGACATGCCCTCTGTAGCCCACTGCTATCACTGCATAGTTACTATCAGTGGCCAATATGCAGTGTACTACCCACATATTGGCTGTTGCTTAGGCATGTGTGTGAGTATGACACATGGGTTGAGTGTGTGCTCTGGGTAATAGTGGGGTTGCTAACTTCGATCGGCTGGCCTTGATGTCACATGTATGGGTATGGCTTTGCACCCCAGCTTCCCAGCTAATTTACATCTGTTATCCCTGTATGGTTGACATTGTGATATATAGTAGGGCCACCATAAAAAAAAATAAGCAAAACCCCCACACGTGCCACACACTCACCTAGACACAGGATACGAGTTACACACAAACACACACACCTGTCATGTCTGGGAGTAGAACACCTACCTAAGTAGTTTATTACACTACAACACTATGCTCCATGGACATTACTGGAGCACTTCTTCCTCAATGTGTATTTCACAGTGAGTGACATCAGCAGGATTACCAAAGTAGGGCATTTCAACTGTACTGCAAGTGACTAGCCTAAAATGCATTGCTCCCTACACAGACAGTGAGATACGCACAAAACATCCACAACTGGCATGTGTGAGTATATAACCCCTGACTGAGATCTATATCACACTACAGCTGGAGTTGTTATAGGACACAGCCCAGGGATTACTAGACACATCATTCCCCAAAGGTGTATTTCACACTGAATGACATCAGCAGGTTTACCAAAGTAGGGCATTTTAACTGTACTGTGAGTGACTAGCCTAAAATGCATTGCTCCCTACACAGATAGTGAGACACACAGAAAATATCCACAACAGACATGCTTGGGTATAGAACCCCTGAGCAAGGCCTATATCACATGACAGCATGTAGCAGGTATAGGTTGCACCAACAACTTTTTCCCCAAAGTTGTATTTCACAATGAATGACATCAGCAGGCTTGGCAAACTCTTCCTCAACTGGAGCACTTTCTGTGCAGAGTCTGCATGTCCTCCCTGTGGTTGAGTGAATTTTAAAGACATGCAGGTAGGTGCGTGTGTGTGCATGTGCCTTCTGTGAAGGTTGGGTTCCAGGCTAACAACTCGACACCATAAAAACTCCACTACCAATCTATCTGCGGACTGGTGATCCGCTGTGGTGACCCCTAATGGGAGAAGTCAAAAGATATATTTTTGTCACTCACCTTAATCAAGTATCCTGTTCTCATAGAACTGTATCATCTTGATGTTGTACACATAGATCCTGAAGCTAAACATTTCTTTTTGTGTTCAAACTATTTCTCTTTCAAAACTTTTCATATTCCTTCTACAGTTTTTCCACTGAATGCAACACTCTGTTTATTTTTATCTATTGCCTGTTTTGTTTCCATATAATCTGTTGTTAATTTTCTGAGCATTGGTTTAGTTGTCAGTTTGTCAGAATTATCTTGCAATGGGGGCGTGGCCAAGGATGAACACAGGATAGCAGCAGATTTCTTCAGCTCCACCAATTTCATTACACTGACAGGAATTAATTACTTAAAAAAATAATTTTTGAAGTAATTTTCTTTCTAAATATGTTTGTTTTATATAGTTCTTGAACTATATCTAAAAAAGAAAGGAAATCTTAACAATATTCCTGTCAGAAATCACTTTGGAAATTTTCCTGTCAGTTTATCAGTCTGAAATGAGTTCCAGTAAGACAAATTCTCAAGACTCCAGCATCAAGAAAGAACTTCAGTCTCTGATAATTATAATCCAGCAACTTACTGCTAAGATGGATAAAATGGATACTAAAATAGACACCTTCATAGAAAAAACTACAAAACAAATAGACTTGTTACATATAGACCTGCAACAACAGAGGATCCAGATGACAGGCATAGAAGAAGCTGTGAATGACATGGAAAATAGAATACAAGAAGAGGAAATCAACATTGAGTTTCTGCTGAAACAAAATACACATTTACAAACAAAGCTGGATGACCTGGAAAATAGATCTAGGTGCAATAACATTAGGATTTTTGTACTGCCAGAAAATATTGAAGGTAACAATATTACTTCTTTTTTAACAACATGGCTCCCTAAAACTTTAGACTTACCAGAAGCATTTTCTTTTGGTATAGAAAGAGCACATAGATCTATAGCTAATACTAACTCTAACAAAAACTATCCTAGATCAGTTATAGTTAGATTTCTATCATCTTTGATAAAGAGATGGTTCTTAAATCTGCTTGGGCTAAAGCTCCTGTTAAGATTAATGAGACAACTGTGCGTTTTGACAATGACTATTCTTCCATGGTAATAGCTAAAAGAAAAGTTTTTCTGCCACTAATAAGGGAACATAAAAAAGCACAGTTTAAAACATACCTTCTGTTTCCTGCCAAGCTTAAAATCTTCTTTCCTGATGGTCCTAAAATTTTCGATGACTTAGACTCTGCTTTACTGTTTATCAAAAAAATAAGATTTTGGATAAAATAGAAGAAATGGAATGGGCTAGTCCTTCATTAAAGAGACTGGCAACTGAAACTTCATGGAAGACTTCAGAGAAGAAGAAGAGACTAAAAAACAAATGATTTGTTCTATGTTTTTTTTTCTCTCATCATTTTATTTCATTATTAATCTTTCTAAATATAGTTCCTGCATTTCCAAGAAGCAACAAATATTTTGAAAAAGATTTAATCAAAGTTATTCTCTGTGTGCAAAGAAATGTTTTGTTTCATAACTAGTCAAAATACCTGGAGATTTAATGGCAAGTTGTGATTCAACTTGTTTCTCTTTCTGAAAAGGAGAAGTAAGGTCAGTAATTTAATACATTATTTTTCTTTATCTTTTTTTTTTTTCTTCTTCTTCTTTTCTTCTTTTCTTTGTTTAAACAATGACATTCTATTTAGATTATGTAGTGGGTAAAGGGTGGGGGAGGGCAGGGAGAGAAGAGTAATGAAAATATGATTAATAGAATAATAACATATTTATTCCTTGTAAAAAGTTTATATGTTCTTCAAATGCTATTCTTAATTATACTTTCTTGATTACACTGCTTATGCTTGTTTGTAAATAATCTGTCATGCTTTAACTAATAATAATTAGAACTAAATAATAGTAAATAATATGTTTTATTTTTAACTCTATTAATATAAACAGTAAGTAATATTCCATTGTATATACTTCTTATAGCTTTCTCTTACATTTTTTTTTATTTCTGCCTTACACCCTTTTACTTTCTACTATCTTTTTCTTTTCTTTATTAATATATAGAAATGCTTTTGATAATATAGACACAGTAAATAATAAGATTTGCATAAAAATTGAGTTGGGACAAAAATATTGAGTTTTATTACTTATTAATAATTTTGGGCTTAATTTCACTTACATAGAGGCTGTAATAACCTGTAAAATACATTGTGAAGGTTTTGTCATGTTTAGATGCATTTACACTGCTAAATGAATGTTTGGCACTAGTTTTTAATAAGTTTCCCACCAAAATGTTAAGAGAGACAATCTGGGATGTGGGCTGTCTCATGCACAGTGTCCATGAGCTACTTCAAAAGCTTCAACTCTCAGAATTCTCACAGAGAAGCTGAAAGCAGCTAGTCTCACCTTTGACCTAGATATCACACTGACACATCACAGATTCAGCAATGACACTCTACCAGGAAATAGAAATGATACAAATGCGACTATGTGAAGGAAAATGAACTCTTTAACATCTAAATGTGAGTTATTTTATATAATTACTTAAATATCTATGTTATAATTCATAAAATATGTCAGTTATAATGAGTTTAAATGATACAGTTTCTTGTAGTAAGTAAATGTCTTATTTTAGAAGGCATAGAAAATGAAACATTTATTCAAGTGTTTTTGAAAATCTATTTAACAGCAGCTTAATAATCTGTGTTAAAAACTTATGTTCCAAACATATACATTACTATAACTCATTTAATTCATCTGATTGACAAGCATAAATAATTTTATAACTCTATATTGGAAGAAATTGTCATGTGATATATTTTAAAGCAGTAGTATAGCATGGTTGTAAAATCTGGTTACTAAAATGTGTTTGCTGTGCATTATTTTGTATAAAGCAGACAGATTTATTGTAGGGACAGCAAGTAAGATGGTGCTCAGTAAGGACACAACTCAGTGAGATCAGATATATATGTATATATATATATATATATATATGTGTGTGTGTGTGTGTGTGTGTGTGTGTGTGTGTGTGTATGTGTGTGTGTGTGTGTGTGTGTGTGTATGCATATGTATATATATATATATATATATATATATATATATATGTGTATATGTGTGTGTGTGTGTGTGTGTGTGTGTGTGTGTGTGTGTGTGTATGTATATATATATATATATATGTGTGTGTGTGTGTGTGTGTGTGTGTGTGTGTGTGTGTGTGTGTATATATATATATATATATATATATATATATATATGTGTGTGTGTGTGTGTGTATGTGTGTGTGTGTGTATATATATATATATATATATATATATATATATATATATATATATATATATATATATATATATGTGTGTGTGTGTGTGTGTAAGTATATATGTATATGAGTGTTTCTGAGAATCTGCATAACTATGCAGTATGATTTATAACAATTTCTATGAATACAATATTTTATTCTATTGACAATAATGAGTTTGAGTAAATGCTCATATGCAAGCAATTCAATGTTTTTTTTGGAAGCTGTTAATTGCATTTACATGACAGAAAATAGATGCATCTTAATATATGTAATGTCTGAATCATATTAGCCAAAGTTTTTGATTTAAATGAGTGTTAGAACTTATTTTTCTCTCCTCTTGATTTCTAACATCAAGATTATTTGAATGCCATTTGAATACAAGTGTTTTATATTACATGGATGTATATAGTAGTATGAACAGTTAAAAAAAAAAAAAAAAGGTTTATTTTAGTTTATATGATGCTGTTTTACCAAATGTGTAATCTTGTCTTGCTAGATAATTGAATTGACAACTGTTAACCTCAGTTAAATATAACAAGTATTAAATTGATAAGGTGGTAGCTGAGGTACTGCTGCTTAGGGTAGGGGGTTAACTTGAGTGGGAAATACTACTCTAAGTTAGAGTTTATAACTCCAGGCTGGATGCAAGGTTTAATCCTGACATTATTTTCATTTGTTCATTGTTATTTGTATATAGTTTGGACATCCACAATATATTTTGTACATTCATTGTCACTACAAACAAAATTGAATCCTATACAAAATCCCATAAGAGATTCAATAAATACAGCTATATTTAAAGCTACACCTAAAGGAGGAGATGTAACATTACTTATCTTGTCATTTGTTATTTTGATCATAAGATTCTTAAGTTTTAAAAATGCCAAATGACATCTTTAAAAGGAATTTGTTTAAACATTAATGGATTGAATAATCCATGTAAAAGGGCAAGCCTAATAAGATACATTAATTTACATAAGGCCAACTTAGTCTTCCTGCAAGAAACCCATCTCTTGAAAAAAGATATTGATAAACTAGCCACAAACAAATATACAGTATTGGTTAGTTCAGAGCACACTCAGAAAAAGAGGAGTGGCTATTTTATGGAATAAAAGTATGCCCATTCCTAAAACCATTAAGTCTTATCAGGATGACAAAGGAATGTTTTGTATGGTTACAATACAAATTAATGGGAAGACTTACACTTTAATTAATGTATATTGGATACCTGGAATTGGTATTAATACAGTGAAACATCATCTTGATAAGATCATATCATTCTCTATAGGAGATATTATTTTAGCTGGTGACTTTAATTGTATACTACATGAAAGTGATACCACCACTATAGGGAAAAGAAGAATTACATCTAATGCAAAACATTTAAATGATTTTGCTAATTCTTATCATTTGAATGATATTAATAATCAGATAGATTCAAAATCATTACCATACACCCTTTTTTCTAACAGATACAAAACTTATTCAAAAATAGATAGGGTCTTTATTTCTAACCAGATGGTAACCGATTTAATTAATTCCAAAATCATTTCATGTCCTATATCTGATCATAATTCAATTGTTTTTGAATTCATGATAAAAAATACTCATAATGTTGAGATCAAAAGGATACCAGCATACTTAACTCAACTAAAAGACTATAAAGAATATATACTTTCAGAAGTAAAACATTTTTTAGACATAAATAATACTCCTGAAGTCTCCATTGTTTATGTTTGGGATTCCTTAAAATCATATCTATATGGACAAAGTATCAGATGGTATAATAATAAAAGGAAATCTTGGGATAAGGAATTGTTAGATATTCAAAGTAAATTAGACTCTTATAAACATAATAATAAAGAAAATATTATGGACAAGAAAGTTATTGAAGAAATAAACAAACTAAATGAGAAATACAAAGAAATTTTAACTCATAAAGTTAAAATAACTTTAGAGAAATACAAGTTTTGTCTTATTCAATAAGCCCCAAATACTTGCATAGACTTAAAAATAAAACAAAAGGTTAAATAAACAAAACCATATCAAAGAAATCTTTTCTCTAAGGAAAAGAAGAATGTTTCTAGTATACCAGAAATACTAGATGAATTTAGAAATCACTTTCACAAAATTAACCATAATAACATTAACATGGAACCTAAAGATAAAATAAAGGAGTTTATAACCACAAACATGAATAAAAAGCTTAATAAACAACAGATTAAACTATTGGACAAAAGTATTTCATATACAGAGGTTATTACACAAATAAATAAGCTTAAATCAAACAAAGCACCGGGTAATGATGGTATTATACCAGAGATATATAAAATCCTTTCTAAAAGTACATATTCATTAATACATAAGGTTTTTATTTTGGCCCAAACTGAGTTAATAACCCCCCCCATCTTGGCAATATACATTTATTTCGCCAATTTTAAAACCTAATAAAGATCCAACTAGATGTTCTTCATATCGGCCCATCTCATTACTTAATGTTGATTATAAAATGTTTATGAGTATCTTTGCTGATAGATTGAAGACAATCATTCCCGGCATTATAGATATAGATCAGACAGGCTTCATTGTAAATAGAAATACTTTTGATAATATAAGAAGAACTTTAACATTAATAGATTTTGCAAATAGGAAAAAGAAAGATTTAACACTTATTAGTCTTGATATAAGTTCAGCATTTGATTCAGTGAGTTGGGACTATCTGTTTACCTTAATGAAGTGCACAAACTTCTCAGATGCATTTGTAAATCTAATTGAGCATTTATACAAAGGAACGTTGGCTTATATTAAGGTAGGAACATATGTTTCACAAAAATACCCATTCTTAAAGGTACAAAACAAGGATGTCCACTTTCTCCACTATTATTCACTTTAGTAATGGAGCCTTGGGCTAATTTGATCAGAAACAGTAATGACATAGAGGGTTTTGAAATAGATGAAAATACAACATCCAAAATCCAACTTTTGCAGATGATGTTCTAATTACATCAGCAGGATCTAATTCTTCTATGCAGTCTCTATTTGATAACATGATGAATTTTAAAAGTATTTCTGGTTTAACATTCAATGAAGAAAAAACTAAAATACTACCTATATATACACGAAAAAATATTCTCATTAGTGATTTTACTAAATATGTACCCAATTCAGGTCAGATAACTTATTTAGGTATAATACTATCTAAAGATATTAAATCTATTATATATAATAATTATAATACCTGTTTTCTTAATATACAAAATCTTTTTAATACCTGGAATAATATGTTTTTTACTATGGAGGAGAGACTTACAATTATTAAAATGATAGTATTCCCCAAGATTTTATGCTTAATACAATCAATAATACTTCCACCTACAAAAATAATTATCAAGAAACTGAATACACTAATGTTAAATTTCCTATGGGCACCTAATAGACCTAGGATTGCATTAAAAAAACATACTAATAGCTGGTCTCAAGGGGGTATTTCTTTTCCAGACTTTAATTTATATACTATCTCTTCTATTGTAAAAGTTATTACTTTATTAATAGATCAGTCATATGTCGCAAAATGGAAAGATTATTGGGAGCTAATTAGTATGCACTTCATGACAATCTCCTTAACACATAAAAATATGATTGTAAATAACTCCATGTTATGGTTACTAAAGGAATTTTGTACTTCACCTATTACACCTAAACATAAGGTTTGTTACCCATTAAATATTATTATTAGTTATCGTAACTTTATATTCATGCACCCTAAGTATAGGGAATGGAATTTTATTGTATTCCCTATAATGTATACTCAGGGTATGCTTTTGTCATCTACTTCTGAAGGAACTCATTTAGCTATAGATAATGATCTAAAGTACTGGTATCAGTTGATATCTGATAATAAAGTTAAAAATTTAGACTTCTTAAAACAAGAATTTGATCTAAGAAAAACTTGCTGGTTAGAGGTTCAGACCTTTAGACAACATCTCATTAATAAAATAGATCTAATGTCTATAACAGTTAAAGAATCTATTCCAACACTGATTGATTACTTGATATTAAATTTACAACATAAAGTTTCTGATAAAGGTAAACTTTCATACATACATAAAATTATCAGACAAGAAACTTTTTACAGTGTAGATTCATACTGGAATTATTTCACTTCTATTAATGGGGACCCACCAAATCAACAAGATAAACAATATATATTGGAATCAGCTTGTAGAACCACGTCTTCCATTGTCTGGAGACTTTATACATGGAAATTTTTACATAGATCTTTTTATACACCTTCGATGATGAATAAAATAAATAATAAAGATAATTTATGTAAGAGATGTAATGTAGAAATTAATGCTGACTGGGCTCATATGTTTTATGACTGTATAAAATTGAAAGAATACTGGAAGTCAATTAATGAATTTTTGCAGGCTCATTTTACAGATAATTTCATTATTTCTAAATCTCTTATATAATTCAACACACCTGTACCTCAAAGTGTTAAAAAGGTTAAGCTTCCCTTGTTATGGTCTATTCTAGCAGTGGCTAGGAAAATAATAACTAGAAATTGGATTTCAGATACACCTCCTTCGTTCAATGAATTTAAAAATGTTATGAATATAGTGTGCCATATGGAAATAAACACAATTAGGACAAGAACAAATAGAAAAACATCTTATTATATTGTATGGGATAATTTACAAAATTTGTTAAAACAATTTTAATTTCAATAGCATGGTATTTTAGTTTAATTAATTGATCTGATTGTAGTGGATGTCTTTGTAAATACTTTAGTTGTTTTGTTGAATATTATAATAATACCTATTTTTAATTACTTGTATAAAATTGTTATGATATTTCTCTTATATGTTAAAACAATAAACCTGTTTTGAAAAAAAAAAGAATTATCTTGCAACCAATTAATCCCATGATCACTAAACATCAACAGTGGTAAACCTGACATGAAGTTACAATAATTTCTTTAGGAACACAACAATGTGTAGCATGTTTAGGTCCCTGGTAAACTTTTTCACAATCTGAAACAATTGTTGTTCCTGAACATACTTTGTGAATTATTTCTTGACTATTGTTGTTGAATCAATTATTACTTTAGTCTTTTTCTGGTAAACGTAAGTCCCCAGCCACAATTATTCATCTCTCCTGTGTTTCATGCAATAAATGTATGAATTCTTCTAGGTCATCAGCACTTGACACTGGTGGTCTATACACTCCAGCAATTGTTATATGTTCCAGGGTTTTCTTTATTGTCACAGTTACACAATGTATAGTATATGTGCTGTCACTGAACATGCAATAATTACAGGTGTCATAACTATCTTTAATCCCTATCATAACACTTCCACCTGATGTTTTTTTAGAATGTCTGTTACAGTAGAAACATTTATACTGAGACAGAACTGGTTTTCAGTCATTGTTCTTTAACCATGTTTCATAAACAATAACAGCATTAATTTTGCGTGAATGCAGCAAATTTCCATTAAAAACTGTATTATTAATGCTCTTAACTTTAATAACCATCAAAGAAGCATTTGAAGCTACATCTGTGAACTGTTAAATTTTCAGCCTGACAAAAATTTTCATCTTTGATCATCCCAAGTGCATGCTATCCTGTCTGACAAAGTGTGCCCCAAATTAGGCTTGGATGCGCTACACACTTGTATTTTTTCATAACAGGGAATTTTTTTCATGTAGGTATTTCCCCAAAAAATCTTTTCCTTAAAGGTAACCTGACTGTCTTTTCTATATGTGATTTGTGAAGAGTATGTCCTAACACCTGTACAAGCTTTGCTAAGATGGCTAAGTTCCTTACTAACAATCAAAGAGAACTTTTGGATGAGATCATTTGTATTGACATGAATGAATACAGATTCATACTTCCTTACATTAAGGCATTCTAAGGCCTGTCTCACTTCATTAGTTTTTGTTCCTGGTAAGTATAAAAGTATTTGGGCTTCATTATCTTTTCTGGAAATATATGTATCAGTTCATCTAATAATTGAATCTCTGATTACAAGAATATCTTTTCTGACTGGCACTGAAGAATCTGTAACTTCTAATTCAGTAAAATCTGCCATATCAGTTGTTACAAAGGAATGATCTTTATCACCATTAGTCTTATTAATCCTACTGTTTTCATTGTGTATTACATTTGCAAGCATACAAGTCTCATCCAGGTGGCTTTGTACATCCACAGCTTGCATCATGCTATCAATGTCTTTCTTTCTTTTTTTTTCTTACATTAATCTTCTTCAGTCCTTCCATGTTCAGTTTTGATTTCATCCTTTTCACCTGCCCCCTTGCCCTTTTTTACCTTCTGTTTTGGAAAATTATGCCTTTCTCTGTAGACTGAAGGCTTTCTGACAGAAAAGTGTTATCTCTGTATTTTGTTTGTTACATAATAAAGCAGTGTCCTTTTTAGTATGTATTCTCTTTGCTTTACAGACGTTTATCAGATTTTTTATTCCTTGTTATTTATTGTGAACTTCTTCCTTTCTTTTTTTTTTTATTTTCTTCCATACACTCTGAATCGTCAGATTGCTGAATACCTGTACCCAGAATTCTAAGGTTGCCCGTGGTATTATCTTGTTCAACAGGGGATGAGAGATCTTTAGACAATAGACACTTCCTTTAATAAATGTGTTCTATTTGCTGTTTGTCTAACATTATTTATCTCATCAGTCCAGTCATTAATATATGTAACAACAGTTCTCCAAGTTGTGCCAATTACACAAGTGCAATCATCATCATTAGGTCTACATTTACTATAATAATGGTAAGCAAATTATCCAACTTTTGACATGAGGAACACAGATCATCAGTGTTATCAGGTGTTACATTTAAATATACATATCATTTAGTACACTGTACAACATACTTGTGATTTAACAAATCATTAATGACAAACGCATTTAAGGAATCCATATTCAGCTGCAAATGAATAAACAATTCTAAAAGAAAAGAATTTTCAAAATCAGTTACTACAGAATTCAAAGAGAATTTAATGTCTGAGAAAAATCACATAAACAATCGACAACTGAATATTAAATTAAGTACAGAAATGTTATTGTTCTGACTGTACAAGGTGTGAAAGTCACACAAAAGCTGGAATTCCTTTAGATCATGCACAGATATGCAGAGTAGCTATTGCTCGCAGTCACACCTCTTTTTAGCAGTAAAGATAAAAAAAATCACAAGCAAGCGCAGGATTGTTTAGATAAGCTGATGATCTAGATCATAACCTAAGGTTTTATTTGTCATATCACTTTATTTGATGGGCAGTAGTGCAGATTGTGAGACCATAGCTCTAAGCATCATATATTAAATGGTAGCCTTAGTTAGGATTACATACCAATTTTATCACACCCTTAATGTAACACCACAGTGCCTAACAGGTTAGAACATTATCCTCAGGATATCTGCCAGCCATTAGTAATTTTATAGTTGTATGCCTGCAATTTTGTGGCAAGCACTAACACTTGTTCCTTTTTACAAAGGGTTTACACAACACACATATGTGTAGAGGTTATGCATTTGAAAATGCTCATAGGGATGTCATTTTGATTAGGCCTGCTTCTCATCCTTCTTTTTCTTTACACTAAGAGCTATGTCACTCAGTGCTACTTTGAAAAGATGGCTTCATAGTCCAATACAATGCTACTAGAATGGGTGGCAGTCAGAGGGTAGGAAGTTACTTTACTCATTAAACCCATTGTCATTTTCTCAGTTGCCACTGATCCTGGCAGTATGACCATTAGTGAAGTGGCTCTTGGAAGTTTACAATGCATTTATTTATAATGCAGCATTAGGGGTGGATATTTTTCTTATGGGTATATGCTGTTCTATGCTTTAGTCAAATGCAGAGTTGGATCACACAATGGTTGAAGTTGTGGAGGGAAAAGAGATTTTGTCATACATATTTGGACAAGAATGTATTCTATTAGTTCCTTTTTGGACATCAGGTTAATGGGACACAATATTCTGTCATGGAAAATCAATGGTTAAGTCAACCCACTGAAGAGTATTAGAGTGTATAAGCATCTCTAAACTGTGTGACTGTATTTAGTTTAATTACTGGAGATGCATTTGGGATTTGAGGAGTACATGAAGATGAGCGGGAGAGATTATAGAGTAGAGGTTTCCTTGTACTACCAAGGGTGATAGCATTCGGTGTATTCATGTTGATTTGATCATGGTCATCCCACTTAAGTTATTTGAATCTTGGCATGATAACCAGGTACATTGCTTGGGATTAGGTAGCTGAGAGAAGTCAGAGGTCATCATTTTTGATCAAAAAATGTCTTACCCTTGTTCATGTCTGTCAGGAACAAGATAATGGCAACACAATTTGGCAGAGATTTAAAATAATAAGTAGCCAGGCCAACAATCCACTTAAGCTGTTTATTAGTGTTAGGCTTGGACCAGTTTTGTACTGCTTAAATGTTCTCACTTTGTGATTTCTTTACTCCTCAGCCTGTTACAAAACCCAGACATTAATTATTTCCCATGCCTAACTTGCACCTAGGCAGGACTGCAATCACTACAGTATGATGTGGGTAATATAAAATGGACTGAACATTAGGAAGATGACTTTTCCAGTCTTCAGAAAATGCTACTTGGTCATCTAGGGAGGCAGATAGCCATTGGGTGGTATGAACATTAGCTCTAGGTGATTGTCATTATTGAGTGACATCCCCACCCTATATGCAAAAATGGGAAAGTGAGTTGTCGATAGATGGACAGATCTAGGTAGGCAGCTGTATTCCCTTTATTGGGTCTAAAAACTTTGCTTTTTAGTCTTTTGGATGTTGTAGACAAACTATTAAAGCCAAAACACACGACTCTGTGATGGAAGAGTCCATATGGTGTGGAAAATTCCATTTACCTTAGCTTCTGAGGTTTCTGGAATTTGCCAGCCACCTTTACTTAGGTCCAAAGTTAGTGGAGTTACATTTAGATATTTAATTTTATTTTAGGAAGTCATTACAAAACCTTATAGACTCCTAAGGCACAGGATGAAGTGCAATGAGGCTTTTCCACTTACTTTGGGATTCTGGTATTTTCTATAGTCTCAAATTAACTTTCTCACCCATCACAGTTTCTGCATTATGCTGGATTAAACTTGTGTGAAGCAGCTATGAAAATATGTCTTTATTACTGACAAAAAAACTTAACTTTTTCTCTGGGAAACATAGCTTCTCATCTATTATGACTTCAGGATATACTGAAGTAGGAGCTTAATTCTTTTCATTGTATACTATAGAAACTTTAGTTTCTCTCCAAGGCTTCAGAACATTTGTGTAGTATTACTGCTCTGTTTTTTTTTTTTTTTTTGGGGGGGGGGGGTATTTCACCCTATAATTTAATTCACTTTTTTCTCCCACAATTTCAAAATCACCTTGCCACTTTGCAATGAAATTATTTTCAGCAGTGGAAATGAAAACAAGTACTTTATCTACTGGTATGACTTACCTGAGATGAGTGTTTTTGTTATATGCCTTCTGGTGTGTCACTTGTGTTCTCTGTCTTCATTATAGTTCTTAACCTGACTTGCAAGACAGTAAAATGCTCTACCACTCTTTTAAAGTATTTTCCTTCTCACTTGTTTCGCTTACTATATCTAGTAAGCCTTGTTGATATCTGCTTTATAGCATTTCAAATTCATGGATCTTTTTGAGGTTTGGGAAGTTTCTTTACAGCAATGGTAAAGATAAGGAAAGAGCTGGTCTCAATTCTACAGCATTTCATAACAGACACTTTATCAAAACATGTAATTTAGTGCATTTGTTTGAGTATGCTATACTAATGTCATTAGCTATTTCATTTGAAAAAAAAATAGTATAGTTCATACATTACTCTGTCCACAAATGGGGTACCTTGATCATTAAGAATTGTTTGTGAAATATCTGCTCTAAAAAAAGGGCTACATTTTTTTTGCTATGGACTTTGCATTAACTACCCATAGGAATAATCACTATGGAATTTTTTTCCTTAATCAACAATGCACATGACATACTGATAGCCCTTACACAATTTATAGGTGGACCTATGATGTCCATGGTTATTTGTTTAAATGGGACTTCAGCAATAGATAAGGGCATCAAAGAGTTTTAAAACTGGAATTGATGATGCCCTTTGACATCTTCTATGTGCTTTGTAACACCAGATCAGTAACATATGAGCAAAATCCTAGCTGTTGACTTATTCGTTCCAAATCACCACCCAAATATAATGGATGTTTCAAAAGGCCTTGCAACTCATAATTGGCATTAGCACAGTAACTGTTCTTTTTCTTTGGTTACACTGAAAAGCAATTAATTGTTTCATTAAAAATATGGGTACGAAATGGTGATGTTCTGTTCCTTTGTTTCTGCATTTACTCTTACTATATATTGTCTGACTCTAGTTATACTATTGTCTTCTCATTTGAGTCATCTTGAAAATGACAAAGATTACTGGTTTAGCCAAGTCAGCACTATTTCCATCAGTAATTGGCTATGAAATGAAGGCCATGTGTATTCTTCTTCTACAAATAATGGTACATATTTCTCACCTTCATCTAGATCATCCACTATAAACAAGGAAATATTGCAAACAACTGTGTAGTATGGAAAAGCTTACAACTCTGATGAAGCTCTGCTTTCCCTTTTTTTCTGAGATTCACCTGTCTCCTCCTCGGTTTTTATGCCTTTTTCCCTTTTCCCTTTTTTTTTCTCCCTGGGCCTCTGCTGAAGAAGGACCTGTGTCCAGTCCAGCTTTCTGAGTAAACAAATGTAAAATAAATAATAAATAAAATGTTTACACCTTTTCCCAGTACAATATACTTTTATCATTCTCTTTTGGCAAGGCTATCATACCTACTTAACTTTCCCATTCAAAGCCAATTGTTTTCTATGCCCTCTAGTCCTCCTACTTGTGTCATAGGCTACTCCCATGAATCTCCATGTACACATAGTATTGCATTTTTATGTTTACTAGTTGTTTTATGCTTACAGACATATCATGATCTAATTACTGTAATCATGTACCCTAAATTTAGCACACAGGAATCTCCTTCCCTTCCACTCTAATAGGACATTTAACAAGTTTGATAACAGCACAGTGTCAAAAAGCAGACTCTGCAGTTCTTCTTGTTAAAAATTCAGTATTGTTACATTCCATATGCACATTTTTGTGTACAGCATATTGGCTAATTCTAACAATTTGTTTTTCAGGTGCAGTGTTGTAATTAAATGTGCAGTATTTTGCTGTGTGCCCTTTTATATAGCATTTAAAAGAAACCTTCTCAGACGGTAGCATATTTTCTAAGCCAGACAAGTAAGTGATTGCTGTTTATCTGACTAACAACACCATGAAGACAGTTCACTGAATGACAAATTTTCAGCCATTATGAAATGTGCACTTTTCCCTACTTGTGCACAGCCACAAAGTTTAGCATATAACTCAAGACATGTGGGTGGGAGCTCTCTACCCAAATGGGTTGTAGGTAGGCTTACCTTCCACTTAAAAATCTTTTTGTTTGCTTTGCTTTGCCAAAAGTGACTTTCTGTGACCTGATGTTGCAGTATTGTCCATCAGCGTTATTTTTTAATGGGTCATCCAGAACCCATTTTTCTTATTTTCTGGCAAAAGAACCATTTTTAACAGAAGGCCTAATGCTATACTTTGGTGCATGAAACACTGACTGGGTTTGTAAATTCATTTAATAGATGTTCTAGTAAACCAATTAGCTGCTCAGGGGATTTAGTGTTATTCTGGACTACCCATTTCCTTAGGTTGCTGAGGAATGCCCATTTTAAATTTATCTGCTACCAAGATTTCTAGAAATGTACTTACTTTATTTACATGATGTTCTAGCTACAATTTTAAAATATCCATTGCATCAGCCATCTGTATCCTTACTGGTCTGTCTGTACTGTACAACCATTTGTGAAATTTAAGCCAGGTGAAGCACCAACCTGAAATAGAACTTTTCCAGTTTTTGATAGTTGCTTGCATCAGCATCTTAAAGGTCTAGGTGAGCTTTTAAAGAATAATCAGTTATATGTGTAGATAGTATTCTGGTCTATTCAACTTGAGGTCCATTTTCTGTGGCCGCATATCTTTCAAATGCTACCGGACATAACCTTCCATATCATCTCATCTTCTAAGCTTTTCAGTGGTTTATCTGTTACCATAACTTCTCATGAAGTGGATGGTTGTCTTATTACATTGGATATCTGTTATCGAAGATGTAGCAGTTGATGGTCAGTGTTGGCACTTCTTTCTAGGAGTCTTTCTTATAGGCAGAGCCGCTGTTGGTCAGTGACTGCACTATTTTTTCCTGAAGATCTATAGTAAAGTCATTAAAGCTTTATTAGAATTTACTAAAGCACCAGTTTAATTTGCCCTACTAAGCCCAGCAGCAATTCTTTTTGACAAATATGTGGTACCATTTTTTGTATAGAAAACTCTTCATTTCCTTGCATACACTGGTATTTCCAAGACAATAATCTTACATGCAGATGTTACTAATGCATTGATATATACTTAAAATGCAAACCAGATGGTACAGCATTCATTTTTACATGGGTTTGAATGCTTAGTCAGGTATCCACGACTCCCTTTTTACTCTCTATCTCTCTTTCTTTTTCATTCATTCATTCATTCATTCATTCATTCATTCATTCATTCATTCATTCATATTCACTCTCTTTGTCTCTCTCTCTCCTGTGTGCTCCATAAACATAACTAGCACTAATGAATGATAAACTCCTTGATATACCTCAATCATAATTCAGTGGTTATCAGGAAGGTAACATGCACACCTCCCTGCCAATACATTTCTTGTATTGAAGACAATGATTTGCCTTATGTGACCTCAATAAAAATGTTTTTTTTTATTTTGATAGGTGTTATCCAGTATGAGAAGGAGAAAAAGTACAACTGAATACTAAACAGCATATGGGAAAAAAACAAGAATGTTTGATTTCACACCTTGACTTACTTATATCACAGAGAAGAGAGGGAAATATGTCTTTAATTGTACTTAAATGCTGCAGTACTAAGTTACAGAGCTACTGCTTTTATCATTGCACCGATGAACATTACATTGCATTAGATTTTCATGTGAATAACCACTTATTTTAAGTTTTTGAAGTGAAATACACTGATTAAGTGTTTCTTGTTGTTCATTACTAAGTCATTGATATATCCTGGACAGAGGGATAATCTGATGCATTTGTCAGCAATGGGTCAAAACAGGTCAAGCATTCCATTTTAGTATGAGGAGACAGACGAGGGAAAGGTTTTGTTTTAACAGTGACCACTAAATAATTTGTCTTAGACTCCCAGTGATGTATTACAGTTGTATTAGTGTAGCAATCTTAAGAGCTTAAGTAGGAGTGATGGTATGTAGGCTAAGGAAGAGGTGAGAATGACGTGTGCAATTAGTTAGAGCAGTGCTATTCTGTCTTGCATGTTCTCCCTAAAATAACAATGATGTCACACCAGTTGGAAACAGAAGTACTTTTCCTTTTTCATACTGTGCCAGAATACACATGCCGCTGGACATTGACAATACTCTGCTGAGATTAACCAGATTTTCTTAACTTTGATTTTTTTCAGTCATATTGAATACAAATGGAGGTCTAAGTAATTGGATTCTTCTCCGTAATAACTTTTGTAAGACAAATAACAATGTGTACCTTTCATGTCATTTAGGGATTTCTGTAATGGCTTGACTTACTCTTCTATATTCAGTGATTTAAAGGACTTGCTAATAAACCAAATAGAGATGCAAAATGTATGAATGGATGGATACCGGTTAGAGAAAGTTATAGAGCAGAATTTCTCTTACTTGTATTAACATGTTGTACGTAAGACAATGAATTATCACTTGACATCCTTCACTTCTCATAAACTATCTCCCTTCTAACTTAATGTTAACATACATGCAGTCATAAAACTTGGACTTTCATAAGCCAAACATAAGAAACCCACATCAGACTCTAGTTAACTTTATGCATTTTTAGGATCCATTATCTTCTCAGATAACCCCATGAATGTGGCCTATCAATGTTCATCCTTACTTTGGAATCTTCCCTAGCAATTAAAGCAATTTTTCAAAGATATTTTTTTTGAGCAAAACTCAGCCAGTGCAAATTAAAGTAAGGTGAAGGGAAGATAGAATACCAAAGCAGACTGCACATTATCAATACAGCAGGACAATATAATATAGTCATTATCTTTAATAATACCCGATACCCTCCCCATAACTTTCCCAGATTTTGGCTAGTAATCAATACGGTAAACAAAATGACAAGTGGAAAATTAATAGGAGGTATACATAGACTGAAAGAGAGATCATAAAATATTTGCCAGATGAGGCTAAAAGTGATTCAAAGTTGAAAAGGCTGTATTTTTATTTTCCATGATAAAGCAAAAGCCTTATATAAACCTTCTAATTTAGTATGAGGTACTATGTATCAAGACTGTATCTAGGTAGTTTAGTCCTAGGACAATGTTTTGTCATTTTGTGCTCCACCTTTGCCCTGCCCTCAGCACCATGCCATTCTTTTTTGAGACCACGAGCTGCCACCAAAGTCCAAACTCCCATTGAACTACCCAGGTAATGACCCGCCATCCGTGGCTGCAGTCTAGGTTCTGTGGAGTGTATCTGATACCATTCTAAATAATGTGTGTGTATGATAAAGTGAGGAGTATGCTGGGTTTTGACTGACCATGTTGAAGACAGTTAGGGTCAGAAGCAAGGAGAAGTTATTATGCTGCAAACAGTGCTCACACGTTCTAGTCTGTTCATAACAATTCAGACTAGCGTGCTATGCACACACATCAGAAGAATGCCAACTTTTGACAATAAGCAATTTCAGCACTACTTCTGATTGCACCAACTACTGCAACAGTGTTCTGTGCTGGGCAAATGTCGTCCTTTCCTCTCAAAGATCATTTCAGTGCGGATGAGTCTGTTTTTGTTTACAGTAAACATAAATATAAAACAATGATTTTTTTTTTTATTTAAACCACATCATATAATGCAAAAGGTCAATGCTATTGCAGCAGTATATAAAATCAGTACCTTTTACACTCAACGCACCTGTAGTGTTGTAATGACTTTGATAGTAGCAGTGCCCTTCTGTTTTACTGTAACCAGTTTACAATGATCTGTGCTCATATAAACACTACCTGCTATATTCAATATTTCTTGAATTTACAAAAGCTGTATACACTTGCTAAAAAACACCTATGTACAGGTAGCAATGTCTTCATCCTTGAGGCAGCCATCCTTGCTGGAATATCACCAAGTCTGTCTATTCCAACGGTGTGATTATGAACAAACCCAAGACTTATATTTTTTCAAAAAAAAGCTGTGAAAATGAAAATTACTGTTTCCATATGTTTCTGTTATGTTCATTTACTCATATAGTCACTAATAACAATCACATACTCAAAAGGCAACAGATTGGAGGATGTCACCCTACCCACTGCAACCAGTACCCACATTTTTAGGGGAATTCAAGGATATGATCACTCTTATTATGCATAAGGGAGCATGGGACAGACAGCGACATTGAAGCAAGCTAGGCATGCATATTATTTGCCTTAGTTCTTTGATTTAATTCAACTATTTTATGATGAATAAATAAGTAATTTCTAATTTGGCATACCTACAATCTGACATAACGTGGCTGGGAACAATGAATAGTGCTGAAATTCATAGATGGTAATATAAATCTGATGAGATAGTCATCTACTTCCTGTGCGGTATTATTTAATCATAATCACCATAATGCAGTTAACTTCAGCACTGTCCTTTCCCATTCCAATGAAGTAAGATGTAATCATAATCACTGAAATGTAGCTAGGTGCAACTGTGGCCCATGTATTTTGGGGAGGCATATTCCAATGATATCATATTAACTGGATCTCCTTGAATACAAGTTCATAGTATTTTCTAACCATGAGGCCTAGAAAAATGTAAATTCCTCAATTGCTGTAAAGCACTGTCTGTTTAACTGAGGTGCTTAAGATCACACAGAAGGCAAATGGAAGCTGAGGTAATCAAACCCAGGACAAAAAGAAGCAGTTTGTTAACAACTAATAGCCTTAATCCTCTTTGCTAACTGGGAAATTATTGCAGCTATTAGTCTGTAAAGAAAATAAGCCAGTGCACATACAGTCTATGCACAGGAAAATATCACAACATTAAAGAGTCACTGGTTATTTTAATATTCTGTTACGCCCTATTCTTTACTGCAGCCATGTGCAAAAGTAGAGAATTCACCAATGAGCAATACTGTGCAATATGTAGTGACATTAACAGTCAAACACATCTTACTCCATATCTTTGAAAAATGTCAATTGACTCATTCCATACATTGGAGAAAAAACAATACAATATACTGTCGCTATTACTGTCTAATAATTTCTGCAGAAGTCTTGCATTAAAGAGTATCTTTGGAATATCAGCAAGTCTGTCTATTCCAACGGTGTGAATATGAACAAAACCAAAACTTATATTTTTTTCAAAAAAAAGCTCTGAAAATGAAAATTACTGTTTCCATATCTGTTGTGTTCATTTACTCATATAGTCACTAATATCAATCACATATTCAAAAGGCAACAGATTGGAGGATGTCATCCTACCCACTGCAGCCAGTACCCAATTTTTTTAGGGAAATTCAAGGACATGATCACTATTATTATGCATAAGGGAGCATGGGACAGCCAGCAACATTGAAGCAAGCTAGGCATGCATATTATCTGCCTTAGTTCTTTGATTTAATTCAACTATTTTATGATGAATAAATAAGTAATTTCTAATTTGGCATGCCTACAATCTGACATAAAGTGGAATTGCCCCATTTACCTTGCCCTTCTTATGACTCTGCTATGCATTAAGCCATAAAAAGTAAACTTGGTTTACACTGCAGCATAAACTAATTAGTGACACAGAGTAACAGTGATCTAGCCTGGGAATTTACCCATCAAGATTTGTATGCTGAACGGTGTTCCATAACGTATTTTTAATGAAAGACAGTTAAAAGTCTTATGCAATTACACATGATAATGGAGATTCAGAAAGAATGTCAAATGAAGCTTTATAACACTTTCATCTTGAAAACTTGTAGGTCAGTTTAAGCACAGCTTAACCAAAATATTAAGAGCTAATGATGTATAAGTCAAAAAGAAGGGAAGAAACAACAAAGTATGAAAACAATAAATTGCCCTCACCCTTTCTTTGTGGTTATGGCTGAAAACTCGCACAGTCTATCAACACTGATGTCACAGTGAAGGACACTTGAAGCAATAAAGTCTATCTCAGCATAGAGTTACACACCAAAATAAAGTGCAGCATTTGAGATACAAAGTTATTCTATGAAATGAAGCCTGTATTCTATGAAGACAAGGAATAACACAGAAATGAGTCATCACTGCTAATAATGTGCAACAACATGCTTGCATGGACGTCGATTCGGCACAGAATGCATGGTCTCCTTTTATAAAGCCAATTGACTGTAAGGAAAATCGAGGTTATAATCACAAGTGGGACTTGTGCAAACTGCCTTCCCCACTAGACTGAGACTGTGTGCCCTTATGCAAACATAAACCAGAAAAGGGATGTAATAATGAATAATTTAAATCCATGTGAACTCATGTGTAGTACTTATGCACACAGTACCTCCTCCATAGAAATATGTGAAATAATAGCCAGTTAAAATAACAGTATCATGTGCTACAATCAATGTGTGGCCTGCATAAAAACAATACCTACCTCCTCCGAGTGAGGTGCATAATGAACAGTGCAACTATATATGCTTATGCCAACCCAAAAGCACATAACAGAACATGTGATTTAATGCTGATGTAAATATCCTCTTCCTGGCAATGATACTGTACAATGATAAACGTGACTGAGTGTGCTTATGCAACTATTTTCTCCATAATGATGTGCCACAAAAAATGCTATTAGTGTGTGTTGCTATAACTATATCTGGTCTGTATGCAAACATAGACAAAATCCATACACTGTAACTTTCAGTCATGCCAACTATGCTACCCATGCAGCCTACACTCTATAACAATACTTGACTACAAGCTGTGGATGTGTTGTATGCTGCATACATTTCTGATCCACAGATAAAGACGCATCATGCATAAGATAGTATATGACTGAGCCAACACTAACCATATGCGATATATTCACAGAAAACATAATAAAACACGGGTTAGACATGCATATGCTAAATATGCTCACAGAAATGTTAATGCTCAACAATGTCAAGGTTTGGAATGAGAACCCCTTAAAGATGATAAGGTCCATAATTTGCGACAAACTATTAGAACTTGAAACAAGGATGATTTTGAAGTTTAATACTTTAAAACCTTTTGGTCTTAATTTAGAATTGGGTATCTGACAAATTAATTAATAAATACATTTAAATAATTTTGATATTTATATCATATATCTATAATGTTTATAAATTATATTATAACATAATAAAATAATGAATTATATATTTAGAAAAATGTGCGCACACATATATACATATGTATTTTTTTATATATAAAATCTTTTGCAGTAAGCATTGTGATATCACTTTAAAAACATGTATATAAAATTTTCCCTCCTTTTTTTGAATTTAATTACATAATTAACTGATTAATTGATGTAATCAATGCATATATAAACTGTTGTTGTTCTGCATTGAATTGTGATCCATTGAAGGCGAAATGCCGAGGTACCAGGTCTTGTGAAGATAAAGGAGATTATCGCTGTAAAGTATTGGCTGTTTGGTGTGTTTTTTTCTATGCTACCCATGCAGCCTACACTCTATAACAATACTTGACTACAAGCTGTGGATGTGTTGTATGCTGCATACATTTCTGATCCACAGATAAAGACGCATCATGCATAAGATAGTATATGACTGAGCCAACACTAACCATATGCGATATATTCACAGAAAACATAATAAAACACGGGTTAGACATGCATATGCTAAATATGCTCACAGAAATGTTAATGCTCAACAATGTCAAGGTTTGGAATGAGAACCCCTTAAAGATGATAAGGTCAATAATTTAAGAGATGAAATTGAAAAGAAAAACATGGAAAACAAAACACAGCAAGAGCAAGGACATATAACACTAAAAAAGCATAGCTTTTCATTTCTTTCCCAAAGTCAATGCATCTAACAACACTGCTTAGTACATCACTTACATAGTTTCACAGCTTACTAGAATGTATTTAAGTCCTAGATCCATCAAGAAATGTAGACTTGATGTTATTATAGCTATATTTTCATGGTCCAGAAAATGGCAGAAAACTCCCAAAAATAAAATGATATACTCACCAGCAAACAGACCACCTAGACCAACAACATGTCCACGAAGTAAAGTGGCAAAATATTATACCCACCTGGCAAATGGAGCACCCAGGTCAACAAAATATCCACAATCTATGGCAGTAGTAAATGGCTTAGCTGCAGATCCCCATCTCAGCATGTGACCCCTTGACTAGCATATTCTCAGTTCTCAATGCACTGACAACTCAGCAACAAAATTAGGTTAACATCTTTTTTTATAGTTTAAATTTTCAAGCCCCACTGTTTTCTTTCTGATAAATTTTCAAACGTTTTAGTTATACAAGGTATGTTGTTGGATAATTAGAAAAGCTGCAATGTGCTCCATAATTGGATGAATAAAAGACATATACAGTAGCAAAATTATTTTCTTGGATCATATCAATATTCTGTTTTAATGGGCTGGATTCATGATGGCTTGCACAGAGTCTAAGAGTAGAGTAAGTCTCCATGCAGCCATCATGACCGACGAGCGATCCAGGAACAGCCTGTAGGGGCGTGTAAGAGAGCTCCTAAAATGGCTCTTACACGAACAGGGCTGGGACATGCAAATCACCTCAATTGCAGGTGAAAGGCATGCAAATGAGGTAGATTTGCGATTCAGGAAACCCAAACCTGTCCGAGTAAGAGCAGTGTTATTTGCAGAAATGTACTCAGTTGACAATTGAGTACCGTTCTGCAAATAGCAAAGCGGAGCCATGACAGCTCCAAATAAAGGTTGCATCCAGTGCAGGAAGCATGCCAATGGCCAAATATATGGCCATTGGAAATGTTCCCTGATGCAAAATTAAAATAAAAATATTTTTTTTTTCGCCGATTTCCGATGTTTAAGCGTAGCGCAGCGCCGCACAAACAGACTGTGCTCTAAAACACAGAATACTACAAATTAAAACCCACAAATGTGGATGTTATTGAAAGTGGTAATGTACAATGCAAGGGAATGGCAGGCTGAAGACAAGATGGCCACTGAGTAGAGGTTGCTAAGAGGGGAAGCTCAGTCTAAGACATGTAACCAAGCATTAGTAAGCAATCCTATGTAAATGAGTGTTAGGATAGTGAATCGCTAGTTTACATAGCAAATGAGCACAGTCAGTGGAGTGTAGGAGTAGAATATGGGGAGTAACAGAGTAGAAGATAGGTGACATCATGAGGGGGGTATGTATGAAAGAAGTGAAGCTCATTGGAGCAGAGTGGCATGTGTCCGCTGTTATTTAGACATCATGGAAAGAGGTGTGTCAACAGGTAGGCTAGGGAAAGCCAAGAAATGGAAGGTGTATGCCATGGATAACATCAAAGTTTCTTGCTGAGCGGGTATGCGCGCGTGAGCGTGCCTGTAAACCCAAGTAAGACAGAGTGCATGTGTGTAAGAGTGAGTGCACGCGTTTAAGCCGGAGTAAGCATGTATAAGGCTGTTTAAAGCATTGTAAGCGCGTTTGTGCTGGTGTGCGCGTGTTTTAACCCAAATAAGCAAGTTTTAGTCCGTGTAAGCATGCGTGCGCACATGTTAGCTGCTGTGCATGTGTTTGCGCTTGTGTGTGTGGTGCTCCCCCCTGAGGAAACAGAAAGAAAAAAGGAAGCACAACAAATAGTAGGAAGCTACCAGGGAGTACTAGCAGAGCTAGCAGGTGAAAACAATCAGAATCAGGCAATTACACAGGCAGTACACTAGCCCAGCCCAGCCTAGCACTTAAAACCCTGCCAACAACAGTCCATTATGTTTCTCACAACAGACACTGCAGTAAGCTAATAGAAGTGAAAACTGAAAAAGTTTTACTGAGACAAAGAAATGTTAGGGGCTGCCATTGCTGTTATAAGGTGACATATGCAACATACTGAGGGTGGTGACAATGGAAATGCTGTTGGACAACCCACAGTGAGGCGACGGAGAAGGGTGTACAGGCCCAGGATAACCTACCAGGGGCTACATGAGCTGGAGATAGTGGAGCGCTATAGAGTGGACAGAGACCTCCTGCAGCAAATTGTTGAGCTGTGCCAGCCATGCCTCACACACAGAAACAACAGGGAGGAACCCATCCCAGTGGAAACCAAGGTATGTGTTGGCCTAAGAATATTAGCAACAGGTACTTTCCAGAGACCAACTGGTGATATGATGGGGATATCACAGGCATCATCATCCAGGGTACTACACCAGTTCCTGGATGCCATGTCAGCACATGTTGGTGATCATGTATATTTCCCCAATTCCCGTGAGGTATTGGCCAGCAATATGCGTCTCTTCCAGCAAATAGCAGAATACCCTGAGGTAGTGGGTGAAATAGACTGCACCCACATATGCATCAAAGCACCAGCCTTTGAGCAGGGTAGGGTCTACTTCAACCGCAAGGGCTTTCCCTCCATCAACTGCGAGGTCGTGTGTGATGCCCAGGGCATAATACTGAATGTGTGTGCAGGCTGCCCTGGAAGCTACCATGATTCCCATATCTGGCATCTGATGAAGCTGTACCAGACATTTGCCAATGGGGACATCCCACATGGTCAGCTAGTGGGGGATGCTGGCTATGCACTGGAGCTGTGCTGATGACACCCATCAGAAACACACACACACCTGAACAGGAATGCCATAATGAGGCACACGCACAGACACGTAATATAATAGAGCATGTGTTTGGGCTGCTCAAATCACGGTTCCGGTGCCTGGACACATCTGGTGGAGCCTTGCAGTACTCACCAACTACATGTACCCAAATTGTCATGGTATGTGCTATGCTACATAATATGATCCTGCGAAAACAGCTGCAGCAGGACCAGCATAGGCCTGGGCCAAACAGCCCCCCACCATTGCCAAGGCCATCACAGGCAGAGTGTGACTCGGAGGAGGAACAACCTGAGCCTGCCCCAGTAGGCAGAAGGAGGCGTGCCCAGTATGCTTTGGCCTTGACAAAGAGGCAATGCATAGCACATACACTGGCTCAGTAGGAACTCTGGAAATGATACCTCTCTCTGACTCACACATAAAGTAAAAGGGATGCCTAAGCTGACACTACCTGCTTCCAAACATGTGCAAGGAGTGTAGTATGTGCATCCAACATAGGCAGCCCTGCAGCACCACCTAAGGCATGAATGCCATGTGTTAAGCAATATAAAGCAGTGCTAAACAGCAATTACCACCATGTAGTATATGCAAACAAAATCGCACACACCAACTAGCACAACTGTGGTCAATGTTCAGTAATATTGGGCAACGTCCAGCAATGTTGGTGAATATTGAGCAATGTCGGACAAGCCTGGTCTAAGTAGGGCATAGCTGAACAAAAGCCAACATGCTCATATTTGCTTAACAGGCCCTTAAGCAGTCTGGTCTGCTCAGTATGAAAATATAAAGCAGTGATGGACCTCGAACCCAGGATACTGTGCACTATAGCCAAAGTACTGAACCATGACAGTATTGCAGTGGTCCACCTGTATGACGGAATGTTGATAAGTCTATGCAAAGTATTCCATGGAAACCCTGCAGGCACAGCATAATCCTTGTTGAGTTATGACACAAAGGTGAGTCCTGCAGTGAGAACAGAACCTGACTTTCAACACACACAGTATAAATGTTAATATTGGTCATGTTCGCACACATCACCAAATGTAGTGGACCTCAGATAGCAACATACTGAAGGGTCACACTGAGCATGCTCACACACTTGAATAAATGAGACAAATGTCAGGCAACAAAACATGGAATGTCAGAACTGGGCATGCTCACACACTTAGGCCATGTCTGAGTACAGCAGTGGGCCATGCATATCTGGCAGTTGCATGTGTTAACCCAGGAACCTGTCACTATACATCAATCCGCCCTGTGCACACAGTTATATGACAACAGGCACATCTATAATATAGTGGAACCCTGTCATAATCAAATATGTTCTGCAGATATGGAAGTTCTTCATGGAAACTGGTAAAGTAAAGATGATAAAGACCTGCAAACAGTATCAGCAATAAACATTGTGCATCTTGAACATTAGCATAGGTTCAGAGGTCGATACTAGGCTATCTGCCCTAGGGCATGTACAAGCCTAGCCAGAGTGTGTTTGGCATTCGCAACCCTGTCAGATTACTACACTGTGTGTGTGAATAGTAGGTCACACAAAATAGCCCATGTACGTTTATGCTAGTGTGCCTCTGTCTAGCAGGGACACAGAAGATATCCCAGGGGTAAATATACAATCACCCATACAGTCGTCAAGATGTCTCCAGTAGGTAGTCAGTGGGTGGCTCTGCCTATGTAAAACTGGGATTACATTCTGTAGTGAGTGGAGCCTCTGGGATAAGAATCTGTCCCTCCACAATGTCCTATTAACATCTGTGCTGAGGTATACATCCCTGCAGTGTGTAGCTCCAAAGGAGTTGGATATCCTGTGGTGGAGCATGTCCAGTAATTCTGGTTTGGGTATAGCTGTAAACAACAGGGACACATCATATCTGAGTAGGTGGTAAGCGACTGAGTAGAGCTGGAGTTACTGCATCTGAACTATGCAGGGCATCTGTGTGAGTCCCTAGATCTGCTTGGTGAGGACCGTCCATGGCCAGTACAGTTGCTGCAGGTGTCAGGTAAGGTACATCCCAAATGTGGCATTGTAACCAAGCATGGATGTGATGAGTATAGGGGCACAATGACCTCACTCGATCTAGATGTGAAACCATATGGGATAAGGTGGCGCACATAGAAGGTGTGTCCAACCACTTTGGCAACGTGAATGTTAAAGGTGACAGTACGAACAAGTGATGTCCCCAATCCCCTAACAACTCCTACCGTATGTAATGGAGTACTACCTATGTGGTAATGTGTGGGCATGTTGTTACTCCCAAAGGGGATGACTATGCAACTAATGGCATTTAGCTGTAGGCCATGGCTCAGGCACCAGTCATCCATCTCTGTGAGTCCCTGATTGAGTATGCATGTGGCAGCTGGAGAGTTGATCATGGCACCCAGTTTGCAGTCAAGTGCAAACATGTTCAGCCATATTCCCCCTGTGATAGCCTGTACATAAGACAAATATATACTGAACAAGAGAGATCCCAGGACCAAGCTGTGTGGGATGCCATGTGTAACTGGTGTATAGTTAGACATGGCACCTGCAATTCTGACCATGTGGGTGCTATCCCTGATCTAGGTATCAATCCATTGTGTGAGATATGTGTCCAAATTGACGCTGGTGAGCCTATGCATAATGGCCCAGTGGGTTATTGTGTTGAATGGTTTTGCAAGGTTCAGGTAGGATGTGTGGACAGCTGTCCCTATGTCGATGGACCTGTTAGCCATTTAAAGAATACCTACAGGTTCAAGAGGCAAGATCTGCCCACAACAATGCTGAAATGAGTAGGACACAGTGTCTGTAGGTTCCCAATTTCTATGTGTAGGAGTCCTATGACAATATGCTCCATAGCTTTGCAGAACAGGCTACATAGGCTTATAGGGCAATATTGTCTGTGGTCCATTGTGGCACCAACTCTGTGGAGCGGGACCACTGTCGCAGTACGCCATTCCTTGGGTACATATCATGTGGTAACTCCGATATTGAACAGTGATGTAATGTGAGGGTTGCGTTTGTCATGATGCTCGTGTATGATGCAGGCTGGGACACCATCTGGTCACATTGATACTGTGATGTATGCTGTGGGGAGGGCAGCACTCACCTGTTACTGTGTGATGTCAGGGAGGTTATACTCTGTTGGGATGGATAGTTGCTCCTTAGGGGGGATGGGTGGGAGACATCTGCACTGAACCTGTTTGCCAGGATGTAGGCAATGCCAGTGGGTTCAGGGTAGGTTCAGTCAGTATGCAGTAACTCACAGCATATCAGTGAGTGTCCACCCAGGTTCCTGACATAAGTGAACAAGGCTGCGTGATAGTCCTACATGTCAGGTGCAATTGTCTGGTAGAAGCGGCCCTTAGAAAAGTCCATGAGTGATCGTAGCTGTCTGCTAGTACAGATCACAGATGCCCTCCCAGTCTGGGATTGTGCTCTATCATGTAGTAGCATCCTCCTGACATTGTACAGCTTATTAATGGTTGGGGTCTACCAGACAGATCCCCTGCCATTGTAGTAGTGGGTCTTGTTGTTATTTGGGATATCACAATCCATGCAGTCCACTAGGTGTCCATGGAATGTGTATGTAAAGGATGCAGCAGTGTGAGCCGTACATGCCACTGTCTCAGGATCTCTGAAGGATACCACCTTGCTTTGGTGAAGTGAGATGTTGACTCATGAGAAGTTCACCAAGATTACCCAGGATGGGTGTGTGGAGGGTATATGTATGCCCTGTGAGATACATGTATGTTCTGACCTTACCAATGAGGGGTATATCGCTGGTGTGGAATATAGAGTCCCCATGTTGGTGATGAGCAGGTCCAATATGTATTCCCCCTTGTGGCTGTGCTGACTGGTTGTGCCAAAGCATATGAGTCCACAAATTGTAGTGACTGTTGGGTGAGGTTGTCGGGGCTTGAGTAGTATCCCCAGTCAATATGTGTGTATATGAAGTCACACAATATAATGGTGTCTGTGGAGAACTTCATATTCTCCATAGTTCCCACAAAAGCCGACTGTGATTCCTGAGTTTGGGAGTGTGTTCTGTAGCAGGCAACAAACTGAAAGGCAGTATTGCACTATGGTAGTTACATATGTATGGTCTGTGATGCTTTGTGCAGTGCTACTAATCTGGAGGTGTGTGTATCTGTGATGTATATGGATACTCCCCCTAGTTGTGTTGTCTGTTCCAATACTTGTTGTCAGACAGCATGGTATGAAACATAACCTGGTAGTGCTGGTGTGCATAAGCGAGCCTGAACCAGGTGTCTGTCAGTGCACAGATATTTCTCTCCTCCATACTGAGGAGAGTCCTGAGTGGCCACAATATGAGGTTAACACAACTGTTGTTGAGCAGCATTACCCTTAGATTCATTTAACCTGTAATGTCTATGGAGGTGGGTTTGTCTTCTGAGCCCTGCTTAAAAAAGACACTCTGGTGGTAGCAAGAGCCTTAGCTAGCATACCAAAGTTCAAGGGTGACAGGTGCAAGCTGTCCATAGTGAAGCTACGTGGCATGTTGAGCATGTCACCATATGCTGACAGACACTGTATCCCCTATGAATGAAACAAATTTGTTAGCCAACTGTTAAATGTGATATGTGTGTCCGTATACTGTGACATCATAATTGGTGGGTGTAAGATGCTAGACAAGGTCAGGGTCATACTGGCCTGGGCTACATGATCAGAGTGTACCTCCATGTATCATGTCATATGGTCCAGGGAGTAATGTCTGAGGTTACACACACCAGCATGGACAATGATGTTGCCAGTCTTGTACTTGCTTTGGAGTGACCTGACTGCCTGTGTTATGCGGCAGATCCTGGCACCCAACAGACAGCCCAAAGTGACTATTCCCTTGTCAGGGTTGGTGAGTGGTATGTCAGTGTGTCTGAACATAAATGTCGCCTATTACAAGTGTATTAGGTGTGTTGTTTAGCCCGAAGGGCAGTGACTGTGTGGCACACTGACATTGTGAACTTTGTGATATGTGGGTATTGTAGTGGGGTAGCAGGTGTGTGTGTGTGTGTGTGTGTGTGTGTGTGTGTGTGTGTGTGTGTGTGTGTGTGTGTGTCTGCTTTGGAGGTCTCTGCTGCTTAGGTAGAGTGCATTTACATCATCCGAGTATGTCAATGTGTGCTAATGTGGTTTGAGTGCTGTTGCTAGAGGATATGTGAGACTGATATGTGGTGTGTGTGGTTACCTTCACCGCCTGATAGACTGTGCCAGTCATGGGTCAAGAGAGTTCAGCTCCCTGTATGTCTATATAGGTGCATCTCACACATATATCTGAGTTTGTCGGGAGGAGGAGAGGGTTGTCTGTGTACATGAGGCAGATGTGACATGGTGTCAATATCACAATATCCACCAGCTGGACTGAAGCGTACACACAAAACCAACCCCTGGACATGCCAGGATATTATCATGACATACTCTGTAGCCTGATCACAAAGGATCAGTAGGGTGTTAAGCGTGTAAAAGAGTATAACAGGGATTAGTGCCCATGTTCGTTAGTGTTTTGTAAAGTGGAGCTGAGAAGGAGTCCAGACTGAATCATGACACTTCCTTCAGCTATGTCATAGATATCAATGTACACCCATATATGTCCTGAGTCAGGGCCAACTGTACCTGAGTGTCAATGCCGACATCATGACAGACAGGCCCATATGTACATACCCGTCCCCCACTGACAATAGTCCACATCATCATACCAGGAGATATCACATGTAGAATGGATGAGCAGCTACCCCCACTGCCAAAAGCATGGCAGCAGGTGGAATACATTGATTCCCAATATGTGTCATGCACAAACTACAGAACAAACAGATCATGCACCTGAACAGTCAGCTGAGCCGCACCACCTACACAGGATGTGGAACCGTTGAATGTGTCACAGCTACATATGGCACTCCTCACAAGTGTTGGTGCACAACACACCATGGGAAGTCAAGTCCAGTACGCCTATGAGGTCTGATCTGCAAGGTCATGGAGTCCATCATGGTTGCAGTCATCAACAGAGCTATTGGAAGCTGACACACACACAACCCTACCGACTGTGGTATGTTCATGTGTGGATCATGGTTCCCAAACATGCTAGACTGTTTGCAAGGCAGCAACCCAGGCCATACATCAATGAACACATTTACACATGTCGCATAGACTTTGAATAGTCCTTTATAAACATCCCAGACACATGTAGTATCCACAAAACCAAGAAGCTGTGCATAAATATGTGTTGACATATGACGGAATGTCAATGTGTCCACAGATAGATCACACAAGGTAAGGATACTGAGGTCATGTTCAAGCTGTTGACACCTGCTGACCCACATGGACCATTCCTGGAATGGCATAAAACAAAGTGTACACACATCACCATGTCCAGTCTGATGATGTCACCATCCTACAAATACTGCAGGAGAAGGAAAACCAGCCAATAAAGCAAATAGCTCACCGTGTTAGTACATATATCTCTCTCTAGTATCATAACATAGTTAGGAAGGGGTTTGAATCCTGCAAATAGTGAGTGTGTATGTGTGCAATTGTCTTTGAAAGGAGTTCCTTTTTGGAGACTGTGAAAACACACTGAAAGAGGTACATTCCTCTTTGGAAAGTCTGATGATGTCACCATCCTACAAATACTGCAGGAGAAGGGAAACCATTCAGTAAAGCAAACAGTGTGTCTCTCTCTAGTTTCATAACATAGTTAGGTAGGGGTTTGAATCCTGCAAACAGTGAGTGTGTGTATGTGTGCAATTGTCTTTGAAAGGAGTGCCCTTTTTGGAGACTGTGAAAACACACTAAAAGAGGTACATTCCTCTTTGGAAAGTCTGATGATGTTACCATCCTACAAATACTGCAGGAGAAAGGAAACCAGCCAATAAAGCAAATAGTGTGCCATGTTAGTGCGTCTCTCTCTAGTATCATAACATAATTAGGTAGGGGTTTGAATCCTGTAAACAGTGTATGTGTGCAACTGTCTTTGAAAGAAGTGCTCTTTTTGGAGACTGTGAAAACACACTGAAAGAGGTACATTCCTCTTTGGAAAGTCTGATAATGTCACCATCCTACAAATACTGCAGGAGAAGAGAAACAAGTCAGTAAAGCAAATAGCGTGCCATGTTAGTGCATCTGTTTCTAGTATCATAACATAGATAGGTAGGGGTTTAAAGCCTACAAGCAGTGAGTGTATGTGTGCAATTGTCTTTGAAAGGAGTGCCATTTTTGGAGACTGTGAAAACACACTGAAAGAGGTACATTACCCTTTGGAAAGTCTGATGATGTCACCATCCTACAAATACTGCAGGAGAAGGGAAACCAGACAGTAAAGCAAATAGTGTGCCATGTTAGTGCATCTCTCTTTAGTATCATAACATAGTTGGGTAGGAGTATGAATCCTGCAAACAGTGTGTATGTGTGCAATTGTCTTTAAAATGAGTGTCCTTTTTGGAAACTGTGAAAACACACTGAAAGAGGTACATTCCTCTTTGGACATGGGTCTGTATGTACACAATGGTACCCGACATACATGTTGTGGGCTACCACCTGTGTAATACTGACAGGATAGTATGTTTGATACATGAGGATGACTATGCCATAGTCAGCATACTGCTATACAGCATGTATCACAGAACAGGTATCTGTCTGTATGATACCCTTGTGTAGAATATGCGTCCCATCCAGGGAATGCATTGTAGGCCAATCCATGCATTCTCAGATTTGGATGGACACATCCCTAGTGTGTCTGCATGTACCTAAGGGGGCTATATGACACACAGGTGTGGTCACAGTAATGGGTGGCGGTCATCACAACTGGTTAGTGTTATAGTGTAGCACCGGAAGGATACGATTGATACTGGGTTCCCTACTACTGTGTCATTTGTCAGGACATCATCCAATGATTGCTTATAGTCATGCTGTTGATGTTGTGTATACTACAAGACTGCAAATCATTGACTGATATTAATGGTATCACCCACAGCATAGTGTCAACCCATGTCATACACACGTTTACCGATGTTATTGCATAACTGTAGTAGAATGCATACTGGCCATTGAAAGATGCAATGAGATGTTAATGTGTACGACAGGGTATGCCACACATCCCATGTGTCCACTATGCATGTACATTCAGACAGTGCGCACCCACCATGTTCACAGATGTACACTTGCTAATCTGTACTGCACACATCACACACGTACTGTCCACTCACTAACACATGCTGGCAACACATCACACATCAGCCAAGTGGCACATGGGTGGATAATACATACTCAGACCTAACAGTGGTGTAAACAATGCTACATTGACAAACAGAGCTTTGATGCATAATGTCTGCTCAGATATACCTACAAGGATGTAGTTACACTTCCTTGTTGATAACTTGCTATTATTGCTACACTGCTATAGTGTCACCCTGTGCATCAGCACCATGTTAGCCTGTCCCTCCGTCGATAATGCAGATGACAGGTGGTGGCACAGGTATCATCATATGCACAGGGCATTTTGTTGTTTGCCAGAGCCTGACATTGACCCATCCAATCGACATGTGTGTGTGTGTGTGTGTGTGTGTGTGTGTGTGTGTGTGTGTGTGTGTGTGTGTCTGAGGGACAACAGTACAGCATGTGCCAATGTTGATGTAATGTGCGTATGTATGTGTGAGCCCGAGTTGTTTGGTTAATGTGTGTGTGTCTGCATGCACACAGCTCCACCATGTGGCTGCCATATATGGTAGTTTGTGGGACAGCCACAGACTGTACCTGCTTGGCTGTACAGATCACTGTCTCCAGCCATGGACACAGTACCTGTGCCTGGCAGGGATTCTATGGACAGTATCGGGTACCAACCCTGACTGGGTACTGTCATCAGAGGCAGAGGTATGACGACTGGACCCATGTCCCTGCTGGGACTGGCCAGAGCCATGTGCACGTGATCTACTGGGACAGACAATGGACAGGAATGCTGGGGCTGGTACTGCCACTACGGGAGCTGCTGTGAACTGTGGGCCATCTGCGACCACTGCCAGCTGTTGCTGTTGCTGGCATGCATCTGTGTCGACGTCACAACCATCCCACATGGTCCTGGCTCAAGGAAGACATGTTGTGGAGGGCATCTATTGTCTCCCCCCAACGTCTATCAATGACCTCGGTGTACATCCGGATGGCACCGGCAAGGTCACGGATGCTTTCATTGATAGCAGTGTAATGTGCCCTCTGCGCCCTAAGTCCCTGCCTGGTGTACCGTTCCATATGTGCCTGAGCCTGCATTACAGCCCGGAACATAGTGGTCATCATAAGACCTGTGAGGGCATGCCTGCCAGGGGAAATATGTCCAGTGGTGCTCTCCCGAGAACCCCTGGACCTCCGCCTATGTGGTACTGTTCCGGGTCTACGGCTATGGCTGCTGTGAGGGCATGCAAATGCCATGGGTACCACACTTTCCTGGTTAATGCCAACTGTATGCTGTCCCTCCCCTATGGCCATTGGTGGTGAGGGATGTAATGGCAGTATGAGTGTGTGCATAGATGGGGTTGAACGCTGTGTACTGCCAATTGGCAGACCAACGACAGACCCTGTCAAATCTCCCTGTGCCAAAATACATGTGTTATCATCACCACTATCCATGGCAGTGGCTTCAGGTCACCTGCTGCTTTCGCCAACCCCTACCTCAGCACCTGTGTCAGGAAGACAGGAAACACACGCACATGCACACATGCACACATGAACACATGTACACATGCACACATGAACACATGCACACATGCACACATGCACACAGGAACACAGGAACACATGCACACAGGAACACATGCACACTCCTCACTACAGCAGATACACACACACAACAGAAATCCAAACCATACTCAATACTGGTTGAAGGTGGGTGTCAGTATCACAAGGCAAACAGTCACGTCACATGTGTCAGCATGCAGAATAAGTGTTGATCAAGTCCATGCAGTGTGAGTGTAGACAGCCATAGTTAATGACAGTGTACATGGCTGTGGTGCATGTGTATACATGTTCAGTGATTGCCTACATCCTGGAACACAATGTGTACAAGGACACAACATTTCTGTGCAAGTATTATAAGCTCTGCAATGTCCTGTGCACCATCACACACAGGTATACATACCATGGCTGCATGTGTTATCTGTGTATCAAATGGATTTCCCTGTCTGATTGCAGTGTCTGTGTCTGTAGCAGATAATTGTGGACACAGGTGTAGCACATGCATGCTATGTACACACACGGGATGAGTGGTGCATGTATACATGATGGGATACCAATCCTGGACATGGCCATTGTAACAGTATGGGGTGTAGTACCATTAGCCATCATCATCATGCATCATATGGTCACTCAAGGCCACTAAAGTGTGCTAGACCACCGCCTAGCATGCTGTACCTGAACTGCAGTGACGTGGCTAAGTTCACAATTACACAGCCATGTTGCACAAGGGTGTGTGAGGTGCCCAATAGGGAGCATTGCCTAACATGACTGTGTTATGTGTTGAGGAGTGTTGCACAGCCCCATGCTAGGCCCCTACCCCTCAGGTATATTATGTGTGGTGTGTGGATGACCTGTGGAATACTGAAGTGTGACCTGGCAGCAGGTGTCCGGTTACACTATGTGTAGTAAGTTGAGGTATACTGCGTATGACAAACGTGTTATGTTGTGTACATGTGTGTCAACTATGCCTATCCAATGTGCAGTACAGTGTTGCCACATTTGTGTGTGATGCTCTGTGCATTGCATGTAATTGAGGCAGCTACTGAGATTACTGAGATGTTTCACGTCTCACAGCAAACATGCACAGCATGCATTATGTGTAGGTGTGTTATGTGTACATGGCCTACACCTCACCTATGACATGCACAGTTCAATACCAAGTTTAAAGTGTTAACACACTCACCAGCATGTAACGTCTGCCCTGCTGTCACACCAGAGGGACCTGCAAGAATATGACACAGTTTGTCAGTGGCCACAACTGTGGCATTGCTACTGTGAGTGTGCTAAACTACAGTAGAACAACAGGCATAGGTGTACAGATACTATTCAAATTATCAGTATTGCACACAATAGGCATGCATAATCTAACAATACAGGTAACAGTAGTCTACAGCTAGGCCATGTTACCTGCACGCTCCATGTCACCATGCTGGGTGGCTCCGGCCTCCATGACGACACATGTGTGATGTTGTTGCTGCTGTAGGCCAAGAGCCACCACACTTAGCAGCAGTTCCTCCACTCTGGTGAGGGGGGAATGTATGGCCACCCCACCACCTGTGGCAAGCTGTTGTCTGTGGATATCAGATGCACACCACCGGACATTAAATCACTGCAGTGATGGCGTACCTGCTCATATGTCCAGTTATGCATGCCTATGTCATTTACCTGACGAACAAGTTTTTGCCACAGTGCAGTACGCTCCTGCTGGTGCTGGCTGGCCCTGGAAAACAGCAGGGTATAGTGCTGAACCAGGCTGTGGTGGATTTCCTGTTCCTTTGCGGCTGTGTAGCAGGGATTCCTGTGATGAGCCATAAGCCTGGAAGACAAGTAAACGATATGTGTGAGCAAGTCATGTGGCACACTTAACATTATACAGTACAGATATCAGTTAACTGCCATATATAGCATCTGTTCATCTGTCAGAGGATACACACATTCAATACCACATATCAGTGCTCAGCCCACAACTGGCTGACAGTGTCTGCCACACTCCATATTACACACCAGTATACACCAGTACTCAGCTCACTGTTTGGGATCCAATGCACAGCCTTGCCAGGGGGGTACATATCAAGCTAATGCATGCAGAAATATGTCATCCATTGCAATGAATGTGAAGTAAAGTTACAGTATAACCAGTAACCCACCCTAGTCGTTGATGCCATACCCCTACCTAACATATGTGCACAGTTGTTAATATAGCTGGCATACTGCTGTAACAGAGTATACATGTTGCTAGGTACACACGCAAACCCTGCATCACACATGTGATTGCGGACATGGTACAGGCATCATTACACACACATCAGACATTCATACAACACACAAATGTATGCTGACACAGATGAGCATTTCCTGTGTACCTTACAGTAATGTGTGCCCCTACTTACAGATACCTATGCCTGAGGAATGTAATCTGTGCAGACTACAGGAAACACACAAGACAGTGTTACCAGGGAATGTGAACATATACCATACTGTGCTGTTTAGGCCTACAGCTTCAGGTGGTACAACAGTTCAAATGTCGGCTGGATTCACCAGCAGTACCACTTACTGAGCATACATGTATTGCTTCAGCCTATGATGGGACACCACAGTTGTACACAAGGAACTACGTCACAACATATACCATCCTACTATGTCTGCATCCCAATAACTGACACATCTTTCTCTGGTCTCACACTTAGGACACAAACGACCATGACAGAAACAACCTCACACTTAGCTATCACACCGTTACAGACCTTGCACACATTCACTGTCACACTCATTCCACCTCACATAGCAGGTATTGCACTGTGTACATGTCTGTGTGCATTGTGTCATAAGTAGGTAATACGCTATTGTACCTGGGGCCTACAGCAGCCTAGCCATATGCTACCCTGGCCTTTGACACATATGTAATTAGATTTCACTTCCTCCTGTCAACCGGATACACAGAGGTGATTCCCAGGGCGTGTTACCTATCCCCCAGACAATCATCAGGGGTATGTCTGACATCTGCTACTGAGGAGCCTTGTTTGTTCATGCTGGGTGGTTTACTCCAGAGTATGGCATATTTGCCAGTAGGAGCCTATCCCTCCAGCATATGCTGTTTAGTGAGGTTGTGGGGATTAGGGACCTAGGCCATGTAGCCCGGTGGGATTGTGAGGTGTTGACATGGTAGTTGTCTGACTGCTATGGGTGTGGCATACCTCTGTATGTTAGTCAGAGGTAACCTCTGGGTGGATGGTATGCAACGCACTGTAGCTGTGGTTATGTGAGTCAGTCTGCATAGGGTATGTGTTTCAGGGCAGTATTACCCTTTGTGAGGTATGTCTGTGGCCTTTCCACTTGCTGTAGTTGTCATGTGAGGTACATACCACATGAGGCATTGTGATGAGTACAGGGGAACACTGACCTATATTTCCGTACATGACACATCGTTTGTGATGACACGTACCACGTAGAAAGATTACAAGATTAGTGTGACACTGTGAATATCAAAGGGGAGGCTACTGTCCACCTGTGTCCCATGTTCCCTTCTGACACCTTCAGTGTTAGTCAGGCAACAACCTATCTGGTAGTAAGTGGGTAAAGTGTTTTGCAATGGGGTATGGCACTGCAGTATCAACATTGGTGTTCAGTCCATGCCTTGGTCACCAGGCACCTGTTGCAATACGTCTGACCCTGTGTCTTCCTCTCTCACTATATATATATATATATATATATATATATATATATATATAAATATTTATATACATATATATATTTATATATCACTCTGTATATACATATATATATATATATATATATATATATATATATATATATATATATATATATACATATCTATATATATGCATAGGTATCCATATATATCGGTATATATCTATATATCTCTATATATATCTATATATGTATATATCTATATATCTACATATCTATATATCTATATATATCTATATATGTATATATGTATATATCTATATATATACAAATATATATATATATATATATATATATACCTATATATATATATATATATATATATATATATATATATATATATATATATATATATATATATATATATATATATATATATATATATATATATACACATATATATATATATATATATATATATATATATATGTATATATACATATATATATATATATATATATATATATATATATATATATATATATATATATGTATCCACATAGTTGTAAACAGCCACTGCTGTACATATACATGCAGATATATGCACATATACTGCCCGCCTTTCGTGGTTGGAATATCAGTTATGGAACAGTTGTGAGATATACAATTATGTAATAATATTGCACAGTGTTGTGCAGAATGCATTTCGCTGTCCTCAGGCCATATAGCCGTAGCAGACCTCACTGGCTGTAACTCAGTCCCACAGCATTTAACCACCACATGACATATACCTGCACTGCTTGCTGTTTTCAATGCCACACACTAGAACCTACATAGATATGTGCACATAGCAACCTTCAAATACATATATATGTCCAGCCTTCACTAACAGTTGCAGTATGTCCCTTGCCCTATGCACATCTGCATATACATATAGATACGGACTGCTACCACATAAGGAGTGTTCACAGAATGTAGAGTACCCTTCAGACACATCATTTGGATGCTAGCAAATACATCTGTGTTACATACCTTACCTTTGTATTTCTCACCTCAGTCTGTTGTACCTGTTGATGTTTTTTTTTTTATTTGTTTAGGTTGGTGTCTTCCACTGCCTGTGCTTGTTTTTTTTTTTGTTTTGGTCGGTTGGTGTCTCCAACTGCCTCTGTTTGTTGTTTTTTTTTGTTTTGGTTGGTGTCTCCAACCTCCTCTGTTTTTTTTGGGGGGGTTGGTGTCTCCAACTGCCTCTGTTTGTTGCTATTTATTGGGTTGATCTCCAACTGCCTCTGTTTGTTTGTTTGTTTGTCTGTCTGTCTGTCTCTCTCACTCGCTCTCTCTCTCTCCAGTTGCTGCAATGATATTATTGCATGTGTGGACAGCAAGTACAGGCTGCTTTTGTAGGTATCTGCACATGTGCATATGATGGCCTCTGCACCAATTGGTGCCCACCATTTAGTGATTGCATTAAGCCTGATGTGTGGTAATTGCAGTTCTCACTGTGATTTCAGGACACTGCTGTAAAATGATAGGTTAGGTAGGCGTAGGCCTTTCAGTTTTGCAAGGTGGGGACCATGCTTGTTTGCTGTGGACACTCTTGTGTCAGTCAGAAGGTTGGTATATGTCTCATATCTGAAGCTGGGTTGTAGCCAGTGAAATGCATGGCGTACTGAAACCTGACTGTTGCTTCTTCCAGTACACTCTTCTCAGTGTGTAAGTTTACTCACACCTCCTAATGCTAACACTGGATACATGGGAGTATGTACTTTCTTTTGGAATTAGGGAATTAACTGGCATACAACAGTAGTTATTGCTATGTATTCCTATGGCTTTCCTATTTTCCCTTTACTTTCACTCCTTGTAATGCATGTTATATTTCTTTATTGCAATGTATTCCTATGGCTTTCCTATTTTCCCTTTACATTCACTCCTTGTAATGCATGTCATATTTCTTTATTGCAATGTATTCCTATGACTTTCCTATTTTCCCTTTACATTCACTCCTTGTAATCCATGTTATATTTCTTTATTGCAATGTATTCCTATGGCTTTCCTATTTTCCCTTTACATTCACTCCTTGTAATGCATGTTATATTTCTTTATTGCAATGTATTCCCATGGCTTTCTTATTTTCCCTTTACATGCACTCCTTGTAATGCATGTTATATTTCTTTCAGCACCAAGTTATTGTATATCTGCTGTGGCTTAGTGGTACATCATGCAGACTGGTGAGTCCAAGGTGTTGGGTTTGAGACTGACAAGGGTATTTTATTTTGCTGCTGAGCAATACAAGGGCCTTGTCATACAGAGTGACAAAGGCACTTTTAAGCAGTTGTAAGTGAGTTGGCATGGGTTTACACGACACTTAGCGATGCTAAGCAATGCTTAGCTTAGCTTATTGTATTTTAGCAATACTAAGCTAAGCTTAGCTTAGCTTATTTTATGTTAGCAATAGTAAGCTAAGCTTGGCGTAGCTTATCATATCTTAGCAATGCTAAGCTAGGCGCACACATGCGCACACTGGTGCAAACATGCTTACTACTGTTTACAAGTGCTCACTCCCGCTAACCCCCGCGCTCATGTCTTTGACAGAAAAGTAAATGGGGAGATAGGAATGTGGTGATAAAGGGTGCTCAAAGAAGGGAAGACAGTGGGGAAACTAGCTTGGGATGTACACGATGGGTGTGGAGAAGGTCCATAGCTGCCCATTTCTTTACCAGCAACAGCTGTGCATATGCAATACATTAGGTGGGATATTTGAAACCTTCCACCCCTGAGAGAGTGGTGAGGACATCTAAGTATGTTGTACTACCAATTATGAATATCAGGCACATGCACTGTTTGTGAACTGCTATACTGTCATTAGTATGTTACTCACATCTGAACAGTTTGTGGTTTGTGTTGGCATTAGCACAGTCTGCTCAGGATGACTGGACATATTTCTGTACTGTGTATGCCTACCTACACCCTTGGTTGTGCCTGACTAGATGAGTATATAGTACCTTTGGGTAGGGGTACACAACTGCAGTGTGCCTTATTTATTATTGTGTGATGTTTATCTTACAGAACATGCAGAGATGCTGTGTCCCTCTATGTCTATGAAGGCTTGTAGTCTGTCTGAGTAGCTCCCACCTGTGGACATATCCAGATGGTAGACAGAGGTCAGCCTAGTATTCTTTGACTGTGCACCACAGCAGTCTTTTCAGCACCTGAACAATGGCATTGTCACAGGTGGTTGCTAGCAGTACATGGCTACATCCTTTGCTATTTCTGTGTTGTACTTCTACATAAGGGCATGCTTGTGGGATTCATTCTACAGCTATTTGCAGAGTGTGTAACAGCAGACAAGCTGATATGCCTGTGTGTTTCTGACTCTTCCAGGCCTCAGATACTCTCATGTATATATTTGAACAGCCTCAGTGAAAGGTACATATAACTGGGATACACCTGTGATATAGTTCAGACATTTTGCAGTTCAGCCTTTGGGTGATTCAGAGCATTTCTATTACTACACCTTTTCTGACGTGCAAGCGGTGTCTACTCTCACTTATTGACATTTGTTATTAAGTGAGATTCAACACCTTTCTGCCTACTGTTAGTACATTTCACAGGGAGTCAGAGGGGCACAGCTAACATTTGTTTACAAATCAGGGTCATCACTGTAGAGCATTCACTGTTGGGAGGTCTGGCCTGTGACCTATGCTAATATGCCAGTGTGTATCCTGCTCTGATACTGTGTGGGGTTTGTAGGCTGCTACTGTAATCTTATTCCCTACTAGCATGGCTGATTCTCTTTTCACAGTCATGTCATGCAATTCAACAACACCTGCTGGTTAAGGCCCACAGAACAAGATTTGTGTTATGCCATTCCTATTTTCCCTTTACATTCACTCATGGTAATGCATGATAAATTGCTTTCAGCAGTAAGTTATTGTATATCTGCTGTGGTTTAGTGGTACTTCATCATGCAGACTGGTGAGTCCAAGGTCCTGGGTTCCAGACTGACAAGGGTATTTTTATTTTGCTGCTGAGCAATACAAGGGCCTTGTCATACAGAGTGACTAAGGCACTTTTAAGCAGTTGTAAGCCGGTTGGCGTGGGTTTGCTCAATGCTTAGCAATGCTTAGCTAAGCGCACACAAGCTCACATTCGGGCACCCTCGCTAACTACTGCTTAAAAGTGCTTACTCCCACTAACCCCTGCGCTAATTTCTTTTAAAGAAAAGAAAATGGGGAGATAGGAAAGTGGTGAAAAAAGGGGGCACAGAGAGGGACAGACAGTAGGAAAACAAGCTCAGGATGTGCAGGATGGGTGTAGGGAATACACATAGCTGCCCATTTCTTTAACAGCAACAGCTGTGCATATGTTGAAAATTTGGAGTGAGTTTTGAGACCTTCCACCCCTGAGAAAGGGGTGAGGACAAAATAGTTTGTTGCACTGCCAATTAGAATTATCGGTGTACATGTCCTATGGACATGTGTGCAAAATGGGAAGCTATGTATGGGGCGTAATTTTTTTTCCGGTAAAGATTGCCCTTTTTTTTTTTTTTTCAGGTGAGAGTGGTAAGTGAGGTAGGGGAAATAGGTATATTTGGGGAGGTAGGTTGGGGAGATAAACAGACAAGACAAACAAGATGCATACAGGGGTGGAATTTGACACATGGGGTGGGTGAACACAATTGACGGGGAAGGTTGTTTGGAAATCGCAAGCCCATGAGCCCACAGATGGTAACAGAGGAACTGAGATCCCCACCCATGGGCATTCACCACTGTACCTTCACGGCCCCGGGGGTGGCTGTGCTGGGGGCTGAGTAGGATGGGCAGGCTCACCTGTGAGATGCGCCACTCTCGCCTCAAGCTGGCGTAGGGGATCAGCGACTGAACACTGGATCTCCCTATGCACCACAGCCCGGACCCTTCGAAGGGTGATGGGTGGCCCTTCTCCACCCATGCTTGCATGGGGGAGATGAGCCCCATCCCCTGCAGTGCTTCCACCCGAAGGTGTCACAGGACCAACGGAGGAGGGGAGTCCGGGCTGGGCACCAGAACCACTGGTGCCAGGTGCACTTGCCAACTGAGGAGGGACAGGTGGGTCCGCTGGGACCGGCCTTCCCATATGTTCTGTGATTCGGTGTGTCTCATTACAACATAAACAACAGCATTCCAGATTAGTTGTAACAGCATGCAGCAATATTCCCATTAACCCAACACACCACAGTTCCAACAGTTGAACAGCAAACATAACACATGCATATATTGAACAACAGTGGTTATTCCAACCGCATGCGGGGATGATTGGTAGCAACAGGCCACCATGAACGTGGTGTTTGAACAGGGCACATGCATTTAACATGAGTAAAAATATTTATGGAACAATAGGACATATATCCCGACAAATATTTAAGATTACACATACCCATTGAGGTGCGGAATTGCATGGTTTATGCACAAACAGTAGGGTGTAGAAAAAACCTCCATTAACATCTTATAAACACTTTTACTCTACACTACATTCCTAGTGATTGCAGGTGTATATTCCCTACATGTATTATTACACTTGCCACCATGCATTAGGTTGTGTAGTGGGTTTGGCTAGTTCAATCTATACTTGACCTATATCTCACATACTAACTGTCCAGGATGCAGATGTTACTGCTACATATTTCATGGTTGCATTTATATTTCTTTATCTACATATCTGGATGTTTTCACATGACATTTTCACTTCTAATTGTACAGAACCCTGCATTTATTGAAGCACACTTACATTTCTGGGGAACATATTCGCAAGCTACTCGTGTGCCAGATTTACTTATGCATGCCAGCCAGCAAGTGACTGTTGAGGACTGTATATTTACTTCACAACTACTAGCACTTCCATCACCCACTTTAGATGGGACTGCAAAACTCTGGGTTGCCAGCACTTTCTAACACATTACTATTTGTATAATGCAAGGGTAAAACAACAACATTTCATACTAAGTGAAACAGACACACTCTGGGTTTTAGACCTTTATTAATGACATTACACACTTTTCCACAGGCTCACTCCTTTATTTGTTTTAACGGTATATATGGCAGACATGTTCACGACATATTATACCTTTATTAATAGGTTAGCACACTCTTTTTTCAGGCTCACTCACATATTATTTTATATGACAGTGCCTGCAGAGATATTATTCCAGACATTTTTTACCTTTCCTAATGGGTTACTACACTCTTTTTCTGCCTCTCTAATGTTTTTATCTGACAGTATATGCAGAGGACTTATTCAGTCCATTTTATGGCTGTATTATTGGACTACAACACTTTCTTTCATGCTCTCTCCCATATTTTATATAACAATACATGCAGAATAATCACTAACCAGCCTGGCGGCACAGCCTTAGCAGCCTATCAGCATAGGCTTGCTGATTCATAACACGGTCACCTGCAGCTGTAAAGTAAATGAAGGGATATTGAGACATTCCTATCCGTTATACATACTCCATTTTAAATCCTTACATACTGCATTCCATGGCTACATACTCAGTTGTGGGGCATCCCGCATCCCACGGGCCTCCTGTATCCACTGGTTCAGGTGGTCCTCCTTTCATCTCTTCAGGTCTGCATGGTGGTGACGGACCTGCTCACCAGTCCGGGGAACACCTGTGGCACTGGTGAGGTCATGAGCTAACCGGTTCCAAGCCTCTGCCTTGTACTCCGTCCCTTGGAACTGGCCCTGCAGGAGTCTTGCCTCGTGACAGTGGACTAGGAGCCAAACCATGTATTTGGACTCCTCTGTGCCCCATTTCTGTGCTCGGAAGCACACTCCCTCTCCAATACCAGACATTCTGACCGCAGATGTGAGCTACAATCAGTTATGGCATGTATTCCCGCCTGTGGGGCTTAAATATGCTGCATTTCCTGCACTTTTTTGCGATTGGCTGTTTTGTAAAATTCTCAGCTGACTGCAGACCTACTTAGTAATGGTTAAACTACCATTCCTAAGTTTATGTATGTTAATAGTGGCTGTTTCCCCTATGTTGTCATGGCTTAGTGGTTCTGTACTTTGATTATGATGCCGAGAGACCTGGGTTCAAACCTTGTCATTCTTTTATTTTAATACTGTCTAGACAGGATAGGGGGTGTGGCTGTGTTTAAGCAACTTAGCTCTACGTTGCTCCCCTGTGCCCTATGGTGCCCTGGTTGGCATGGCGCGCACGTCTGCGCAAACACATTGCGCTGGGTAAAGCGTTTTTAAATGTTGGACAACTCTATTGTGCTGGGTAAAGTGCTATTACACTATGGGCAACTCTGTTTAGCTGGATGAAGCACTATTAAACTATGGGCAACTCTGTTTAGCTGGATAAAGCGCTATTAAACTATGGGCACCTCTGTTTAGATGGGTATAGCGCTATTAAACTATGGGCACCTGTGTTTAGCTGTGTAAAATATTGCTTAACAGCAGGCTATTATATATATATAGGCCTTTTCAAAATATATATTTTGTTCGCTGATACATTGGCCATGTCACTGCTTTTAATAAAATTTTAATCATATGCGTCTGGTATTATTTCAAATACTGATTTAAAACATAAATAAGAAGGGAGTGGTGGGACTCAAACCGTGAATGCCTTCTCTTTGTGCATACGCTCTACCATTACGCTATTGCTGTTTGGATTAATTTGCATAAGTAGTTCTTATATGCTCTTCAATGTCACAATTGCTAACTGTGGTTAAGCAATGGGCACACCCGCGCAAACAAGCGCAAATACGGCCAGCTATATCGTGGATTTAAAAAAATATATTTTTTTCCGTTTTATAACTCTGATGGGGGTTTACAGTGTCAGGGAGTGTGGTGTTGGGTGCAAGTACATTTGAGCGGACTTGCTCTTGTCTGTTGACATTATGCTTTTTAAAACCTTGCAGGGGCGTGGACTTTTAGACTGCTCGGCAGTCGGACATGCCCCCTTCTTGCCTACTCAGTCCGTGTAAGAGTTACGGATGAGTCAGTGTGCCCTCATGAATATTCATTGCACGCTGACGTCATACCGTTCAAATGCAGCCTCTGAGTAAGACATATTAAGTCTTACACGGAGGTTTCGTGAATCCGGCTCAGTGCCTTTATTATTTTGTTTATTTATTTATTTTGTTTTACTGTTGTTGAACAGTTAGTCCCACTAGGTCAGTGGCCTCTTCTGAGATGAGACCTAAGATGGTATTTATACTCCCTTTTGAAGTAGATGACCTGTGCCAAAACATTGTCCATTCTGGATACATTTTGATTAAAGTTAATTTTCATCAGTAAGAGAGTGTAGGTCTGTTACAATAGTGTGCATGTATTCCTCTAAAAGCATAGCATGCTGCCATTCTGTAAGCTAGCAATAGCCTGGTTTTTTGAGTACTAAAATTGTACAAAGTCAAGTATTGCCTGCATCACTGTTTCTTCTGTGGGGAGGTAACAATTAATTCCACATTGCAGTCATATGCAGGTACTGTCACTTGACATGACTTAGCCAACTTTTGCTTCTAAGTAGTAGATACCAAAAAGATATCAAACTCTGAGATCCATGGCGTTCCACTGGGCATGAGTGCTGGTTCTAAAAATACCTCCTACTGTAATTACCTGCTCTATTAAATAAAATAGTGTGGGGACTTATTACCAACATGTTGAATGCCTGCATTGACCAAATTCAGACCCTCCTCTGGCAACTCGGTGAGCCATGTCTCTGCCCATCACTGGCTTCAGTATCCATGTCAAAGGCCCAGTGGTGAGGCAGTCCAGGGTGGTGTCTAAGCTCCCACTTAGTTATGGCTGGCATGGACTATAGCTGGGCATTTCCATCCTATTCCCCAATATAGTGTTCGCCTCTCTTTTCTGTCTATGTCCAACTCTGTTCATTGTCCAGTCTTCGCCATCACTATTATCTTTCCTCTGTTTATCTAGTATCTCCTTCTCCATTGTGTTGTGTCTTACTGTTTAACTTGCCCTATACGTCTTCACTCTCTTCTGTGTTTGTTTGCCTGCCCTGCTACTTACCTTAACCATCTTACCTTTCTCTTACTATCTTTTCCAACATCTATCCTGCTCAATCATTTGGTTTTCACCTTATGTTCTTCCCTTGTCATTCCCTGAGGCCATACCTTAGAACTTTGTGTTGTTTTCATTGTTGCAACAATGAATGGGATATTTACTTAGCTCAGCTCCTCCCACTGAACTCCCTTGCTATGCATTCTTAATAAGCATCAGGGCTCACTGCACATACAGAGTTATTTATTTATTGCATTTGTTTGCAGGAAAATCTGACTAAGTAATGCCTTTTTTTCTGCAAAGGCCTGACGAGAAAATCTCCATTATACAAATATCATGGACGTCTTTCACATTGTTATATCATTTACAATCATTTTCATTCATGAGTAAGTCTACCATTATTTAGACATCTTTGACAATGGTTGTCATTTACAGTTTCAATTAGAAATAACAATTATATGGGTTGTACATGATTTTTTAAGTACAGAGATGTGTATTCAATGCAATGTCACCAGTATGCATAGATTGTCAGGTTTTACATAAGAATGTTTGTTAGTATACAGACTTGTTCAAAATCTAGGACTTATGAAGGTAAGATAAAGAACATACTATAGTAGCATCTCTGGGTGCTGTGTTTAGGTCTTTAATAAATAAGTTAAACAGCAGTGGTCCTAGGATGGAGCCGGGGGGGGGGGCAGAAGGACATAGGAAGGAAAGAGGATAAATCATCTTGCCATTTCACTGCTTTGGACCTGTTAGTGAAGTAACTAAGAAATCAGTCATTTAAGAAGGGTGATAACACATAAGAAGTGAATTTATTTAGGAGAATTTGATGATTGACTATGTTGAATGCCTTGAATAAACTGAGAAATAGGGCTGATGTTAGAAGACCTACATTTTTATTGTGATTTATTTTGTCTGTCCCCCTTAGAAGGACAGTAGTTGCACTGTGATTGGATATGAAACCAAAGTTTCAGGGAGAGAGGAGGTCATGAGAAGTAAAATGTGTAGTAAGCTGAGAGTGAATACACCTTTCCAAGATTTTGGATAAGGGTGAGAGAATAGCAATTGGTCTATAGTTTGTGAGCTCAGTTGATGAGCTACCTTTATGGACTGATATTATATAGGATTTTATCCATAGATTGGGAACATAATATCCTGAGCTAGAAGAGTTTATTAGAATTGAAATGGGATATGCAAGGCTATCTGCAGCAAGTTTGAGGCATTCAGATGGAAGTTGATCAGAGACAATAGTTGCTTTCTTAAGGTTACTTAGGTGTTTTTAATTGTAGATGTTGGCACTGGATTTGGTGTGAAAGTCTGTTGCAACTTGAGTTATTGGGATGCAATGATCTGTAGTAGTTTTGTGTTGTGGGAGGGCGATTACTGTATTTGTAAAATGTGAGTTAAACTGTGAAACAATGCTTTGGGAGTTATTAGTTGGTGGTGGTCTAGTTTGGATTCATTTTCCAGGATTCAGAAATATTTTTAAGGATTTCTAGAAGATTTTTGGATTGTTTAATGATGAATTTTGGATGTTGCTGTAATATGCTTTTCTGCTCTGTTTGCTGTGGTTCCTTAACTGCCTACATTGTTCCAGAGATGTTTGAGACTCAATTTATAACCGAGACTTCCAGGTGTTATTTCTAAGTTGCATAAGTTGCTTTGCTTTTTTGTTAACCAAAGGGCTGGTTTGTTGTAACAATGACACCCAGGTGTTATCTCTAACTTGCACAAATTGCTTTGCTTTTTAGTTAATGAAGGGGCTGGGTTATTTTTAACTCTTTTTTTTTTCTTCAGGATGGCTGTTCTGCCAGGATGTTTAGAAATACTGTATTCAATGTGCCTATTGCTTCATCAAGGGGGAAGAGTATTAAGTGAAGACCAATTGATATGGACATTTCTTTATTGAAGCTACTGAGGTTAGGGATGGATGTTACAATCCAGTCTAGGATGAATTATTTAAATGATGCCTTGTTAATTCTAGTCAGAGTCTTGATCAATCAAGAAAAGCCATATAGGTGAATTAAGTTTGGTGGATATTCTAGAACTATCCTCTGTGTTAATATCTCCTAACAAGATGGTTTCCATTCTTGTGTTAGGCAAGATCCAGGACAGGATTTCTTCCAGGATGGGAATGTTGTTACCAGGTTGTATGTATAGACCTATTGTGGCTAGAGATTTGTAAGTATTCAGTATGAGGAGTGAGATGAGAAGTTCAGCATTGTTGAAAGTGGATATAATATCCTGGTACATGGAGAGATCTAAAACATTTTTGTAGAAAAAAAGCAATTCTATTATGTTCTTTATTAGTTCTATCTAGTCTTGAGTATATTATAATCTGGAGGGAGTATTTCTGTATCTTTAGTAATTGGCTTTAACCAGGTTTCTGTGGTTATGAAGAGATCGGGGGGAATAATAGGCTAAACAGGTAGTATTTTTAGTCCCGGGTGGGTGGGGAGGTAGCCTTTTGCTGATCCAGGATGTATGGGGCTGGGTAGAATGAGTGGGTCATTAATTAGGATATACACCCTCCCAGTATTATTGGTCCAGTTAGTAATGTGGCTACTGAAGGGACACTTATACTCAGGAGCGGCCCTAGGTCAACTGGTGCCTTAGGCAAAACAGCTCCACGGCGCCCCCCAACACATTACCTGGTGCCCCCATCCTGGTCTACCTACACCAAATAAATACTGGAAAAGTGCCCCTGCTACACCGGCGCCCTAGGTGGCCGCCTAGTTGGCCTATGCCTAAGGCCGGCCATGCTTATACTCAGGCTTCAGTTTACAGAGGATTTTAGATAAACAGATGTGAGATGGCTGGGATTGCACAAGTAATCTTTCTGAATCCCTGACATTCTTCCATTCTTTTCAAACTATGTGATTTATATGTTAATGATAGTTCATACAATTAATATGCTAAAATATTTTTCAATCTATTTAAAAGTTCAAGAATATAAGTATTAAGAAGTTCACAATGTTTCTTTAACTGTAAGCGTCAAAGGACATAAACATACAACAGCATTAGATACTACTACAGGACTAATAAAATGAAAGCAAAGGCTGGTGACATACTAAGGCAGAAGCGAATGTCAAGCATTGTAAACCACCTGAAGGGAGATTTTTGTTTGTTGGTTTAATATTTCAAATTATGTTAGATTAAAATAATCAGAAAGAATAAGGATTGAGATATCTGCTAAAGCAGCCAAGTTTGCTATATTATGAACAGTAGTACTCAGTCTGCATAGAGAATTCACTTGTTATTGTTTTCAATATTCTTCTTCTTTCTTTTGGCTTTTCCCGGTTAGGGGTCGGCACAGCGGAACTCCGGTCCGCTAATGATTGGCAGTAGATATTGATGTGCTGGCTTGCCGGGCCTAACGTGCAACCTTCAACGAAGGAACGCCCATTCGCGCATGTCGCCACACAGAAGACGCTCTAACTGAGAATCGAACGGGCAACGTCTAACTGTGAGGCGACAACGCTACCGCAGCACCACCACCGCAGTACTTGTGAAATGAAAATAATAATGATAACACAAGTGGATGAAATGAAGCTAAAGTTTGAATGTAGATATAAAATACGACTGTGGAGTGGGATTGGCCTGAAAGTAGTAATCTAGTCACAGGGGAAAAATATGGGAGGAAGGTTTAATAAAAAAGAACAGTGCAAAAAAAGGAAAGTGCTTTTTATTATAAGTGTTCAGTAAAAACTGCAAGACAGTCCCAGCCAAGCTAGGGTCTTCACTTCGTAATAACTTATACCTCCTATGGTGGAGGTGCATGGGATATATGCAAATAACCTCATAAGGACATATAGTGTTTCAGTTACATGACTTCTGAACATCCATGACTTTTTAATTTTTTTTAAGTCTTTACGGGTACATTCAGGCCAATAAAGCCAAACCACACTAGCTGTAAAAATGCATGTTTTAGCCTTTTTAGTGACCTTATCTGCACAGCATAAGTAGACTATTTTGCTATTCATTGGAAACACACATCTTAAAATCAAGCCTGATGTCCATGAAGAATAGAGTGCTTGCAACATATCCCAAATGACATCTAAACCAAATGGTAAAGAGATTACACAGACAAACCATTCAGTAGAAACTACAAAAAAGATCTAGCCAAGCTAGAGCCTTCACTGCATAAAACCTTAAACCATCTGTAATGGAAGCCCAAGGAATATATGCAAATGACCCCTTAAGGACATGCAGTGTTTCATCTCCATGGATTCAGAGTACCCATGTCGGGTACATTACAGGCACAATCTGACCAATAAAGTCAAACTCCACTAGCTGTATACAATCAAGTTTCGTTGTTTTTAGTGACTTCATCAACAGAGCATAAGTGGATTGTTTGGCTATATTTTAAAAATACACAGCTAAAACTCAAGATTGATGTCCATAAAGAATAAGCTGACTGCAAAATATTCCAAATAACATCCAAATTTAAGGGTAAAAAATGCCAAAGTTCAATCAATAGATAAATACATACATATATACAAAAACTAACAGAAGATGGTGACTGGGCAGAAGAAAGCAGGAAACGAATATGAAAATAACTGCAGAGTGATATAAGTTAAATATAGCACACATCTATTAAGTAAGCAATGATGTCCAACAGGGTGTGTGTTAATGTGTAATTAACACCTGCCCAGGGGTGTTATGAGGTCCAATACCTCAGGCAAACAGCCTCCACAGCCCTGGAAGGGCATTAATTACAGAACAACACATATCCTGGAAAGAATTATTGAACTTAGAGAATGGGCTCTCTGGTCATTTGTTGTGTTTTACTTATTTATTTTTTTAAGTACTATATTAATTGTTTATATATATTTTTGATGTAAAACAGTTCCTCCGCCTAATGTTTCAAACTTTCTGTAGTATGTCCTAATGGTGTTGGAGGAAGCATTTTACATCAAAAATATATACAAAAATAATATAGTGCTTAAAAAAATGAATAAGTAAAACAACAATTTTATAGATAGCCCATTCTCTCTCTCAAACACAGTCTTTTTCTGCTTTCACACACACACACACACACACACACACACACACACACACACACACACACACACACACACACACACACACACACACACACACACACACACACACACACACACACACACACACACACACACACACACACACACACACACAGTCTCCTCTGGTTCCATACTTGCACTCGCTCACACAAGCATAACTCTCAACTTCTTAGCACAAAAAAATCTGGCCAAAGACAAAAATAATGGGGAGACAAACCCCCAAAAATAAGGAGACATTTTAAATATTGCTCTTATAGACATAGAAATTTGCTAGAATAAAAGGTCTTCTATTATAATGCATTCTCTGAAAGATATAAAGCCTGAAACTTAGAGCCCTGCCATTATTTAATGAATTCACTCCTCTCTGATTTGCCACAAGAGTTCAGATAATCACAAATTTTATGATGAACAGACAGAATATGAGACAAAACTCAACATTCTGTGAAAATGTGGACAGCTGAGAGCTATGCACACAAGATCACTCTCACTCTATCTCTCTCTGGATCTCACACACACACACACACACACACACACACACACACACACACACACACACACACACACACACACACACACACACACACACACACACACACACACACACACACACACACACACACACACACACACACACACACACACACACACACACACAGACACACACAGACACACACACAGTCTCCTCTGCTTTCATACATGCATTCACTCACACAAGATCGCTCTCACTTTCTCTCGATCTCTCTCTCACACACACACACACACACACACACACACACACACACACACACACACACACACACACACACACACACTCACGGTCTGCTCTGCTTTCATACATGCATTCACTCTCACAAGATCACACACACACACACACACACACACACACACACACACACACACACACACACACACTCACACACACACACACACACACACACACACACACACACACACACACACACACACACACACACACACACAGTCTCTTCTGCTTTCATACACGCATTCACTCACACATGCTGACAGAAACATAAACACACTCATGCACATACATACACACACACTTTTTTTGTTTATTTTTTTTTTACACTTGCTAAACAGCAAAAGTGCTGCTTATGAAGTGTAAAGTAATGGCAGCCATTATTTATTTATTTTTATTTTTTTTTGTGCAAGCTCCACAGCAGCTTGGTATGCTGCCATGAAGCGGTGGAGTCATTTTTCAGTGGGCATTACTTGCGCATTAATACCCTGTTGGAGAATGTTCGTTCTGCTATCAGAGTGCTAATTGTTTGTATAGACCACAGACAAAAGTGAAGGGACAATTAAATGAAAGAAGAAGGCCTTTTTTGTTCCTTGTTGACTTAGGTGATGTGCAGTTGCAGGGCTTCATGAGTGAAGCAGGGTCAAATCATAGAGTGATGGGAATATAATGAGTTTAAAAGTGACGTGCATGAAAGCATGGAGTACATAAATACATGGCAGACTAATACTGTTGTTTTGGTAAAGTACTGAAATGAAATAGACTGAGTAAAGACGTGCATGACGTAACATCGGATGCAGTCATACTAAGTAGGAAGATGGTATGGATAAACAAGAGGAGTGACTGGAGAAGGTATAGCTTGGACCATCTGTATGAAACTGTCATAATTGCAATGCAACATGAAATTGTCATAAGTAAATGTAACATGCACGGCTGCCTGATGGACTTTCAGTTTTCATACAGTTTTATGGAGGTAGGCTTGAATCGTTACATTTAAGAGAAGAAATGAAGAATATTAGTATACAAAAAAGAGAGAAGTTGAAATGTGAATATTTATGATGGAAAATGTATTTGATTATGGTGGGCTTGTAAGAAAGATTAATGACAGCAGGAAAGGGGCAGTAAAGAAACTTTAAAGGTTAATAGGATACCTCCAGGTTTCATCCCCAGGAATAATAATAGAAAATGGGGACATTATGGTAGATATTTTATTTCTCTTTATGTAAGCTAGGTTTTATGCTCTGAAAATATTGAAACAGAATATTATAATAGAGAAAGGCACATCAGGAATAAAAACGCTGGGGACTTCTGTGAGTGGAGTGAAATAACAAGATGATTTTGTTACATTGTAAATAACGTATGCGTGTTGTGATAAAAACAATTAACATTTTTTTTTCAAAAAGAAAGAAATTATTTATTCAGAATGTATTCAATAACTAAGATATGCTTACTTTTAAAAAACATTGCAAAGGCAGTTCAAATTATATGCAAACCATTTCTTAAGAAGAATCAATGGAAAATTTAGAACAAGATATCAGAGACAACTGTGATAATCATACAACACAACAGTAGTGAGTTTACAAAACGGAAACTGAAAAATAAGTAATGAAACAAGCTTCCTTAGTGAAAACCTTCTCGAATTAGTACCATGTATCTACCACCTGCCCGTGCTTTGATAAATTCCGTCAAATTTACCTTGAAAGGCATAAAACAAGGATTAAGAGAATGCTCATCTTTTAAGCAACCAAAGTCTTTTTTCTTTAGAATAACTCAAGTCACTAAAGAACATCAGTAAAAAGCAAAGCTAAATAGAGCAGCACAATCATATTTTATGATGCAGTCAATAACAGAGACTAGGAATGCAAAAGAAACTTATAGTCAAACTATATCATTCATTCTAAATCCTACACTCTGAGACTCTTTCTAGGAATATGCTATTTTTGTCTGAATACTGATTTAGCTATTCCTAAATCTCTGTAACATCTGAAAGACAACAGTATGCCACCCTTAATCTCTCAAACTGTAGAACAGATTACATTTTAGGCATCTCAAAATGTGTCACTCAAAATGTATAGCATACGTGTTTTTAACTTTCCCATGACCTTTCTTTAAAGGCAAATCACTGAAATGTCTGAGGTTAAGATTATATCAACATAACTGTGACATTTGATCTGAAGAAAAATAAACACAAAAACAATAATACTTCAACTGACATGCTATTCTCACACACACACACACACACACACACACACACACACACACACACACACACACACACACACACACACACACACACACACACTAGTTGTTATATACATGAAAAGGTCAGCATAATTCCATTTGTGGTAACCGCAGGGCTTGAGGAGTGAATGTTTTTATGTTGAATATTCTGGAATTTATAACTCAAAGCCTGAATTCAATATGCTACATCACTGATAATTACTTAATAATGTTGATCTGTTTTGGCAACACGTTATCAGAAAAGAAGATCAAAACTGCTTCTCTTCTGGACTGGATTTGGCTACTATGTATTGTTTACAGGAGTCTTTAACAGAAATGTGTCACTTTGCTACAAAATTAAAACATACTAAAATCCCTTTTGTCATACTCTTGAAAAACACACCTTCATATCTATGCACAGTTAGATACTACAGCTATTCCTCTTGAATATTTTCTTCCATGCCTCCTAGTAAAGAAGTCTCTTTGCATGCTTTTTTGTACTAGCCGTATTCTTATAAGAGAGATTTTTTGCCTAAAGCCTGCATGTCTTGTTCAGTGTAGTTGCAAATCTAATGGGATAATTGGGATTATGGTCTTACTGTGTACTGCAGAGGGTAATGGTTAAGAGCTGGTAATGGCCTCTGTCTTTTAGACCAATTTTTGATTCCATCAGCCAGCATTTGCTTAATGTGTAACTCAAGTCACCAAACATGCTCCAGGTCACTCAGAAAAGAGGTGTGTGCCTAATGGGTTTACCCAGTTAAGAAACTATGCAGTACAGTTGCTATTAAATACATTATTACACATTCTGATATGTAAAAGGTATTTAGATTATGCATTACAAACAGCTTAACTTTGATTAACCAAAATGGTTTGAGGGTATTTTCACTAAACACACCATATATCTGTGCCACTTTCTGTAGACGCAGCTGATGTTATCTTTTGTAAACTGAGCAAAAATCACAAGATGTACATGAGAATGATTTCAATAATTTATTTAATTTGATCGTTTACATGCTTATTAAGCAGGAACTGTTCAATTTAGCTAATAGTCCATTTTTCTGAGGCCAAAGAACTCCATAGCACATTTATTATAAGGGTTACAGTTCCTGGTTCATTATCTTGTGTGCCTGTATAACCCCCCCCCCCCCCCACACACACGCATATACACACACATATTCACATGTACACATATATCAATATAAATAGGGATAAAGTGAAAAGTAACCTTGCATACGTATGCACTGTTGTCAAGAGCTGGTCATGCTTACTCAACCTGCTGGACTTCATCGAGAAGGTTACTAAAGCCATAGACGAGAGCAAAACAATGCACACTACCTATCTTGACCAAGCCAGGGCATTTGAAACAATAACTTACTCAAGTATTCTACATAAACTCGGCCAATTAAACATAAATCCATATGTCACCCATAGGATGGCTACCTGGCTCATAAATAGGACCCAGTATATTAGGCTGGGAAATGATACCTCCACAAAGCAGCCAGTCACTAGTGTAGTCCCTCAGCGTTCAGTGCTGGGACCTCTACTTTATGGCATGTAATTCTCTGAAGTCAAGACCAAGATCAAGGCCTCTGGATAATCAAGTTTGCAGATGACTGCAAACTAGGCATAGTCATTAAATTCCCTAAAGTCAAAAATACCATTCAAGAAAGCCCAACAGAGGCAAATAACTGGATGTAGAGGCATGGTCTAAAATCAATGTAAAGAAATGCATAATAGTATCCTCTTTGAAAATGACCACATTGATAATACACTTCTAAGGGTAGATCCAGTGGTCAGGGATTTAGTAAGCTGGGAGACAGTAATCTGGCCTTTGACCATTATACGTTTGTGGTACTGAGAAAAAAAATCATTCTACACTGAACAATTTATAAGCAATGGTGTGGTATCTAGGTCTAATGATGTCGTTGTTCTGCTGTACTCAGCAATCATGAGACCACTCATTGAGTACAATGTACCCTTCACTATGTATCTGACCAAACATATGCAACAAATGCAGCATTCAGGTTTACTATCAAAATTTCAAACTTAAAAATAATTTCTGTTTGAAGCACCGAATGCAAAAACCGAAAATCAAAATGTTGAACAAGTCACAATGTCAAATCAGCTGAATAAATTCAGCAGATTCAACATTGTTGCTGAACAGATCACATGATGTCCATATAGGAGGAGCTTAGGAAAAGGAAACTGCTATACCTAACATCATGTTTTTCTCCCCTGCACCCACTGGTAACTATATATTCCAACTCTGAGATCGCACTACAGTGAAGAAAGGGATGAATTTCCCAAATCAGGGGGTGTCCGCTTGTAGATCACCAATCCATTTAATTTCTGCCTGCTTTGTAAGTAAAGTTAAATCTCCTTCCTATAGGTTTTCTTTAATAATTTGTAAAATCATGAGAGTAAATGAATGAGATGTGCTAGTTATAATACATTTAAATAAAGGATTCTTCATGTCTTTGAGATGCATGTTGCTCTTATGCTTTGAGATCCTTTCTTTGAGCTGCTAATTGGTTTTGTGAACATAGAAAAAATCACAATGTTGGCAGCAGGCAATGTAAATATTTTTGTTTTTACAGTGGGCATATGCTTTTTAAGGAGTACACCCTTCCAGGCTTCAGATGTGTAAAACATTGTTGTTTAGAAATAAACTTACAACAACTACAGGTTCTACAAGGATAAGTGCTCATTCTAGTGGGTACACTTACATTGTTGAATTGATGGTGACATAATATCTGCTTAATGTTTCTATTAGCTCTAAATGAAAACAATGGTATGGATTTACGATGGCTTGCACAGAGTCTACAAGTAGAGTAAGACTCCATGCAGCCATCATGTCTGACGAGCGATCCAGGAACAGCCTGTAGGGGCGTGTAAGAGAGCTCCTAAAAGGTCTCCTACATGGACAGGGCTGGGATATGCAAATTACCTCACTTGCAGCCGAAAGGCATGCAAATGAGGTAAATTTGTGATCCAGGAAGCACAAACCTGTCCGAGTAGGAGATGTGTTAGCTGCAGAAATGTACTCAGTTGACAACTGAGTACCGTTCTGCAAATAGCACAATGGAGCCTTGTCAGCTCCAAATAAAGGTTGCATATGGTTGAGGAAGCATGCCAATGGCCAAATATATGGCCATTGGAAAGTTTCCCAGATGCAAAATTAAAATAAAAATAATTTTTTTTTTGGCGATTTCCGATGTTTAAACGTAGCGCAGCACCGCGCAAATGGGGTGCGCTATAAAAATCATAAAATAAGACAATAAAAGCCACAAACATGGAAATTATGAAAATTGTTAAATGACAATGTAAGGGAATAGCAGGCTGAAGACAACATGGCCACCGAGTAGGGGTTGCAAAGGGGAGAAGCCCAGTCTAAGACATGTAACCAAGCATTAGTAGGCAATCCTATGTAAATGAGTGTTAGGATAGTGAATCGCACTTTTACATAACAAATGAGCACAGTCAGTGGAGTGTAGGAGTAGGATATGGGGAGGAACAGAGCAGGAGATAGGTGACATCACAAGGGGGGTATGTATGAAAGTAGTGAAGCTCATTGGAGCACAGTGGCATGTGTTAGCTGTCAGTTAGACATCATGGAAAGAGTTGTATCAACAGGTAGGCCAGGGAAAGCCAAGAAATGGAAGGTGTATACTGTGGATAACACCAAAGTTTCTTGCTGAGTGGGTATGCACGTGTGTGCACGCCTGTAAACTCGAGTAAGACAGAGTGCGTGCGTGGAAGTGTGAGTACGTGCGTTTAAGCTGCAGTAAGCATGTATAAGGCTGTTGGAAGACCTGTAAGCGTGTTGGCGCTGGTGTGCGTGCGTTTTAAACTGAATAAGCAAGTCTTAGTCTGTCTCCCCTGAGGAAACAGAAAGGAAGAAGGAAGCACAACAAATAGTAGGAAGCTACCAGGGAATACTAGTAGAGCTAGCAGGTGCAAGCAATCAGAATCAGGCAATTACACAGACAGAACACTAGCCCAGCCCAGCACTTAAAAGTCTGCAAGCAACAGTGCAGTTTGTTTCTCTCAAGAAACACTGCAACACTGGAGTAAGCTCCTAGAAGTGAAAACTGAAAAAGCTACACTCAGACAAAAAATGCTAGGGGCTGCCATTGCTGTTATAAGGTGACATATGCAACATGCTGAGGGTGGTGACAATGCAAATGCTGCCGGACAACCCAAAGTGAGGAGACGGAAAAGAGTGTACAAGCCCAGGGTCACCTACCAGGGGTTACATGAGCTGGAGATAGTGGAGTGCTATAGAGTAGACAGAGACCTCCTGCAGCAAATTGTTGAGCTGTGCAGGCCATGCCTCACACACAGAACCGACAGAGGGGAACCCATCCCAGGGGAAACCAAGGTACGTGTTGACCTAAGAATACTAGCAACAGGTACCTTTCAGAGACCAACTAGTGATATGATGGGAATATCACAGGCATCAGCATCCAGGGTACTGCACCAGTTCCTGGATGCCATGTCAGCACATGTCGGTGATCATGTATATTTCCCCAATTCCCATGAGGTATTGGCCAGCAATATGCGTCTCTTCCAGCAAACAGCAGAATACCATGAGGTAGTGGGTGCAATAGTCTGAAGGCATATATGCATCAAAGCACCAGCCAGTGAGCGGGGTAGGGACTACATTAACTGCAAGGGCTTCCCCTCCATCAACTGCCAGGTTGTGTGTGATGCCCAGGGCATAATAATGAATGTGTGTGCTGGCTGCCCTGGAAGCTACCATGATTCCCATATCTGGCATCTGATGCAGCTGTACCAGACATTTGCCAGTGGGGACATACCACATGATCACTTAGTGGGGGATGCTGGCTATGCACTGGAGCCGTGGCTGATGACACACATCAGAAACACACACACACCTGAACAGGAATGCCATAATGAGGCACACGCACAAACACGAAATGTAATCGAGCATGTGTTTGGGTTGCTCAAGTCACGGTTCCTGTGCCTGGACACATCTGGTGGAGCCTTGCAATACTCACCAACTACATGTACCCAAATTGTCATGGCATGTGCTATGCTACATAATATGATTCTGCGAAAACAGCTGCAGCAGGACCAGCATAGGCCTAGGCCAAACAGTCCCCCACCAGTGCCAAGGCCATCACAGGCAGAGCGTGATTCGGAGGAGGAACAACCTGAGCCTGCCCCAGTAGGCAGAAGGAGGCATGCCCAGTATGCCTTGGCCTTGGCAAAGAGGCAACGCATAGCACATACACTGGCTCAGTAGGAACCCTGGAAATGATACCTCTCTCTGACTCACATATATAGTAAAAGGGATGCCTAACTTGACACTACCTGTTTCCAAACATGTATAGGGAGTGCAGTATGTGCATCTGACATAGGCAGCCCTGCAGCACCACCTGAGGCATGATTGCCATGTGTTAAGCAATGTAAGGTAGTGCTAAACAGCATTTACCACCATGTAGTATATGCAAACTTGATGACCTTGAGTATCATCCTACCTTCACCAAACATGAGGCCACAATATGAAGACAAGATGGTCAATTGCAACAATTGGCTTAAGTATTGGTGTCAGTGAAGGGGGATACAATGCCTGTCAGCCTGGGATGACATGCTCGACAAGACATGATGCTTCACTAGGGATGGATTTCACCTATCACCTGTGGCCTTTTGGATATTGCCAAAGGCTCTTGTCACCCCTATAGTGCCTTTTTTAGGTAAGGCTCAAAACACAAACCCACCTCCATAGGTATCACAAGGGATAAGAAACTATAAGTAATGCTACTCAATGCCAGAAGTCTAAACTGCAAGATGCATGCACTTCAAACTCTCCTCAGCATGGAGAATGTTGATATCTGTACAGTAACAGAAACCTGGTCCAAGGCTCCCAAGAGCACCCTAGCATTAACAGGTTACACCTCATACCATGCAGCTGCAAAACATGGAACAAAGTACAAAAGGAAGGTGTGTATCAATATTTTTCAAAGATACCCACACTCCCAGGTTGGTGGCACAGCATGAAGCATCGGATACTATCCATGTGCAACTAACAGTGGCTAAAACCGCCTTCCAGTTCATAGCCTGCTACAGACCACCCACCTAAACCCAGGAGCCACACTTGGCTGACTGGAGAACACATGAAAATATGAAGCTCTCCCCAAACACCATTATATTGGGCGACTTCAACTACCCAAACATAGACTGGGAGCATTACCCTAGTCCCGACACCCTAGACGAAAGGTTCCCAGAATTTATAAACCAAAATGCTATGGAACAACTGGCTACCACTCCCACAACAGGGGAAAATATACTGGACTTGATCATCACCAACATGGGGATTCTATGCCCAAGACCAGAAGTGTATCCCTCACTGGTAAGATCAGACCAGAGAGTAATCTCACTGGATATTCACATCCCGATCCCAGCCCATGGCCAGAAAAACACAGTGAAAATTATTCACTAAAGCAAATGTCACACTCATCAAAACTGAGGTGGAATCCTTCACAGCCCCTGTGCCTGTGGAAAATATGGCCCAGACCTCATAACCCTTTATAAACGCATTCTATGAACACCTTCAGGAATGAATGGATCATGCAATCCCAAATAAAACCAAGACCCAGTCTTCCAAAGCCAGGCATCCTGTCCGGTGAACCCCAGCCATAAACAAACCGTAAAATACAAGGAGGAAGCTACTATATGATAGATCAAAATCCCAAAAAGGGACGGCATCTCTGATCAGTATTATTGAAAAACTACGGCCACACATAAGATCGTCTAAGGCCATCTTTGAGATAAAAATTATACAGCACACCAAGGATAATCACAAGACATTCTTTACTTATGGTAGGAACCTGTGTGGGAATCCCCAGATATGCTCAGAAGTAGTCCAAAATGACAAACAATACACCAATCCCACAGACATTGCCACCATCTGAGCTGACGGGTTCAGTGCAAACTTCTCCCCCTACTCCCCAATAAAAGGGCAAATATCTATCCCAGCAGAGTGCTGGCCCCCTGACATTGCAGATGCTCAGGTAACAGCCAGCCTCCCCAAAGCAAAACACACAGCATCAATGGGACCAGACAGTGTCCTGGGCTGTGTCCAACATGAACCCCAAGAAGAATTGAACACAAACATAAAACCACTGTTCATTCTCAGCCTTACCACAGGATATGTACCCAAAGAGCAGTGTACAGCAACAGTGATCCCTCTCCACAAAGGTGGTGCCTCAATGGATACTGTAAACTATCACCCCAGAAGCCTGACTACCTTCGTCTGCAAAGCTATGGAAAGGATCATCATGGACCTCAGAAATAAACATATTGGGGACCTACAGACACTGAATCCTACCCAGTTTGGCTTTGTTAAGTGCAGATCCTGCCTCTTAAACCCAGTTTAGTCATTTGAAACAGTCACCAAGGCCATTGATGAGGGGAAGGTGGTCCACACAGCCTACCTGGACCTCACAAAAGCCTTCCATACAGTACCCCACTTGGTCGCCATAGATAAGACCACCAGCTTCAATATAAACCCCTATGTCAGTAGATGAGTTGCAAACTGGCTCAAGGACAGAACCCACATGGTCAGAAATGCTGGAGCCATGTCAGACCCCAAACCAGCTACAAGTGGCATCCCACAAGGCTCAGTCCTGGGACCTTCCTTGTTTGGTATATATTTCTCAGAGGTACAGGCCAACACAGAGGGACTGTTGGTGAACAAGTTTGCAGATGACTGCAAACTGGGCGCCATAATCGACCCTCCAGCTGACACAAGCATCCTACAAAAGGGCCTCATAGAAACAGACAACTGGTGCCAGAGCCATGTCCTCAAGCTAAATGCAAAACAGTGTATAGTCCTCCCCTTTGTCAAAAACTAAGTGCCCACAAATTACCACATAGGTGGTAACCCATTAAGTATGGAAGAAGTGATAAGGGACCTGGGGACCCAAGCTGATAGCAATCTCTCATTCGATAACCACATGGCCAAAGTGTTTAGAAAAATATTTCATATAGCCCACCTAATCATGAAGGTATTCACATCTACATCACGGGAGGTCATCGTGCCTCTTAACTCATCCCTCATCAGGCCCATAATTGAGTACAATGCCCCTTGTGGGATGTACCTTATCAGACACCTGCAGCAGCTGGAAAGACCACAAAAGTACCTCACCAGGAGGATCAAAGGGCTCAAACACATGCCATTCGCTGCCCGGTTAAAAAAACTGCAGCTCCACTCAGTGGCATACCGCCTGCCCAGAGGCAATCTGTGTCTGATGTATAAAGCCATGTCCAACCTGGAATCAATGGACATGCTGCACCTCGGAAGCTCAGAATCCCATCAAGCTATGCGCTCAAGAGACCTGAACCTCAGGACTGAAATAAATAGGACATGCTGGAGTGACAGATTCATAATCCAGAGGCTCCCCCCACTCTTGAGTAAACCCCCACTCCAGGTTAGCCAGAGTCCGTCATTGACTCTCTTCAAGAGGAATCTTGATGAGTGGATGGGAGATTGTAGGTTTACCCTGGGTATCACTTTTATGTCACTGTTAGACAGAGGCACAGTATACTAACCTTGAAAAATGTCATGGCAAACTCCACTTAAAATGTGTGTTGAAAGCCAAACGCACTCTGACTAGGATTATAAATGCCCTAGGGCAGATAGCCTAGTATGAACCTATGAACATAATCACACACACCAACTAGTACAACTGTGGTCAATGTGGAGTAATGTTTGGCAATGTCCACCCAAGTTGGTGAATACACAGCAATGTCGGACAAGCCTGGTTTAAGTAGGCCTTAGCTGAACAAAATGCAACATGGTCACAGTTGCCCAACTGGCCCTTAACCAGTCTGGTCTGTTCAGTATGCACATTTAAAGCAGTGATGGGATTCAAACCCATGGTATGGTGCACCATAGTGAAAGTACTGAACCACTACACCATGACACTAGTGCAGTGTTTAGCTAGTATGAGAGAATGTTGCCAAGTCTTTGCAAACTATCACATGGAAACTCTGCAGGCACAGCATAATCCCTGTTGAGTTATGACACAAAGGAGTCTGGCAGCAAGAACACAACATGACTTCCAACACACACAGTATAAATGTCAATATTGGTCATGTTCACACACAACCAGAAATGTAGTGGACACCAGATCACAACATATGGAAAGGTCACACTGGGCATGCTCACACACTTGGATAAATGAGACATATGTCAGGCAACAAACCATGGAAAGCCTGAACTGGGCATGCTCATACACTTAGGCCATGTCTGAGTATAGCAGTCAGTCACACATATCTGGCAGGTGTATGTGTTAAGCCAGGAACCTCCCACGATCCAGCAATCCACCCTGTGCACACAGTTAAATGACAACAGACACATATATTAATATACTGCAACCCTGTCATGATCAAACTTGTTACGCAGATACACAAGTTGTTCATAGAAACTGGGAAAGCTACGGCAATAAAGACCTGCAAACAGTAGCAGCAATAAATATTGTGCATCCAGAACATAAACATAGGTGCAGAGGTCAATACTAGGCTGTCTGCCCTAGGGAATTCATAAGCCTAGGCAGTGTGAATTTGGTGTCCACCTCCCCAGTAGAGTAGCCTATTGTGCCTCTGTAAAGTAGGTCACAGAAGGCACCCTTTAAGGCTAGTTTGCTGTGCCTCTGTCAAGCAGGGACACAGCGGAGATCCCAGGGGTGAATTTGCAATTTCCCATCCATGCGGCTGTATTTCGCTGGAAGAGGGCTGGCGAGGGGCTATGTCTAACTTTAATTGGGATTCAATTCCAGAGTGAGGGGAGCCTCTGGGTAATGAATCTGTCCCTGCAGCATGTCCTATTTATTTGTGTGGTGAGGTTTAAGTCCCTGGAGTGTGTAGCTCTAAGGGTCTTGTATGTTATGAGGTGGAGCATGTCCATTACAAGCAAGCAAAATCTGAGGGTAATGCTACTCAATGCTAGAAGTCTAAACCTCAAAATGCACTCACTCGAGGCACTCCTTAAAATGGAGAACATTGACATCTGTGCAGTGACAGAGACCTGGTTCAAAGCTCCAGAGAGCACCCGTGCATTACCAGGCTTCAATTCATACCACACCTTTCGGCCACCTAACCCAAAAAGAAGCACTAAAGGTGGAGGCATGTCCATATTCATTAAAGATATCCACACCTCCAGGCTAGTTGCACAGCATAATGCATCCGAGATTATCCAAGTGCAACTAACTCTGGGCAAGACTGCAATCCAAATTGTAGCTTGCTACAGACGCCCCACCATGCCCCAGGATTCACACTCCTCATTTCTTGATACACTGGAAAGTATTAGGGTACAACCCAACACCCTAAAAATGGGTGATTTCAACTACCCCACCATTAACTGGGAAAACTACTCATGTACCAACTCTTTTGCTCAACGTTTTCTAGAATTCATAAATTCCAATGCCTTGGATCAACTTATTCACACCCCCACCAGGGGCAGCAATATCCTAGACCTGGTCATCACCAACATGGGGAACCGGTGTTCCACACCAGAGGTCAATTCCTCATTGGTCAGATCCGACCACAAGCTAATCAGCCTAGATATCCACATCCCACCCCCGGCCCCAATTAGGGAAACCATCGTAAAAAACTTCTCAAAAGCCAACTTCACACTTCTTAAGACAGAAGTGGCAAACTTCATGACACCCATGCAGACGGACAATAGAGATATGACTGCTGAATCCTACACAAGTGCACTTTATAAGCACTTACACGAGTGCATGGATCATGCTATCCCTAATAGAACCAAGATGTTATCCTCCAAAAAAAGGAAGCCAATCTGGTGGTCCTCTGCCATAAACAAACTCTACAACAGAAGAAAGAAACTTTTGCAAAAAAAGAGTAAAATCCATGACTGGAGGAACTCTCTGGTCAACCTCAGTAAGAAGTTGAGATCCCTCATAAAATCCTCCAAAGCTAGTTATGAAAACAAAATTGCCACTGCCTCTAAAGACATCCACAAAGCATTCTATAGCTATGTCAAGAATCTAAATGGGAACACTCAGATCTGCTCTAAGCTGCAGCATAATGGCACTAAATATACAGAACCAACTGATATTGCCAACATCCTAGCAGATAGGTTCAGTACTAACTTTACCCCCCTCTCACCCCCTAGAGGGCCCATCTCTATACCTGAAGAATGCAAAGTTCCTATAATCACGGCTGCACAGGTAAAAAACACACTCTCCAAAGCCAAGAACACAGCATCCATGGGACCTGACAACATCCCAGGCTGTGTTCTACACGAACTACAGAATGAACTGGCACCCTACCTAAGTACCATGTTCAATCATAGCCTTACCTCAGGCTTTGTACCCACTGAGTGGCGCACTGCAACAGTTATCCCACTCCGCAAAGGGGGAGCCATGACAGACCCTGGGAACTACCGCCCCATTAGCCTGACAAGCCTGGTCTGCAAGGCCATGGAACGTATCATCATGGAACTCATAAACAAAGACATCGGTAATCTCCAAACTATGGACCCTACTCAGTTTGAATTTGTAAAAGGCAGATCATGTCTCCTAAATCTGATTGACATCTTGGAAGCAGTCACCAAAGCCATAGATGATGGTAAAATGGTTCACACACCCTATCTAGATCTCGCCAAGGCTTTCAACACCATCCCCCAGTCTGGAATTATAGATAAGCTCACTAAACTAGGTATAAATCCCTATGTCATAAGATGGGTTGCCAACTGGCTCACGGACAGAACCCACACTGTGAAAGTAGCGGATTCCAAATCCGACATCAGACCAGTGACAAGTGGAGTTCCACAGGGTTCAGTCCTGGGTCCTCTCCTGTTTGGTATCTGCTTCTCTGAAGTGCAGGCCAACACAGAAGGTCTTTGGCTAACAAAGTTTGCAGATGACTGCAAACTAGGAGCCATAATCGAAACTCCTAACGATGTGGACAAACTACAAAAGGGCCTCACTGAGACAGATTACTGGTGTCAAAGCCATGGCCTGAAGCTCAATGCCAAAAAGTGTATTATCATCCCCTTTGGTAAAAACTCTGTACCCATGTACTACCACATAGCTGGTTGTCTACTTAATGCCGAAAATGTGATAAGAGACCTTGGGACACAGGTGGACAGTAGTCTCTCCTTTGATAATCACATTGCCACAGTGGTCAGGAAATCCTTCTACGTGGCTCATCTCATCACAAAAGGATTCTCATCCAGAAAAAAAGAGGTCATTGTTCCCCTCTACTCATCACTCATTAGACCCATTATAGAGTACAATGCTCCTTTTGGTATGTACCTCACAAGACATCTACAACAACTGGAAAGACCACAGAAATACCTCACAAAGAGGATTACTGGCCTCAAGAGATGCCCTATGCAGACCGTCTAAAAAAACTACAGCTTTACTCCATCGCATATCGCCTACTCAAGGGCGATCTCTGTCTAACATACAAAGCTATGTCAAACCCAGAGCTGTTGGACATGCTCCACTTAAAGAAATCCCAATCCCTCCAAGCTACATGCTCTAGGGACCTTAACCTTGTCACCACAATAAACAGAACATGCTGGAGGGATAGATTCCTGTCCCAGAGACTTCCCATACTCTGGAACAGACTACCTATCTATATCAAACAGAGCTCCTTATTAGCACTCTTCAAGAAAAATCTTGATGATTGGATGGGAAATGGGAAATTCACCCCAGGGATCACTTCTGTGGCTCTGCTCGACAGGTGCATAGGAAAATAATTTTCTTGAGTGGCGAAAGCCAGGGTACATTTTTTGGCTAGACTTGTATGGGCCCTAGGGCCGATAGCCTAGTACCTACCTATGAACCTATGTACCTATTACTTCTGGGTTTGAAATGGCTGCATACATCAGGCATAGATCACCTATGAGTAGGCGTTAAGCAACTGAGTAGAGCTGGAGATCCTTTAGTTGAGCTGCATAGGACATCTGTGTGTAGCCCATGATCCTCTTTGGGAGGTACTGTTGTGTTCACTGTAGTTGCCGCAGGTGTTGGGTAAGGTACACCCCAAAAGGGGCATTGTAGTCAAACATGGGCCTGATGAGTGACGAGTAGAGGGCCACAATGACCTCCCATGATCTACATGCAAACACCCATGTGATAAGGAGGGCTATATAAAGGTCTTTGCAATGACTCTGTCAATGTGATTAGCAAAGGAGAGGTTATGATCTATGTGGGTCTGTGGGATATTGCTCTGTTATGTAGTAGCTTCCTCCTTCTGTTGTACAGCTTATATATGGCTGGGGTTAACCAGACAGGTCTCCTGTATTGGAGGAGTCATGGTTTTATTTGGGATAGCATGATCAATGCATACCTGCAGGTGCTCATACAATGCGTTTGTAAAGGATTCTGCAGATTGGGCTGTATTATCCTCCAGCACGGGGCCTTTGAAGTATTCCACCCCAGTCTTCACAAGTGCAAAGTCTGCTTTTGAGAAATTCTTTACAGTGATTTCCTTGGCTGGGCGTGGGGACGGGATATGGATGTCCAGAGAAAGTTGTTTATGGTCTGATCTTAACAATGACGGTTCTACCTCTGGTGTGGAACACAGAGTCCCCATGTTGGTGATGATCAGGTCCAATATGTATTCCCCCTTGTGGGTGTGGTGACTGGTTGTGCCATAGCACATGGATTCACAAATTGTAGTGGCTGTAGGGTGATGTTGTTGAGGGTCTGAGTAGTATCCCCAGTCAATATTTGTGTACCTGAAGTCAACCACTATAATGGTGTGTGTGAAGACCTGCATATCCTACACTGTTCCCAGGAAAGCCAAGTGTGGTTACTGGGTATGGGGGGGTGGTCTGAACTACACATTAAATCAAAAGGCAGTTTTGCACAATGGTAGTTGTATATGTATGCCTGTCATGCTTAGTGCAGTGGTACCAACCCAGAGGTGTGTGTATCTGTGATGTATATGGATACATACCCTACTTGTGTTGTGTGTTACAAATTCTGTGGTCATGAAGCATGCTATAGAACATAACCTGGCAGTGCCAGTGTGCATATGTGATCCTGAACTAGACGTCTGTTAATGCACAGATATTGTTATCCCCCATACCGAAGGAAAGTTAAAGATGTACATTCTTCTTTGGAAAGACTGATTATGTCAGCACCCTATAAACACAGCAGGTGAAGGGAAATCATCTAGTAATGCAAATAGCGTGCTGTGCTAATGCTTCTCTCTCAAGTATTATAACATAGTTATGTAGGGGTTGGAATCCTGCAAATGCTGTGTGTGTGTGGGGTGTGGGGTATGGGGTGTGGGGGGCCGGGGTGTGTGTACGTATGCAATTCTCTGTGAAAGAAATGGCCTTTTGAAGACTGGGATAACAGACTAAAAGATGTACATTCCTCTTTGGAAAGACTGATGATGTCAGCACCATATAAATACAGCAGGAGAAGAGAAATAATCCAGTATTGTGAATAGCATGCTGCGCTAATGCATCTCTCACAAGTATCAGAACATAGTTAGGTAGGTGTTTGCATCCTACAAATGCCATGTGTGAGTTTGTCACACAGTTTGTTAATGTGTTGTGTGTTTTGCTTTTATTATTGTATGACATATTATTATAACAGTAATTTCAATGCACACATCAGGTATGTGTGTGCCACATACAGATATGTACCTGTGACCTTTAATAGTTCCTATGTGTGAAGCCTGCCCCATATGAATACAGTTGTTACCTTTGCCAGCATATGCCACAGCTTACCAGGCCTTAGGCCATACATGTATGTTGGTGACAATGCAGGCTACTGCAGTGATCTGTGTCCTAGGCTAACTATGTGACACACACCCATGAAAGCTTTGATAGATTAACGTGGGTGAGGGTTTATGTCTGGAGTATATGTCAGACATGTTAAAACACTGCAAAGTCTGTGAGTGATGGACACCCAGTGTAGGTGTATGGCAACTGTTGCCGATATGCATACAGACACCGTCTTGCTTAGCTGATACACCGAGGGACTGAAGAATACCTTTGGAAATGTGAATATCACAAGAAATTCAAGATAACACTTGTCCACATGTACACACCATTACCCGTTCTACATGATGGGTGCTACCACCTACATGGTACTATTGGAATATGTTAACTACATGCCGATGCCAATGCCACAGTTGCGTTACAGCAATACAGCATAGCTTGGACAACAGGTATCTGTCTGTATGATAACCTTGTGGTGGTTAGGTGTGTCATGTGTAGAATGCATTCTAGGCCACTGTATCTATTTGCAGTCATAGATGGACATATCTGTAGTGTGTTGGCATGTACATGAGACTGCTATATGCCAAAGAGTATTGTTCCCAGGGATGTGTGGGGCTCAGTAAGAATGGCTACTGGTATAGTGTAGTACTGCAGGGATATCACTGACACCAGGTTCCTACATCTGTGTATCAGTTGAGGAGACACCATGTAATGACCACTGAATGTCAGGCTATGTAAGCTGTGTATACTACCAAAATGCAGACCATTGACATTTGGAAACCGTATCACCCACAGCATACTGTCAAACCATGTCATGTTCCATGCTAACCATGTTCACAAATGTACACCTGCAACTCAGTGCTGCAAACATCACACATGCACTGTCCACACCCCAACACATGCAGGCACAGGTACACACAACAGCCATGTGGCACATGTGCAGACAGTACACTTTGGGAATTAACACTGGTGTATACAAAACTGCAATGACAAACATAGGTAATGCATCATGCATGCTCGAATATACCCACAACAATATCATTACACTGTACTGTTAACAACATGATAATATTACTACAGTGCTATGTAGTCACCCTGTGCATCTGCACCATGCTACCCTGTTCCTGCATCAATGTTACAGATGGCAGGAGGTGGCACAGTTTCATCGTTGGGAGGGTGGCCTAATGGTTAAGGTGTTTGCCTTACAAACACAAGGTACAGGGTTTGAATCTCACAGGGGATAATTGGCTAGGCTTAAAATGGCTTGCAAGGGAAGTTAGCCTAGTACTAATCTATGAACCTATGAACGTATATGCACAGGGTGTGTACTTGGTTTTCCAGAGTCTGCCATTGACACATCCAATTGACATCTATGTGTGTGTGTGTGTTAGTGAGGGACAACAGTACAACATGGGGGAATGTTGCTGCAATGTGTGTGTGTGTTAGCCCTAGGTGTTAGTATTATGTGTGTGTGTGTGTGTGTGTGTGTGTGTGTGTGTGTGTGTGTGTGTGTGTGTGTGTGTGTGTGCATGCACACAGTTCCACCACGTGGCTGCCATATATGGGTGTTTGTGGACAGCCACAGACTGTACCTGCCAGGTCATACAGATCACTGTCTCTGGCCATGGACATGGTACCTGTGCATGGCAGGGGTGCTACGGACAGTATCATGTACTAAGCCAGACTAGGTACTGTCATCAGAAGCAGTGGGTTGTTGACTGGACACATGTCCCTTATGGGACTGTCCAGAGCCACATGCACAGGGTCTTCTCGGACGGTCTAATGACAGCACAGACCCATCATTGCTGGGGCTGGTACTGGCACTATGGGAGCGGCTGCGGGTCTGTTGTTGTCCGCGATGACTGCCAGCTGATAATGTTGCTGGCATACATCCACGTCAACGCCTCAACCATACTGCACTGTCCTGGCTCCTGGACATGTAGTTGTGGAAGAGATCTAATGTGTCCCCCCCAACGTCTATCAATGACCTCGCTGATGTTACGGATGGCAGACGCAATGTCACGCATAGTGTCATTCATAGGGGTGCGATGTGCTCTAAGCTCTCTCAGACCCTGTCTGGTGTACCGTTCCATACATGCCTGTGCCTGCATTACAGCCTGGAACATAGCTGAGGTTGAAAGACCTCTGTGGGCATGTCTGACAGGGGCAGTACGACCACGGATGCTCCCACGAGAACCCCTGGACATCTGCCTGTGTGGTACCATGTCAGGAATCTAGCCATGGCTGCTGTGAGGGGATACATGTGCTAATGATACCCAACTACCCTGGTCAATGCCCACTGTATGCTGTCCCTCAGCTAAGGACATTGGTGACAATGGATGTATCGGCAGGGTGACTGTGCGCATTGATGCGGTCGACTGCTATGTAGTGTCAATTGGCTGAACAGCAACAGACTCTGTCACACCTCCCTGTGCCATTACACATGTATCATCATAATCACTATCCCGAGCAGTGGCTTCAGGTTCCCTGCTGCACTCCACCAGAGCAACATCAGAACCTGTGAGAGGAAGATAGGAAACACAGTTTACAAATGTGTACACGATATTAGCACACAGGCGCACATGCACACATGCACACAGGCGCACATGTACACATGCACACAGGCACACATGCACACATGCACACAGGCGCACATGCACACAGGTGCACATGCACACATGCACACAGGCACACATGCACACAGATGCACATGCACACAGGTGCATATGCACACAGGTGCACAAGCATACAGGCGCAGAAGCACACAGGCACACAGGCACACAGGCACACTCCTCAGTACAGCAGATACAAACACAGACACACCTGTAATCCAACACATACACAATACTGTTTTAGGGTGGGTGACAGTATCACAAGGAAAAACATCACTGCACACGTGTCAGCATGCAGATTATGTGTTGCACAGGAACATGCAGTGTAAGTGTAGACAGCCCTTGTTAATAACAGTATATGTGTACTTGATGCTTGTGTGTAGTTGTTCAGTGATTGTCTCCACCCTGGGACACAATGTGTACAAGGACATAACAATGTTGTGCAAGTGTTACAAGCTGTGGGTGCATATATTTGCACACACACACACACACACACACACACACACACACACACACACACACACACACACACACACACACACACAAAAACACATGACGGTGCTACGCAATGACTGCTATGTGTACTTTTGTGGTCGGCGGAACTGGATGTGGTGTAGTAACGTGAGCCATGATCAAAATGCTTCTTGTGGTCAGTCAACAATAATAATGTGTGCCAGACAGGCAGCTAGCATGCTGTACCTGACGTGCAGTAACATGACTACATCCACATATACACAGCCACTTGTTACATGGGTTTGTAAGGTGGCCAATAGTGAGCATTGCCTAACATGAATGTATTATTTGTTCAAGACTGTTGCACAAAGACATGATAAGCCTCTACCCCACAGGTATATTATGTGTGCTGCATAGATGATAAGTGGGATACTGAAGGGTGGCCTTACAGCAGGCGTCATAATTGGACATGTGTAGCAGGCTAAGGTGTAGTGTGTATGCCAAACATGTGTGTGTTGTGTACATGTGTATCAGATATGCCTATACAATGTCCAGTACTGTGTTGCCACACATGTGTGTCATGCTCTGTGTATTGCATGTGAGTGAGGCAGCTATTGAGAATAATGGGATATGCATAGTCTCACAGCAAACATGCACAGCATGCATTATGCATTGGTGTGTTACATGTGCACAGACTACACCTCCATATGACATGCACATGTCATTAGCAATAGTATTGTTATTACACACTTACCAGCATGGATTGGCTGCCTTGCTGTCACTCCAGAGAGACCTGCAGAAATATGAGAGTGAATGCCAGTGGCCACAACTGTGCCATTGATACTGTGTGTATGATAAAGTACAGCAGTACAACAGGTGGCTTTCACAGGTGTACAGATTATGTTCAGAATATCAATCTTGCAGAAGAATAGGCAGGTTAACAGCGACACAAACAGTTCACATCTTACACATGCATGAACTAGCAGTACAGAGAACAGTCAACTACAGATATGGCATGGTACCTGCATGCTCCATTTCAACATGCTGGGTGGCTCCAGCCTCCATGATGACACATGTTTGTGGATGTTGCTGTTGTTGGCCTGGAGCCACAACACTTAGGAGGTGCTCCTCCACACTGGTGAGGGGGGGGGATAGGTACCCCACCGCCTGTGGCAAGCTGTTGTCTGTGGATATCAGATGCACACTGCCGGACATGTCTAATTAATTCACTGCAGTGATGGCGTACCTGCTCATATGTCCAGTTATGCATGTCTATGTCATTTACCCGACGGACAAGATCTTGCCACAGTGCAGCCCTCTCATGCTGGTTCTGTCTGGTCCTGGAAAGCAGCACACAGTAATTCTGCACCAGGCTCTGGAGGATCTCCTGATCCTCTGCTGCTGTATAAGGTGGGTTTCACTGATGCAACATCACCCTGGAAGGAAAAGAAAAATATGTGAGCAAGTCATGTGGCACACTTATTATTCTAATGTACTGATATCACTTAACTGCCATATATAGCATCTGTCTGTCTATCAGGGGATACACATGTTCGATACCACATATCAGTGCTCAGCCCACAACTGTCTGACAGTGCCTCCCACACTCCATACAACAAACTAGTATACACAAGCATTCGGCACACTGTGTGGGATACAATGTACAACCTCACACTGGGGGTATGTATCAAGCTAATGGATGAAGAATATTGTCATCCCGTGCAATGAATGCAATGCCCGTTTACAGTTTCAACGGTAATCCACCCTAGTCTTTGATGCCATACCCCAACCTGACATATGTGCACAGTTGTTACTATAGCCAGCATACTGCTGTCACAGAGTATACATGCTGCCAGGTACACACACATACCCTGTAACACACATGTGATTGCGGCCATGGTACAGGCATCATTGCACACACATTACACATACATACAACACACAAATATATGACAACACAGATGAGCATTAACTGTGCACCTTATAGTACTGTGTGCCCCTACTTACAGATACCTATGCATGAGGTATGTAATCTGTGCAGACTACAGGAAACACACCAGACAGTGTTACAAGGGAATGTGAACATACACCATACTGTAGTGTTTAGGCCTACAACATCAGGTAGTACAACAGTTGATATGTGAGCTGGATTCAACAGCAGTACCACTTACTGAGCATACATGTATTGCTTCTGCCTATGATGGGACACCGCAGTCATACACAGGGAAGTACGGCACAACAAATGCCAATCTACTATGTTTGCATCCCGATAACTGACACATCTTTCTCTGGCCTCACTCCAAGGACACCAACTACCATGACAGACACAAACTCACACTAAGCTATCACACCTTTACAGACCTCGCACACAATCAGTGTCACACTCATTCAATGTCACATAGCTGGTATTGCACTGAGTACATGTGTGTGTGCATTGTGTCATAGGTAGATACTATGCTATTGGCCCTGGGCCTAGGGCAGCCTAGCCATATGCTACCCTGCCCTTTGGGACACATGTAATGTGATTTTACTTGCTCCTGTGAAACGGTTACACAGAGGTGACTCACAGGGCATATTACCTATCTCCATAACATTCATCAGGGGTATGTATGACATCTACTAATAAGTAGCCTTGTTTGTTAATGCTGGGTGGTTTACTCCAGGGTATGGCATATTTGTGTATAGAAACCTGTACCTCCAGCATGTGCTGTTTAGTGCAGTGACAAGGATTAGGGCCCTAGGTCATGTAGGCTGGACGGATTGTCAGGTGTTGCCATGGTGGTTGACCAACTGGTATGGTGTGACATAACTGTGTATGTCCAGCAGTGGTAACCTCTGTGTAGGAAGTATGCAAGGCACTCTAGCTGTGGTTTTGAGAGTCAGTCTGCATAGGGAATGTGTTTGAGGGCATTATCAGTCTTTGTTAGGTATGTCTGTGGCCTTTCCACTTGCTGTAGTTCTCATGGGAGGTACATACTAGATAGGACATTGTGAGGTATAGAGGGGTACACTGACTTACATTTCCCTAGCTGACACAACTTTTGTGATGACACGTACCATGTACAGGGATTACAAGACTAGTGTGCCACTGTAAATATCTAAGGGGAGGCTATTGTAGACCTGTGTCCCATGTTCCCTTCTGACACATCCAGTGGTAGGCAGGCAACCACCTATGTGGTAGGTAGTGGGTAACATGTTTTGGAAAGGGGTATGGTACTGCAGTATTAACACTGGTGTTCAGTCCATGCCTTGGTCACCAGGCACCTGTTGCAGTACATCTGCCCCCATGTCCCCCTCTCTCACTCTCTCTTCATATATATATATATATATATATATATATATATATATATATATATATATACATATACATTTACATATAAATATATATATATATCAATATATACATATATATATATATGTAAATATATATACATATCTACATATATGTGTGTATATATATATATATATATATATATATATATATATATATATATATACACACACACCACTATATATAACTATATATATATATATATATATATATATATATATATATATATATATATATGTATATATGTGTATATATATATATATATATATATATATATATATATATATATATATATATATATACACACACACACACAAACTTCTAAACATCCATTGCTGTACATATACATGCACATGTAGGCACATAGACTGCCCACCTTTCATGGTGGGAATATCACTTCTGAAACAGTTGTGAGACATACCATTCTGTAATGATATTGCACAGTGTTGTGCATAATGCATTATGCTGTCCTCAGGCCGTATAGCTGCAGCAGGCCTCACAGGCTCAGTCCCACAGAAGTTCACTACTACATGACATATACCTGCACTGCATGCTGTTTTCAATGCCACACACTACAACCTACATTGATATGTGCACATAGCAACCTTCAACTACATATGTATGTCCAGCCTTCACTAAAAGTTGCAGTATGTCCCTTGCCCTATGCACATCTACATATACATATAGATAGAGACTGCTAACACATATGGAGGGTTCACAGTATGTAGATTATTAGATTATGTAGTTTACATTACCTTTGTCTCTGACAGCTTTTTTCTGCTGGCTTGCTGGCTTGCTTGCTGGCTTGCTGGCTTGCTTGCTGGCTTGCTTGCTGGCTGGCTTGCTTTTTTATTTTTTTTTTTTTTTGGTCTCTGTCTCTGTCTCTGTCTCTGTCTCTCTCTCTCTCTCTCCCTCCCTCCAGTTGCTGCAATGATATTATTGCATGTGTGGACTGGTAGTACAGGCTGCTTTTGTAGGTATCTGCACATGTGCATGTGATGGCCTCTGCACCAATTGGTGGCCAGCATTTAGTAATTGCATGCAGCCTGCTGTGTGGTAATTGCAGTTCTCACTGTGATTTCAGGACACTGTTATAAAATGATAGGTTAGGTAGGCGTAGGCCTTTCAGTTTTGCAAGGTGGGGGACCATGCTGGTTTGCTGTGGACACTGTTGTGTAAGTTAGAAGGTTGGTTTACCTCTCATATCTAACGCTGTGTTGTAGCCACTGAAATGCATGTTGTACTGAAACCTGACTGTTGCTTCTTCCAGGTCACTCTTCTAAGTGTGTATGTTAACTCACACCTGCTAATGCTAGCATTGTTTACATGGGAGTATGTACTTACCTGTGGGATTTGAGGATTAACTGGCATACAACAGTAGTTCTTGCAATGTGTTGCTATGGATTTTGTATTTTCCCTTTACATTCACTCCTTGAATGCCTGATATTTGTCTTTACTGGAATGTGTTGCTATGGCTTTCCTATTTTCCATTTACATTCACTCCTTGTAATGCATGATATATTTCTTTCAGCACTAAGTTCTTATATCTTTGCTGTGGCTTGGTGGCACTTCATGCAGTCTGGTAAGCCCAAGGTCTGGGGTTTGACACTTACAGGGGTATTTTATTTTTCTGCTTAGCAGTACTAGGGCCTTGTCATACAGAGTGAATAAGGCACTTTTAAACAGTTGTAAGCAGGAAGTCAGTGGGGACACCAGCTAGGGATGTGCAGGCTGGGTGTAGGGAAGGTCCATAGCTACACATTTCTTTCACTGCAATAGCTGTACATATGTTTGACATTTGCTGTGACATTTGAAACCTTCCACCCCTGATAGAGGGGTGAGGACAACTAAGTATATTGTACTAACAATTATGAATATCAGGCACATGCAGTGCTTGTGAACTGCTATACTGTCATTAGTATGTTAGATGGCTACATCCTTTGATATTTCTGTGTTGTACTCCTACATAAGGGCATGCTTGTGGAAGTATTTCTACAGCTATTCACAGAGTATGTAACAGCAGACAGGTTGATATGCCTGTGTGTTTCTGACACTTGCAGGCCTCAGATACTCTCAGGTATATATTTGACCAGCCTCAGGGAAAGGTACATATCAGTGGGATACACCCGTGATATATTTCAGATATTCTGCCGTTGTGACTGTGGGGTATTTTGAGCATATGTATTACTAAACCATTTCTGACATGCAAGTAGTGGCTACTTTAACTTATTGACAGTTGGGATTCCCCACCTTTATGCCTACTGTTAGTACATTTCACAGGGAGTCAGTGGGGCACAGGTAACAGTTGTTTGCATATCAGGGACATCCCTGTAAATCAGTCACAGTTGGGAGGGCTGGCCTCTTACCTATTCAAATATGGCGGTGTTTATCCTGCTCTGATACTGTGTGGGGTTTGTAAGGTGCTACTGTAACACTATTACCTACTATCATGGCTGTTTCTCTTCTCACACTAATGTAATGCAATTCCACAAGAATTACCAGTAAAGATACACAGAACAAGCTTTGTGTAACGGCCTTCCTATTTTCCCTCTACATTCACTCCTTGTTTTTCATGATATATTTCTTTCAGCACCAAGTTCTTGTATATCTCCTGTGGCTCAGTGGTAATTCATGCAGACTAGTGTTTCCAAGATCCGGGGTTTGAGACTGACAGGGGTATTTTATTTTGCTGATGAGCAGACTACAGGCCTTGTCTTACAGAGTGACTAAGGCACTTTTAAGCAGTTGTAAACGGGTTTGCGTGAGTTTGCGCGATGCTTAGCTATGCTTATCTACACTTAGCTAAGCGCACACAAGCGCACACCCGCTGACTACTGCTTAAAAGTGCTTACTGCCGCTAACATCCGCCTTAATTTCTTTTAAAGAAAAGAAAATGGGGAAATAGGAAAGTGGTGAAAAAGGGGGCCCAAAGAGGGAAAGACAGTAGGGAAACCAGCTCGGGATGTGCAGGATGGGTGTAGGGAAGGTCCATAGCTGCCCATTTCTTTATCAGCAACAGCTGTGCATATGTTTGAAATTTGGTGTGAAATTTGAAATCCTCCACCCCTGAGAGAGGGGTGAGGACAGCAAAATATCTTGTACTGCCAATTAGAATTATCAGTTTACATGTCCAGTGGACATGTGTGCAAATTGGGCAGCTATGCATGGGGCGTAATTTTTTTGTGGGACCAGAGTGCCCTTTTTTTATTTTTTTTCAGGTGAGAGTGGAATGTGAGGTACAAGAAGTAGGTATATTTGGGGAGGTAGGTTGGGGAGGTTAACAGACAAGACAAACAAGATGCATACAGGGCGGAGTATGACACATGTGGGGGGTAAACACAATTGATGGGGACGGATGTTTGGATATTGCGAACCCATGAGCCCACAGATGGCAACAGTGGAACTGAGATCCCCACCTATGGGCAGTTACCACTGCGCCTTCACAGCCCAGGCCGTGGCTGTGCTGGGGGCTGGATAGGATGGACAGGCACACCCATGAGTTGTGCCACTCTCGCCTCGAGCTGCTGTAGGGGATCAGTCACAGAGCTCCTGATCTCACTACGCACCACAGACCGGACCCTATGGAGGGTGAGTGGAGGCTCTCCTCCGGCCACGCTTGCAGAGGGGGGATGAGCCCCATCCCCTGCAGCGCTTCCACCTGAAGGTGGCACAGGGCCACCAGAGGAGGAGGTCCCTGCCTGGGCACTGGTACCAGGTGCACTCGCCAGCTGAGGTGGGAGAGGTGGGTCCGCTGGAACCTGCCTTCCCTGTTGTCCTATGTTTAGCAGTATTTTATGGCATTTTATGTTAGTAACAAACAACACCATTCAAAATTAGTTGTAACAGCATGCATCAGTATTCCCATTAACCGAACAACCATGAATTCCGAACATTGAGCAGCAAGCATACCACATGCATATTTAGAACAACAGTGCACATTCCAGGGTTGATTGCTGGCAACAGGCCATCAGGTTTGGATATGTGAACAGGGCACATGTATCAACGTACATGCAGATATGTATGAACCACCAGGACAAATGTCCATGGGAATTAATTGTGAATACACATACCCAGTTTGGTGTGGAATGGCATAATTTGTGAAAATAGGGTAGGGTGGAGAAATATTACATTAACAACTTACACTACCTATACATATACTGTACATTCCTAGTAGATGCAGATATATATATCCCCTACATGTATTAGTACAGTTTCCTGTATGTAACCTTAGGAATGTTGGTGATGAGGATGTTACTGCTACATTAATATACATTAAATTTTTATTCATATATGTTCATATCTGGCTGTGTTCAGGTACAGCATCTTGCTACATTTGATTTATATGGGTCTAGACAACTGTGGATGTTCAGCATTTCATACAACCATACTATCTCCATAATGCAAGGGTACAGCAACATACACAAATTGTGGGACAGACACAGTCCAGGTTCTGTACTTTATTTTAGACATTACAATCTTTGGTTGTGGCTGTCTCATTCACTTCATTATGTAGTGACTGCAGTATACCTTTATTCCAGACTTATTACAGCTTTCTTGGTAGCTTCAAACTGTCTTTCTCACACTCTTTCACTTATTTTACATTTACATTTCAGAATGGTACTTAATTCTAGGCTTTATTAACATTTATTACTGGGTTACAACAATCCTTTCCAACTGACTCACTTATTTCATATGGCAGAATTTACAAGGATGAATTCGACACTTGTCTATCCTTTGTTGATTGATTACCACTCATTTTCAGGCTGAAGCAGTTATCTGATATTACAATACAGGTGGAAACTCTATTTGAGATGTGTTTAATCTTTATTACTGGATTGCAATACACTCTATTCCAGGCTGCATCACTTATCTAATCTTACAATACTAGCAGAATCTTTATTCTAGGCTTATTTCACCTTTATTACTGGGTTACAACACTGAACTCTTTTACAATCTGCCTCACTTATATTCTATAACAATACCAGCTAAATAATTAGTAACCTGCCTGGTGGCGCAACCTCAGCAGCCCATCAGCATAGGCTCGCCGATTTGCGGAACGAACACCTGCAGCTGTAATATAAATGAAGGAATATTGGAACATACCTCTCCATACTATAGGCTAGGATAGCATTTCTTACATACGTAATTACATGGATATTTGCTCTGTAGTGGGGCATTGGGCATTTGGCGGGTCTCCTGGATCCAACGGTTCAGTTGGTCCTCCTTACGTCGCTTCAGGTCCGCATGGTGGTGACGGACCTGTTCACCAGTCCTTGGAATGCCTGTGGCACTGGTGAGATCATGTGCCAACCGGTTCCACACCTCTGCCTTATACGCTCCCCATTGAACCTGGCCCTGCATGAGTTGTGCTTCATGATCATGGATTAGGAGTCAAACCATATATTTTGACTCCTCAACACCCCACCTTTGTGCTCTAAAGCAATTTCCCTCTCCTGCACCTGCCATCCTGACTGCAAATGGGTACCACAATCAGTTATGGTGTGTATTCCTGCCTATGGGGCTTATATATGCCAGTTTTCCCACACTTATCTGTGATTGGTCATTTTGGATATTTATCAGCTTAAAGCAAGCCTGCTTTGTCATGGTTCTATTTTCATTCATTCCTATATATATGCTAATACTGTATTTCTCAGTGCAACTGTCATGGCTTCGTGGTTCAGTACTTTGACTATGGTGCACAGTATCCCGGGTTCGACCCTTGGCATTGCTTTTTTTATTTTACTACTGACTAGACAGGCTAGGATGTGTGTCTGTGTTAAGGCGGCTTTGATACAGCTTGCCCAATCTTGCCCGCTGGTAAGCTGGTTGGCACGCTGCACAGCTCCACGCAAATGGCTTACGCTGGGTAATGCGTTATTTAGCTATGAGCACTCATATTACGCTGGGTGAAGAACTGCTGAGCTACGGGCACTCACATTAAGCTTGTTAAAGCACTGCTCACCTCCAGGCACTCATATTAAGCTTGTTAAAGCACTGCTCACCTCCGGGCACTCATATGCAGCTTGTTAAAACGCTGCTCACCTATGGGCACTGATATTCAGCTTGCTAAAGCATTGCTCAGCTATGGGCAATTATAATCCTTTTTTTATAAACTATTCTGTCGGATTTCTTCACAAATACATGGCCCATTTCATTACATTTTACTTAAATTATAGTTTATATATATATATATATATATATATATATATATATATATATATATATATATATATATATATGTCAGGGGATTGTTTCATACTTATTTAAATAAAAATGGTGAATGATGTTGTGGGGGCTCGGACCGTGACTACCTCCTCTTTGGCCAACGTCTCTACTGCTACACTATTGTTACTTGGCTTAATTTGCATATGTAGATCTTATATGCTTTTCAATGTCTGCTAACTGTGGCTGAGCGAAGGGCATACCCCCGCAAACGAGCGCAAATGCGGGCAAACATTTTTGACACTATAAAAAAAAAAATGAAACTGCTATTTTTACGTTTTACACATTTTCAGTAGGGTTTAGTCTGTGGGGATGTGTGGTGTTGTGTTCCTTGACATTTCTAAGGACTCGCTCATGGGTGTTTACTTTCAGGCCTCTGACTCTTCTGGGGGCATGTCCCTTTGCAGTACTCGGCATTCAGACACGCCCCCTACTTTCCTACATGAACCGTGTTAGCCTAGGGTATGATTCAGCATGCCCTCATGAATATGCATGGTATGCTGACGTCATACCGTTCAACTGCAGCCTCCGAGTAAGACATATTAAGTCTTACACGGAGGTTTTGTGAATCCAGCCCAATGTTTTTTCACCCACGATATGCTTCACAGATTCATCACACATCCAAATTTTCCAATTATTTTTTATGACGTCATATACTAGACCATCACTAGAATGTGTTAAACAGAATGAAGTGGATTGGCGGTCTAGTATGTAAAGTCATGATGATTTTCTTGAGTTAAAAGAGTTAAGATGGCAGCTTAGGACTAATGCTACTATATATCCAGGTTTGCATGACATGTTGTCCATTAATAGCATTTTAAAATTAAAAGCTGCCTTTGTACTATAAAACTGGTTTGCTTGTTGCAGGCTCATACAGTAACATTAAGAATGTGGTTATCACTTGTTTTTATCTAGCGTATGATTGTATTTATTTTGTATCGTTGTATCATGTATTTACATTTATTCATTTTTCATAATTCTTCATTTGTTTTTGGCTTGAAGTTGTGTCATTGTCAATTGGCTGCCTGATTAAGGGAGACAATTAGCTATACAATCAGGGTGAAAGTGCTTAATATATTTTACTGCAGTGGTCCATGGCCCATTTCCTTCTTATTTATTTATTTGTTGATTTTTGATTTTTGTTATTGGTTTGTGGTTCTTGGTTTGTTTTTATGTAAGGAACCGTGGGAATAGATCGTGCTTCATTGAGTACTTTACAGGTTTCCTACAATGAACTGCATATATCAGTTGGAAATCTTACACTTTTAGCAGAGCGGCTCACTCAACAAATGTCCAAAGTGTCATGACAAAGAGGCTTTTCTACTCAACCTCATAGCTGCAATTCAACTGAAGATGGTTTGGTGACTCCAGAATTGGATTTCAATTTTAGTTGTATAATGGCAGCCCAGAGAATGCAAGGTAACTTCAGTAACCAACCTGATTCTTTTAATTATTCTTCTAACACCAATGAGAGAGGTATAATAGTAGATACTTTGTATAATGGAAATCCTCTTTGAAGGAGTGGCTAGATAACTCTGCAGGCTGGTGTTTTAATGGCAATCCTCGTTCTGAGATTTTGGCTCCATAGACAGGTAGCTTAAGGCATTGGAGGATCCAACTTTTAAATTTAGAAAATTGCAGCTTGAAAACAGCTACCTAAGAGAATGTATGCATGTGGAATATATCCTGAAAGGTCTACAGTTATGGAAATATCCAATGGGTTTAGACAAGGAATAGGAGCTTTAGCATGAGTTGCTCATTTCATTTAAAAGACATGCGTGTGAATTGTTGCAGCTACTGATTAAAGACAATGAAAATAAAATGACTATATTGGGTGAAACCATTTAAAAATTAGACAATTCTTTGCAATCTGACTTATTATTTGATAATAAAAAGATGAATATTTTGCTTTGTTTTCAAAGGTTGATCATCTAATAGTTGACTTAAAAGGGGAAAAACTAAAAAAAATTGCTCAGGGACCAGAGAAAATATGAAATGGCTACAGCATATGCCCTACCTCCCTAAATAAATACAAGACTAATGCAGTATATAATGAAGTGGTTGAACAGATTGATAATCGTGTTAGTAATCAGACTGTCCCCTACTCTGAAGTTGCTGACCCTTTAGTACATCCCCCTCACAGAAGGTCCAAGAGGCTGAGGAATTAGAGGGAGGGGAAATAAATAGAAAATACGAATGGAATGAACCAATATCAGAGTGGTTATCAGAGGGGCCAAAGGACTGGGAGGGGAGTGAGGGGGAGGGAGAGAGGCAACTATCACCATAATCGATAATTGAGCATAATGTATGTGATATAATCCAGGATACAAACTGTGATTTTATGACTTATAATTACAGTGTTGAAGTTCTGACTAAAGATTGTGCCAATTTGTTTGAAAAAGGGTTATCTTTTGTCCCCATTAGGAAAGCTAGGGTAGACAAAGTACTTATTAATTTAAAACTTTTTTCTAGAAAGTTAAATTTAGCTTTTTTTTTTTAAAGACCAATATACATTCAATGGTCTCTTTTTTTCACAAAATATGTGAGGTCAAAATTTGTAAGGTACTCACTTCAAGACATGGAGATGATGTTGTGAATTCCAACTTAACGCCTATGAAGCTGGCTTATTAAACAAGATTTGCAACAACGTTAATCTAAGGGTCATGAAGCCTAACAAGGGAGGGGGTTTATTATTATGAATAAAAAAGACTATAACAAAATGTTTGCACTCTTATTTACTGATACTTATGAAGAATCCAGTATGAATGACGTGAATATGTCATATCATAAAATAGATTTATTATCGGAAGTCTTAATTGTTAAAGAACAGATATCCCCCCCCACCCCCGCTCTGATTTTAGTTTTTTACAGGTTATAAATCTTAGGACTCCTATGATTTTTGGTATACCAAAAATATTCAAGGACCTCATTGACCCATCTTTTAGACCTATTGTTGATGCAAAGGCATCAAAAATGTTTTATAGCCAAATGTATAGACTACCATGCTAAGAATCTGTTAGATAGACACCCTTCTTGTCTTACGGATTCATGGAGTTCTTATCTAGGGTATGCTGTGACTTACATAGGGATGACCTCATTTTTGTAACTATAGATGTAAAAGATCTTTTTTCTGTAATTCCCCATACCACAGATAGTGAATGGTTTTATCAATACTTGTGTCAAAAGTCCAATTTTGAGCACAGTAAGGTTTTAACCTTAAGGACATTAATGGAGGTTGTGCTAGAAAATACATTTGTTGTGTTTGAACATCAACTATTTAGACAAAAGAAGCATGTGCCCCCATATTTGCTAATATTGTGCTTGTCCATTGAGAGACCAGTTATGTATTCCATGCCAACTATAGTAAGTCTAGGTCTCTTTATGGATGATAACTTGATGACATCATCATCTTTTGGACTCATACTTGACAAAGATTACAGCAGCTTTTTTAATATCTCCACACTACGATGGATTTTGTGAAGTTTACTCTGGCCTCCTTTGATGATCAGGTAAATTATTTAGATGTCACTATCTTTAAGAATAAATCTACCGGCAAATTCAATTTTACTATTTATAGAAAACCCACATATTCTAACACACTTTTACATTTTAAGAGTTGGCATCCTCTTCATCAGAAGAAATCATTAGTTAAGGTTCAGTGTGTTAGGTTGGCATGAATGGCGTTTGATTACTGTGAATTCCAGAAACAATGTAGCTTATTAAAATATATGTTGGACAAAAGGGACTATCCAGATTTTTTTCTGGAGGACATTTTTTGTGAGGTTCAAGTAAAAAGAACTACTGGCCATTTTGCCCCCTTAAATTTTCTTACATCTTCATCAAGAAATAACAACAAAAATATTGATAGTGACAATTTTGGGAAGGCAATCACTTTGACGTTTAACAGGGATTTTTGCAACATTAGAGCTATTATTGAGAAGAATTGGAGTATTTTTATGATCGACCTAGAACATATTAAAATAGTGGGGCAATTCCCATGTGTTGTAAAACTTGTTAGAAAGAGAAAATATTTTTAGTTAGCAAGGGAGGATGTCAAAATATTGTCACTGTACACAGTGTAAATATATTTACAAAGCAAACAGTGTACAGCTTGTTAATTTTGGAGTGATAAGATTACACAAAAAATATTACTGTAGTACAAAAGCTGTGGTGTATCTGACCTTGTGACAAGATTGTATGTGTTTTTATGTGGGGAAGACAAAACGTAGTTTTAGAAGTAGATTTTGCCAGCATCTCTAAGATATAGAGAAAAAAAGATTCTAAAAATGCTTTATACAGACATATACGTGAATTTGAACAACACTCTTAAATTTGTAGCTATTGACCATGTTGGCCTAGGACAGAGGGGTACATCAATAGATTATTTTCTTGAGTTAAAAGAGTTAGATGGCAGGTTAAGCCTAATGCTACTATATATTCGGGTTGGAATGATACGTCCATTAGTAGCATTTTAAAATTAAAGCTGCTTTTGCACTATAAAACTGGTTTGTTCTTTGCAGCCTCATATAGAAACATTAAGAATATGATTTTCACTTGATTTTATCTAGCTTATGATTGTATTTATATTGTATCATATATTTATATTTGTTTAGTTTTTAATACTTCTTTATTTATTTTTGGCTTGAAGTTGTGCCATTGTCAATTGGCAGCCTGATTAAGGGAGACAATTAGTTATCTAATCAAAATGTTTTTTGTATGGTATTTAAACTGATTCTGTCTTTGAATTGTTATGCTCAAGAAGTCCTTTTAACTCAGAATGAAAGAGCTTAAAAAAATTTACTGAGTGGTCCCTGCCCCGTTTCCTTCTCATTTATTTATTTGTTGTTTTTTTTCATGGTTCTGTTGTATTAATGAACACAAATTTGCTTTTCAGTTTTTGACAGTTTTTCTTGTGTATGTATTTCTTCCTCTAATTTCTTTTAATCTTTTTAAATATCTGGAACGTCTGAGATTTTTGCATAATAATAACAGTACATAATTTCTTTCTTATCCTCAGTAGTCCACTCCATTATCTTTATGGATCTTTTTTGCCTGTCAGTTTTTATGTTTTTTGTGGAATACTAATTCCTTCCACAACAGGGGAGTCATTCTCCTTCTGAGCCTTGTCTAACCCCATTGTAGGAATGTTCTTCATGTCTTGAGGATTCTACATTGTCATTTTTTTTAGTCCTGACACCAGTGTGCATACCTGTGCACGTTTGTATTCTGGGACTTGTGCACCTTCCTGTATTTTTTATTTTAACCTACCTCTCTCCATGATACATGCTGTTTATAATACAGTCTAGATATTAGTGTTGTCTTTGTGAGATTTTGTAAAAACAGGGTCCACCATGTGAAGGTACTCACAAGACTTGAGGATAAATTCAGTTCCAGCAATCCTACTCTTCTTTTCTTGCTGATTTTATCATCTCCATTTGGACATCTCCTGTGTACAATGACAGATGATGGCGGAGTACATGTATTTAGGCCTGTATCTCTGTTAGCAGTCCTGCAAACAACCTTGACACATTGAATCACTCCACCTGCATGTTTTCTGTAGTACTGTAGGCATAAACGCAATCCCCATGTGCTGGATATAGTTTTACAGCCAATATACAGACGGAGATCTTAGCATTGGTATGGAACTCTGCCATAATGTATAACATACTATGCCATTTACTATTACTTATGCATTTGCATACATGACATTTTATACTTAGCCTAGATTTAGTGTTGTTTACAATGAGGAAAGCAAGCTGGATTTGGATGACTAATTAAAATTCAGAAAAAAAATTATGTCTTGCTACATCTTCACTGAGTTCTGCAATGTGTATGACCCCTGGATTGTGATGGATCTTGTTGCAGAGGTGATTACTGACTGGGTGAGCTTGACCCTTCTGTCAAGCCAGATTAGTCGGTATGTGCTCGTCACCCAATATGTATACTTACATCTATCAACCCTGTTGAATGCTAATAATGTGCACACTACATCCATCTGCCTTACGATTTAGCAGCTGACAAGAGTGCCCTTTTTCACTTTCCTTTTTAATCTGTATGTTGAGCATTTTCTCTGGTGCTTCAAACATGATTTCACTAGACACTCAATAACACTGGTGAATGCATTATTTATGTTGTCCATATATGCTGATGATATTTTAATAACCCCAGGCTGCATGCTTACCTCAATTAATCATACTTAGCCCACCTTAACTGCAAATTAAATGGGAATAAAACCTTTATAATATAACTGCACCCTTCTTAAGTTGCAAGAGATTTTGCTTCATGGGGTTGCAGCTGGTTACCCAATGGTCTTAAATAACTAGAGAATATCTTACATGTAAACATCTTGATGACATATTAAATTCTACTTGACAATGTCAAAAATAAAGTTCCATGTGGTTTGAAGCATTGGACTCACTTCCTTCTTAATGATAAGCTGGATAGGTATCAGTGTTACTAAAATGACTGCTATGTCACAGTTATCTTACCTACCTCATTGTAGTCAAAGGCTCAAGCTTTTGTATTGCTCTCAGTTTCCAGTTCTTCATGAAAAATATCTAAATTCATTTAAGAAGGAAACACACCTCATATTACTTGCATGACTCGTGGCTGTCCATTGTCACAGACTGGGATTAGACAACCTAACCAGAGGTATACCAACTGAGTTATGTGGAAGTAGCCCTCTTAGAATCTTTATTGCATATCATTGCAGGAAAACCTGTTTCTATGGCTTGAAATTCAACAAGCCATTCATCTGGGAGGTCTACTACCATGCTTAACAATCAGCTATACAATCTTTAAAACAAGGTGCTTACTGCTATTCACAAAACTTAAATCTTGGGATCATGTTTGTAAAATAATCCAAGTGTCTCTGCATCATCATAATTCTAGACTTACTACAGAATCACACCATTCCAGTATAATTCTTTTACTGGCAAGGTCCAGGTTACATTATGGGGCAATTGCTTACCTATTACACATTGGAACTCTGGCGGTGTGTCAGAGTAGGCTGTTTCACTCTCAGTGTGCTCCTGTCATAACAACTCCAGCCTACAATTGTTAAAAGCTTGATACTAGCCCAGCTGTAGATAAGCATCTAGGTACCATATCATCCATTTATCACAGGCCCTTGGAGGAGGATTTGGAAGTTATAAGACATGATTTTGTCATATTGTTACTAGAAACTGAATCATTTGAAATAAATGCTGCAACATGTGAATTGCTAAAATGAACAGTTCAGTGCTACAGAGCACTGCCCAAGAGCCACGGGCTCTTCTCCTTCCATCAGTCGCAAATCAATGCATGTTAAAATTAGGAGACGTATTTACCAAGAAGGTATCTCTTTTTGGATCTTTTCTTCAGAATACATGTAAACTGCAGGAGACTAATTCTACTTCCTCTCTTTTAAAACTGGTGTTGCTTCTTTGGTAGAGGAAGGAACCGGAATGCATTAACCTTAAAGAATGGAAAATTCAATTGACACTGGATTGTTTTGCTGTTAACAACTGACAGTTTTCTATTAAACTCTAGGAAATGACCAGTTATATTTACAATGTTCTTCACTCCCATTTAAAGCAGCATTTTTCTAGTGGTGGCTGGATATATATGCAATTCCTGTCTGTTGCACCCTACATTTTCAGCATTGACTGTATATCTGTATGTATATAGTATAAATCTATCTATCTATAAAACCTAGTAAATCCATGTAACCAACCCAGATACGTGCAGTCTTCTGAAAAAGGCCTCCTACATGTAACAAAATCTAATAACTCTCGCTGCTCTCTCTACTTCCATCAAGTGTTGAAAGCCTGAAACTCCATCACCCTAACAGTAAGACAAGACTGCTTGATAAAGTCATTCAAATTATAGCTAAAGTCTCAATCAATGCCTGGCTCTCTGCACATATGCTGCACCAGATGAGCACATCATTCCACTTCAGCTATATCAATGCCCCCCTCCTTCATGTCCTGAAACTCACTCGTTTGTTAAACTTCTTCACAGGAGCATAACTGGCTCAACAAGCACTCTGCGCTGGTTGCAAGAACCAGCACCCTCCATCCTCATAAAAGCGCATCACTGCATTATACAGTCATCAGTGATTGTAATTATCCAATCACTAGGGATCGACTTACTACAGTCACACTCAGCACTCCCCCATACAAACACACTTGAAGAGGAAAGAAAATAACAATACACTTTACTGTAATGTAGCCATTGACTTATTACAATCAGATCCATGCCCACACCCACTATTCCATTGAAGAGCAAAAAAAAAAAAAAACACTTTACCTCTCAATATCTTAGCTCAAGAAATCTGGACATACTTAAAAAAGAACAGTGGGACAATGGCCGAAAAATAGGGATTATTTTTAAATATTGCTTATATACACTTAGATAATTGACAGAGTAATAGATTTTGCATTAGCATGAAGTTTCTGAAGTATATGAAACCTGTATCTGTCATTATTTTCAGTCCTCAGTGGTGCTGCGGTAGCGTTGTCACCTCACAGTAAGACGTCCTGTTTGATTCTCAGCTAGAGCATCTTCTGTGTGGAGACATGCATGAATAGGCATACCTTCGTTGAAGGTTGTGTGTCAGAGCTGGCAACTCGGCATGTAAAAATCTACTGCCAATCATTAGCGGACTGAAGTTCTGCTGTGGTGACCTCTAACTGAGAAAAGCTGAAAGACACAACAACATTTTCAGTCCTCAGTGATTTAGCAGAAAGCCACACATTTTATGAGGAATGGACTAAAAATATTAAGCAAAAATCTGGACATTCTGCAAAAATCTGAGCAATTGAGAGGTATGAGCTACAATGTAGCCATCAGCTTAATATAGTTAGAGCCATGCCCCCCAGCTCTTCCACTGAGGAAAAAAAAAACAGCCATTCCTTCTACCAACATACCGCCTGGTGGCCAAATGCATGACATGCCCTACATCTCCTTCCTGCCCCAACCTTTCAGGTGAGGTTTGTGCCCTGCCACTGACCCTTAATCTGCATATTTTGTGAAAAAAAATGTCTTCTTTTTGACTGTAGCAAATAGTTACTGCAGTTAATACAGTTTATACCCTAACTGCATGGAGTGTTATTGCGCTAAAGGGTTAGTTGTTCCTGTTGCCCTACCCTAAGTGTGTTACTGCTTCTCCACTCTCAACTACTCTTGTCTGCTATTTCTCAGCTTCTAGCTCTCTCACCACTCTACCACTTGTAAGATATATTGCTTCATGTTGGAAAAAGTAAAAATATGACTATCTGTGTACTTATCAAATTTGAAATACACTTCTCCCTCTTTTGAAAAATGTAGTAAAGAATATTATATTATTGGCTTTCAAATCTCTCTCTCGGTCAATTACTGTTGTTGGTATATTCAATCCTTTCTTCCCAGATCTCCCCTTTCTGTGCCCAGGTGGACTTTTCTTTTAAAAAAATAAATGATATATATATATATATAAAACAGAAAACACTCTCATGAGTGAACACAAAAGACTGAGCTAAAAAATAACAAAGCACAAAAAAATCCAAAACAAAACATAAAAAGGTAATTTATGAAGGGGACAAGCCCCCTGCTCCCCTAGATCCTCTGCTACCTATATATACCAATTCTAAGATACCACAATAGCAGGAAAAGTCCCAGTCCCTGATGTAACATAATTTAGCACACAGAGCAGAAGAATTTAAGAGAATTCAGTCTCTTTAGCTGGCAAAGCTCAGTGAAAAGGAGATTTGAAACCCTGAATGTTTGTTATTATGATATATTATAAAATATATATATATATATATATATATATATATATATATATATATATATATATATATATATAGGTTCCCTCACCAAAAGGTCTGCCAGCCATTCAAAAGTGGTGACCTGACATCTGCTCACCCACCTGTGGAAATAAGTGCTTAGTTCAGCAACATATTCACACATGCTTTCATCTGCCTTGCGTCTATGCTCACGAAACTTTTGCCTATATGTTTCAGGTGTTAGCTTAAACAATTCTAACAAGGGCTTTTTAACAGCAGTATGATCAAAACATGCAACATCAGACATTTTTGACAAAACAGTTATAGCTTTACCGTGGAGTAAGGGGGTCAGGAACTGTATCCAGAGCCTTTAGTCAACCCCATGTTTGCATACCCTCTCAAACATATGAGTGAAACTATCAAAATTATCCTCCTCTTTAAACTGCGGAAGAAATTTACTGACCTGTTGTGCTTCTGATGTCCAGTTACTCCCTTCCCTATTACCTCCATGACTCTGGTGAACAGTCAGCATCTCCTTCTCATGCTGCCTCTGCCTATCCTTTTCCTCAGCTTCCAGGCGTAGCAGTTTCTCATTCTCATCAGTCTCTAGATGCCTCAGACTCTCAGTTGCTTCTATTTCCACACACCTGGCCTCCAACTCAAGTCTCTTTAGCTCCAGATGGATTTTTAAGTCCTTTACATAAAGGTTGAGTTGTCCATTCTCTGAGGGTATTATATCTCCACTGCCAGTCTGATTGTCCTCCTGGTTGCTGTTTTCTGATGCAGCTGTAACCAAGACTACAATCAGGCCTGCCTTAGTCAGATTTCCAAGTACCAGTCCTCTAGCCTGGCACATCTCTACCAGTTGGCTCCTTGTCAGCTTTCCATACTCCTTTGCTGACATGCTGCCTGCTCACCCTGACTAACTAATCTAACAAAAGAAATAAAACAATTGTGATCCAAACTCTGGGTATTCACTGTGTGGCTGGTTTAGAGTAAAACACCTTCAAAGCTCACTGTAAACAAGCTACAGGAATTCACTCTACCCACACCACTACAAGTCAATTAGTATTTGCCACCAATTAATATGTGATGTGGATATTCCACCACTGCCAAACAATTAACATGTGATGCTCGTGCCCTGGCCCAGCAATCAAGGAGTCACCACTAACATCAGTGAGGAGTGTCTCATATAGAAGGAAAGGATAACCAATGCACACAGTAAAGTGTAATTTCCCTTAAGTGCATACAGAGATCACAGTCAGTCTGAGGCTGGTTGCTCCCTTGCTCTCCAGGTCCCCAATAAGACTCCCCACTGGCACAGCTATAGGGTTCAGATCTCAGCCAGCTGGACATGCTAAAATCTCCAGCACCCTCTCTGTCTAACCAGTGCTTCATGTCCCTGCCCAAGTAGCTGACACACACACACACACACACACACACACACACACACACACACACACACACACACACACACACACACACACACACACACACACACACACACACACACACACACACACACACACACACACACACACACACACACACACACACACACACACACACACACACTTTGAGATAAGAGTTTATACAACCACACAGACACTTCTGGGAAAGGCTGGCACAGGTTCTCCAGTTGTGCCCCTTTTACCCAGACTGTATGGTAGAAATCACTGCCACCCCCCCCCCAACTAATATTTATCAGCTACTCAGAGGCCCTTAAAAGGGTGTCCAGTTATTACTGTGCAATATTATTATCCAATTGGTTGCATAACTAAACAGTCAAGGCTTATTAGAGTGACTTGGTACAGGATCCTTATATACATGCAATGTACTATTAGAGCTTAACTTACCTCTACACAAAACAGCCACAGTTGAAAGGTTTCAAAATATTTAATAATAATAAAATAAAAACACAAGACAATACTTCTTACTACACAGTGCTAGTCAAGATTTCAGAGATCACAGAGAAATACTTAAAATAATTCAGTAGTACAGTTCTGACATCACAGAAAAACACTTAGTCTTTCTAGTTTCTAGCTATTTCTAAGAGAAAACACACTTCCAAAATAACTTACATATAGAACACAGGCAGAGTGCTGATGAGTTGGATGGTCAAGACAAAAATGCTTAATAATCTCTGATTCTCTCTGTTTTTAAAATCACATTCCTGGTTCCCATTACATCATTCTTCACACTTCCCTGGGTTGCCAGGCTAACAGAAACTACATTTACATTCTTAACATCTTCTTTTGTTATCTTGCAGCTGGTCAGGAAGCAGAGCAATAAAAAAACACAAAAACATACTCGGAGGCTCTAAATAAAAATCTACCTAAGCAACAGAGACCTCCAAAGCAGACATCCAAGCAAACGCTACCCCAAAACAAAACACATACAACACATAGCACACAAAGTCAGTGTGCCAAGCAGTCACAGCCCTTAAGGCTGAATAACACACCTGATACCCTTGTAATAGGTGACTCTATTGTCAGACACACTGACGTCCCGCTCACCAGGCTGAATAAAGAGAAGGTCACAGTGAGATGCCTGTCGGGTGCTAGGATCTGCCACATAATGCAAACACTCAGGTCACTCCAAAGCAAATACAAATATGACGCAGTCATTGTACATGCTGGTGTGAATGACCTGAGACGTACCTCCCTCGACTACATGAAAAGAGACATAGAGGAGCTCTCTGATCATGTAGCCCAGGCCGGTATGACCCTGACCTTGAGCAGCATCTTACCCTCACCTAGAATGATGCCACAGTATAAAGACAAAATGATCAATTTTAACAATTGGCTAAAATTTTGGTGTCATTCAAAGGGGATCCAGTGTCTTTCAGCCTGGGATGACATGCTCGACAAGCCACGTTGCTTTGCTAGGGACAGCTTGCACCTGTCACCCCTAGGCTTTCGGATATTGGAAAAGGCTCTTGCCACCCCCATAGTGCCTTTTTTAGGCAAGGCTCAAAAGTCAAACCCACCTCCATAGAAGCACAAGGAACAAGAAACTAAGGGTAATGCTGCTAAATGCCAGAAGTCTTAACCTCAAGATGCACACACTCGAAGCTCTCC